>NC_092393.1:54238806-54556306 GCF_030028105.1 Mobula birostris | reverse complement strand
CCTCTCCCCTTGTACCCAAAACACCTTCAATGATCACACGGGCCAGTTTGATGTATCTGAATAACTTCACTCACCACAACTCTGACCAAGTCTACAACCCACAGCCTCACAAGGACTCTACACCTCGTGTCTTCAGTATTATTACTCAGTAGGTCTTGGCCCAAAACGTCGACTGTTTAAAAATGATGCCGCTTGACCTGCTGAGTTCCTCCAGTACTTTGTGCGTGTTACTTAGTATTAACGGTTTTTTATTTGCACAACTTGTCTTATTTTGTATATAGGTTGCTTGTCAGTCTTTGCTTACATATAGATCTTCATAAATTCTTTTACTTTATTACTTTACGGAATAAAATTGCATAAACATATAAACACCAGAATGTATTTACAATCTATTAATTTCCAAAGGGCATTTTTCTTTTTATTATACAGAGAGCAAAACTGCTCAGTTATTCAAGGACTAGCCAAGGTTCAACTGACCTTTAACATAACTTCAAAAAAAAAGCACTATGAAAAGATGAAAACAAAAATCGCTATAAATAGTCAATAGAACATGCAGCATCCATGGAGAGAGAAACAGTTAACATTTCTAACAAAATTCACCTCAGTTCTTATTGACCGGAAACTTTAAATCTGTTTCATTCTCTATGGATATTTCCTGAAGGGATGAGTATTATCGTCATTCCTCAGAAGTTTGCGAAGATTCGGCATGATATCTAAAACTTTGACAAATTTATGTAGATGTATGGTGGAGAGCGTATTGGCTAGTTGCATCACAGACTGGTATGGAAACATCAATGCCCTTGAATGGAAAATCCTACAATAAATAGTGGATACGGCCCGGTCCATCATGGGTAAAGCCCTCACAACCACTGAACATGTCTGCATGGAGAGTTGCTGCTGGAAAGCAGCATTCACCATCAAGGACCCCCACCACCCAGGTCATGCTCTCTTCTTGCTGCTGCCAACAGAAAAATGGCACAGGAGCCTCAGGAACCACACCAACAGTTTCATCAAGAGTTATTACCCCTCAAACATCAGGCTCTTGAACCAATTGAACCAGAGGGAATAACTTCCCTTGCCCCATCACTGAACTGTTCCCAAAACCTGTGGACTCACTTTCAAGGACTCTTCATCTCATGTTCTTGATATCTATTGCTTAGTTATTTATTATTATTATTTCTTTTTTATTTATACAGCTTGCTGTTTTTTGCACATTGGTTGTTTGTCCGTCCTGTTGGGTGCGTTCTTTCATCAAGTCTATTATGTTTCTCGGTTTTACTGAGTATACCTGTAAGACGACGAATCTCAGGGTTGTATATGGTGACACGTACAGAATGTACTTTGATAATAAATTCATTTGAACTTAGAATCATCCTGTTTTTATTTGACACAATCCCCTGTTTTTCAATTGTTTCCCTCTGAAATTAATTCCTACTATGATGATTTTTTTAAAACATGCTCTGATTAATCTGCATTATTGTTTTCACAGATTTGTGCGGCTGGCCTCCCAGGTCCCTATACCTCAACTCCAAATACTTCCAAGAAATATATTATGTTCCCCTTCCCATTATTACAAAGTATTCTCTTATATTTACTTAAATTGCCTTATTTGCAGATTCTATACCTAATTTGTAAGTTCACGACTACCTATATACACTCAATGGTCACTTTATTAGGCACACCTGCTCGTTAATACAAGTATCTAATCAGCCAATCATGTGGCAGCAACTCAGTGTATAAAAGCATGCAGACATGGTCAAGAGGGTCAGTTGTTGTTGTTCAGACTAAACATCAGAATGGGTAAGAAGTGTGATCTAGGTGACTTTGACCGTGGAATGATTGTTGGTGCCAGACAGGGTGGTTTGAGTACCTCAGAAACTGCTGATCTCGCGGGATTATCACATACAACAGTCTCTAGAATTTATAGAGAACGGGGTGAGAAACAGAAAAAAAATCACGTGAGTGGCAGTTCAGTGGGCAAAAACACCTTGTTAATGAGTGAGGTCAGAGGAGAATGGCCAGACTGGTTAAAGCTGACAAGAAGCTGACAGTAACTCAAATAACCATGTGTTGCTACAGTGGTGTGCAAAAAAGCATCTGTGAACAAAAAACACATTGGACACTGAAGTGGATGGGCAACAGCAGCAAAAGACCATGAACATGAACATGCACTCAGTATGTATATATTGTGTCACAGTATAAACTTTAAAACTGTGCTTCCATCTGTAGAAACCAAAAGATGCAAAATCATATTCTCAGTGCAGATCCTCCTTACTTCATAACTTCTGCACCCTGACTAATTAATGTTAACCAGATGCATTCTGTTCTGCTACCTTGCTAACTATTCTGCCCTTTCTCCCACATATTCTGATAGTTGTCATGACTCTTATCATGCAGTATTCTATCAAAATACTTTGGGATTTCCGAAGGGTTGTAAAATACTTCATATAAATCCTAGTTTTTTATGTTACTTCATAATTACTGTAACTATTTGTAAATGAAAAGGGAAAACCTGTTGATGAATCTTTATGTTGTTGCATACAACTTTTGAACAGCTCGCTGTAAACACGTATGCTTTATAGTTTTTGAAACAAAATAGAATGTCCATAATATATAAAATAAATGAACAATGGAGCCTTCTGTGACCCTTACTAGTGAAAGAAGGCAAGGTATCTGAAACCCTACCCACATCATGGTGTCTGACATTATGATTCTATTCATGTGGGCAGCCTTAAACAGTAGATGGGTGGAGGCAAATACTTAAATCCTAATGCATGACAGATGATATAGGGTGGATCTAAAAGTCCATGGTAATTAATACACACCTTTGGAATATGTAGAACCTATACTTTGTTGTAAACACTAAACCATTATTATCTGGGCATCTGTAAAATATCTTCAAAATAAACCCCAATGCTGTTTTTATGGAATGGCGAGCCATTCTTTAAAGTTCCAAACCACTCAGAAATGTAACCCTCAAATAACACATTTTTGTTTTTAACATGAATGCATAATTAAACCTTCATGCAGAGAGAGGGAAAAAAAAAGGATTACACTTGGATAAAAAACAACATTTGTTTGCCAGCCAATGTTAAAGTTTTATATATCGCCTAAAGAGCTGAACTCCTGAACACGAGGAGCAGTTATACTTTATACAAGTCACAGCAGCTTAAATACACACTCATTGGCCTCTTTATTATGCACCTCCTGTACCCAATAACGTGGCCGCTGAGTGTAATGTTTGTGGTCTTCTGCAGCTGTAGCCCATCCACTTCAAGGTTCAACATGTGTGTTCAGAGATGCTTTTCTGCACACCACTGTTGTAATGTGAGGTTATTTGAGTTACTGTCGCCTTCCTGTCAGCTTGAACCAGTCTGGCCATTCTCCTCTAACCGCTCTCATTAACAAACTGTTTTTGCCCGCAAAACTGCTACTCACTCGATGCGTTTTTGTTTTATCACACCATTCCTGGTAAACTCCAGAGAATGTCGACACGGATGTACACTTAGTGGCCACTTTATTAGGTGCAGGTGATGCCTAATGAAGTGGCCACTGAGTATGTTCTGAAATACACAATTTTCTCTGAAGTTGCTGAAAAGTTCAGCAATATGCTGGTTTATAAAATGTGATGATTTTGTTGACAAGTGTGGCTTGCCCAATGTTTCAAAGGTACTCAAGTACCTTTCCGATTGTGCAAATGCATGAAATATTACATATAAGACCATAAGACCAAGGAGCAGAAGTAGGCCATTCGGCCCATCGAGTCTGCTCTGCCATTATCATGAGCTGATCCATTTTATCCTATTTAGTCCCACTGCCCCACCTCCTCACCATAACCTTTGATGCCCTGGCTACTCAGATACCTATCAATCACTGCCTTAAATACACCCAATGACTTGGCCTCCACTGCTGCCCGTGGCAACAAATTCCAGAGATTCACCACCCTCTGGCTAAAAAAATTTCTTCGCATTTCTGTTCTGAAAGGGCGCCCTTCAATCCTGAAGTCATGCCCTCTCGTACTAGACTCCCCCATCATGGGAAACAACTTTGCCACATCCACTCTGTCCATGCCTTTTAACATTCGAAATGTTTCTATGAGGTCTCCCCTCATTCTTCTAAACTCCAAGGAATACAGTCCAAGAGCGGACAAACGTTCCTCATATGTTAACCCTCTCATTTCTGGAATCATTCTAGTGAATCTTCTCTGTACCCTCTCCAACGTCAGCACATCCTTTCTTAAATAAGGAGACCAAAACTGCCCACAGTACTCCAAGTGAGGTCTCACCAGCGCCTTATAGAGCCTCAACATCACATCCCTGCTCCTATACTCTATTCCTCTAGAAATGAATGCCAACATTGCATTCACCTTCTTCACTACCGACTCAACCTGGAGGTTAACTTTAAGGGAATCCTGTACGAGGACTCCCAAGTCCCGTTGCATCTCAGAACTTTGAATTCTTTCCCCATTTAAATAATAGCCTGCCCGTTTATTTTTTCTGCCAAAGTGCATAACCATACACTTTCCAACATTGCACTTCATTTGCAACTTCTCTGCCCATTCTTCCAATCTATCCAAGTCTCTCTGCAGACTCTCCGTTTCCTCAGCACTACCGGCCCCTCCACCTATCTTCGTATCGTCAGCAAACTTAGCCACAAAGCCATCTATTCCATAATCCAAATCGTTGATGTACAATGTAAAAAGAAGCGGCCAAAAGAACTGATCCCTGCGGAACACCACTGGTAACCGGCAGCCAACCAGAACAGGATCCCTTTATTCCCACTCTCTGTTTCCTGCCAATCAGCCAACGCTCTATCCACGTATGTAACTTCCCTGTAATTCCATGGGCTCTTATCTTGTTAAGCAGCCTCATGTGTGGCACCTTGTCAAAGGCCTTCTGAAAATCCAAATATACAACATCCACTGCATCTCCCTTGTCTAGCCTACTGGTAATTTCCTCAAAAAATTGTAATAGGTTTGTCAGGCAGGATTTTCCTTTAAGGAATCCATGCTGAGTTCTGCCTATCTTGTCATATGCCTCCAGGTACTCTGTAACATCATCCTTGACAATCGACTCCAACAACTTCCCAACCACCGACGTCAAGCTAACAGGTCTATAATTTCCTTTTTGCTTCCTTGCCCCCTTCTTAAATAGCGGAGTGACATTTGCAATCTTCCAGTCTTCCGGAACCATAGCAGAATCTATCGACTTTTGAAAGATCATCGCTAATGCCTCCGCAATCTCCACAGCTACTTCCTTCAGAACACGAGGGTGCATTCCATCTGGTCCGGGAGATTTATTGACCTTTAGCCTATTCAGCTTCCTGAGTACTTTTCTCTGTCGTAATTGTGACTGCGCACACTTCTCTTCCCTGCCACTCTTGAGTGTCCGGTATCCTGCTGTCTTCCTCAGTGAAGACGGATGCAAAATACTTGTTCAGTTCCTCTGCCATCTCCTCATCTCCCATTACAATTTCTCCAGTATCATTTTCTATCGGTCCTATATCTACTCTCACCTGTCTTTTACTCTTTATATACTTGAAAAAGCTCTTTGATATTATTTGCTAGTTTCCTTTCATAGTTCATCTTTTCTCTCTAATGACCTTCTTGGTTTCCTTTTGTAAGGTTTTAAAGACTTCCCAATCCTCTGTCTTCCCACTAATTTTTGCTTCCTTGTATGCCCTCTCCTTAGCTTTAACTTTGGCTTTGACTTCTCTTGTCAACCACGGTTGCATCCTTTTTCCACTCGAAAATTTCTTCTTTTTTGGAATATACCTGTCTTGCACATTCCTCATTTCTCGCATAAACTCCAGCCACTGCTGCTCTGCCGTCTTTCCCGCCAGTGTCTCTTTCCAGTCAACTTTGGCCAGTTCCTCTCTCATGCCACTGTAGTTTCCTTTACTCCACTGAAACACCAACACATCAGATTTCAGCTTCTCTTTTGCTAATTTCACAGTGAACTCAATCATGTTATGATCACTGCCTCCTAAGGGTTCTTTCACCTCAATCTCTCCAATCACCTCCGGTTCATTACACAATACCCAATCCCGTACAGCCGATCCCCTAGTGGGCTCAACAACAAGCTGTTCTAAAAAGCCATCTCGGAGACATTCTACAAATTCTCTCTCTTGAGATCCAGTGCCGACCTGATTTTTCCAATCTACTCGCACGTTAAAATCCCCCACAATTATCATAACACTGCCCTTCTGACAAGCCTTTTCTATTTCCAGTTGTAATTTGTAGTCCACATCCCTGCAGCTGTTTGGAGGCCTATAAATACTGCCATCAGAGTCCTTTTACCCCTGCTATTCCTCAGCTCAACCCATAAAGATTCTGCACCTTCTGATCCTATATCACCTCTTTCTAATGATTTAATATCATTTCTTACCAATAAAGCCACGCCTCCCCCTCTGCCTACCTTCCTATCCTTCCGATACACCGTGTATCCTTGGACGTTCAGCTCCCAGAGACATGCATCCTTTAGCCAGGTCTCAGTGATGGCCACAATATCGTACCTGCCAATCTGTAGCTGTACAACAAGATCATCCACCTTATTTCTTATGCTGTGTGCACTTAAGTACAACACCTTAAGACCAGTATTTGATACTTTTTGCTTTGATTTCACTGCAACTTTATTGCACTGCAACTCATCCCAATGGTTACACATTTGCCCCATCACCTGCCTGTCTTTCCTGACATCTTTACTGCTCACTATCTTAGATTTATTTCTGTTTTCTGTTTTCCCCTTCCTCCGCTCTATCATTCCAGTTCCCATATAATTATACAGACCCGTAATTACAGATAATTGCAAAAGATAGCTAGTCCTTAAATACATCTTAAAAAGTCGATCCTCCAATTGGCTGTTAAAAGTAATTTTATGCCAAAGCTTATCCTATTTTGCCAGACTTTCAGCAAACTAATTTCAAAATACAAGATCCTATATTTACTGATGTCAGAAAAAAACCTATTTGCTTGTCAAAGACATACCAATCATTCCCAAAATCGACTTAAAGTATTCCAAGTCCTCAAGCATTTCACTGGATATAAAAGTTTCCAATTGTTGAAGAATTCAAGTGTTGAACATAACACAATGGTATTTGAAACAAGGACATTTTGCCCCCATATGATCTAAGTTAGATGGTTTCTTTACCGACAATGGTAAATGGACAATGCTTTCTGCTAATTCTGTGTGATTGTCCTGGATGTTTCATCAGGGTATTTGGCAAAATTTCTAATAGTATGCAATTTTTGCAAATATTCAGCTAAAATGATTTCTCCAATAAATGTTTCACCTCATGCTCATTCTTTCAAATAAGGAGCCAAACATATTGATGCACGACGGCAGCTATATGTCATTCGGAATTTGAGAAGATTTGGTTTGTCACCAAAAACACTTGCAAATTTCTACAGATGTACCGTGGAGAGCATTCTAACTGGTTGCATCACCGCCTGGTACGGTGGGTGGAGGGGGGAAGTGGGTGCTACTGCACAGGATCGAAAGAAGCTGCAGGGAGTTGTGAACTCAGTCAGCTCCATCATGGGCACTGGCCTCCACGGTATCCAGGTCATCTTCAAGGAGTGATACCTCAAAAAGGCAGTGTCCATCATTAAGGACCCCCATCACCCAGGTCAAGCCTTGTTCTCATTGCAGCTACAAGTACATGAAACCTGCTCTAGGAATTTAAAAACAATATTCTACCCAAAATGACATCTTTAATTAGCCTGACCAAAACATGACAATTCGCAGACAAATAGTGATGAATCTACATAACAAGAAGTACAATGTGATCTAGTACTCCCAGCGTGATTAGAGCATAAGATGGTAAGATATAGGAGCGGAATTAGGCTATCTGGCTCATGGCTGATCCATGGTTATTAATTATAACCATTTCAGATGGGGCAGTTAACTCTGGCCAGAATGGAAACTCAATCCAATGCCTACAAAATGTAGCTATACACAATGTTGTGTGATTACACGCCAGCAAGGGAAACACTGTAAAACGATTTGCTACTAATTTAGCAAAATATATTTCAATTGAAAGGCATCATTATTGAAAGCAGTTAATATAGACTTAGTTGCAATGGTTGCTTCACAGCTGGTATGGAAACACCAATGCTCAGGGATCAAAAAGTCTACAACCCAGTCCATCAAGGGCAGAGCCCTCCTCCCCTTGAGCACATTTACATGGAGCTCTGCCATAGGAAAGCAGCATTCATCACCAAGGACCCCCACCATCCAGGCCGTATGCCTTCTTCTTACTACTACCATCAGGCAGGAGGTTCAGAAGTCTTAGGTCCCACACCACCAGGTTCAGGAGCAGTTATTACCCTACAACCATTGGGCTCCCGAACTGGAAGTTTTACTTCACTCATCACTGCTCTGATCTGATTATAAGACTTACTTTCATGGACTCTAGAACTCATGTTTTCAGTATTTATTTTTCTTTGAACAATCTGTCTTCATTTGCACATTAGTTGTTTGTCAGCATTTATGAGTAGTTTTTTTTTGTAAATCCTATTTTTTTAAATTTCTCTGTAAATTCCTGCAAGAAAATTAATCTCAGGGTTGTATGTGGTAACATATATGTATTTTGATAATAAATTTACTTTGAACTTTGAGTAATTTGCAGAGGAATAAATGTATTAATTATAATTACTACTTTCTGCTGCATGAGCCCTATAAAAAGGCAACATAATACTGACAATATCAATGCAAGAGTCAGGTGGCTCATCATTAATGAAAAATCACAGCCTGTTCTGTAGACTTTTTCCTTGTATGGACAGTTGTATCATACGACTGTGAAGCTGTTGGTAATCTTGAAAGGCTTCTACGCTCATCATAAGTGGGTGCCAATAATTACAAAAGCAACTAGGCACATAGCCTTACTAATCAAACTCTTCTGAGTCATACACTTCAAAGCCAGTACAGAGCAACGACCAAACAAAAGATCAGATGTGCGTTGCAAGTATCAAAAACATTACTGCTGAGGACCTGATTAAAAATTAGCGAAAGCCTGGAACACAGCAAATCTTCAGACATCACGGCTCAGAGTTGAAGTAGAGAACAGCAATATTAAAGAGCAGGTTGGCATCCACAGTTATTATACCCACCCTTCCATATCTTGAGCTAATTAAGACATTCTGAATCATCTTTCAAATTGAAAACACAAGTATTTAGAGTTTAACCACTTTCATTACGAATCTCTAATTAGATTTCTGTTATTAATTATGCATAATTCTTTATACAATACAACCATTAAAAGGGAACTTGAGTTTCTTTGATGCAATGTCAACACAATAAGATTGTTCATCATTATTAAGTCCTCCAGCTGGTTTCCAGAAAATTAATTTAAAAAAGTTTCCAGACACATCATTCATGTTTTAATTTTCAGCTAAAATCAAAGTATTGAATAGCAACATTTTTGCAACAAGGTGGAAAATAAAACATAATAAGATGGAATTAAGGATGGTGATGAATTGGCATACAAGAGGGAGATTGAAAGCCTGGTTCACTGGTGCTACAATAATTACCTCTCACTCAATATCAGCAAAACCAAAGATTTTGGTTATCTGATTATCGACTACAGAAGGAAGAAGCTGGAGGTCCACGTGCCAGTCCTTATAGAGGTGCCAAGAATCAGTAACTTTGAATTCCTTGGTGTTAACATATCAGAGGATCTGTCCTGAGATCAGCTCAAAAGTATCATCACAAATAAGGCATGACAGCACCTCTATTTTCTTAGAATTTTGCATGGATTTGGCCTGTCACCAAAAACTCTTGACAAGTGGACAGTGGAGTATTCTAACTGCATGTGGCCTGGTATGAAAACTCCAATGCCCACAAATGAAAAAGACTACTGTACGTGTTGGATACAGCCTGGTCCATCACAAGCAAACCTTTCCCCACCACTGAGTACATGTACATGGAGTGCTGCCATAAGAAAGCAATATCTATCATCAGAGAATCCAGGCCATACTCTCTATCACTACTACCATTAGTCAGGAGATACAGAAGCCTTAGGGCCCACGTCACCTCAAACTTCATCATAACAAGTTTAATAGCCATTCACCTAAATATTCTCTCTCTTAAATATTCTTCTACCCCTGCTCCTCCATCCCAAGATAATAAACTGGCCTCCAATGCTATGTACATTGAACAATTTCCAAGCACAAGATCTCTCTCCAAAGCCATGAGTTCAGAATTGCTTTTGATCATAGTTCATTAGCATAGCCCAAACCAAGGTGGTGAAAAAGCATTTTAAATATACGATAAAACATATGAACATTATTTTAGAAAAACATTTACAGTTGACTTTCACTCAGCTCTATATTAAATCTGCAGGAAATGTACTGGTGGAAAGTGTCAATGGACATACCTGGAACAATGTGACTGCTGGATCACTCAGAAGCTCTTTAGGTGGTGTTTTAACTGGAAAAAAATGGAGAGCTCTGAGAATAATGCAAAACCTCAATAAATTAATTGAACTCATTAATATTATCATATAGATTTTATTCTCAAGGCATCCACCCTATCAATTTCAAATCTATTCTCAAATAAATTTGTTATGATTTTAAAATAGTTAATAAACTATTAACTTAAGAAGTTTTAACTCCTGCTGGAGGAACTTGGAGGGTTAAGTAGCATTTGTGGGAGGAAAGGGCCTGGTTGAAACACTGTTGTAACCCCCGGATTACTCTCTAACATTATCGTAGAAGTGATCATTTATGATACTCTTACATGTGACCTGAACTTCACTGGCAAGCCCCACATTTATGAGTTATACCCATTGCCTTTGAGACGGTGCCACTTTGAATCATAGCAGATGCTGTGATGAAGTACTTCTTAGGCCATTAGAAATGGAGTTTCAGAAATTTAACCTGGCAATGATGAAGGGATAAGACCATAACACATGGGAACAGAATTAGGCAATACAGCCCATTGAGTCTGCTCTGGCATTCCCACATGGCTGATTTATCTTCCCTCTCAACCTCATTCTCCTGCCTTCTCTCCTAACGTTTGACACCCTCACCAATCAGAACCTCCACTTTGAATATACCAATTACTTGGCCTCATACCCAACGACTCAGGCTAATAACCAAAGATTGTCAGAGTATGCCTTACAAGTACTGTTTAACATCGAGGATCTTTCTGGTAGATCATCACCCATATGATAGCAACTCCACTGTGATTTTTTGGTATTACAATCTTCTATACTGTGATGATTCAATAATGTTTATTTCCCCAAAAGAGCTGAATTCAAAACCATGGCTGAATAACTTTCTTCTGTCAAATAATTATCAATCATTTGTTTTCCATTGCAAGCACCCACGATGGCCTCATTTCAGAATAACCATTGGGAAATTCTCACTATTGTAAGTATTTTAACTAACGATTTGCTGGTCTTTTCAGTGTTTTTAGTGGTGAAGATATTTATTATTGCTAAATGAGCGGGCAGAACACAGGCCATTCATCTTCCACACTCACTAACAATGCAACTCTGCCTCTATCCTTGATTTTTCTTAATTTAGTGAAAAGGCACAGAATAGATCTTTCTGGCCTTTCGAGCCACGCCACCAGCAATTCCCAAACTAACCCCTGCCAAACCATGTGACAATTTACCGTCGCAAACAAGAGAAAATCTGCAGATGCTGGAAATCCGAGCAACACACACAAAATGCTGGAGGAGATCAGCAGGCCAGGCAGTGTCTACAGAAAAAAGAACAGTTGATGTTTCAGGCCCAAAACCCTTCAGCAGGACAATTTACAATGACCAATCAACCTACTAACCGGTAGGTATGTCTTTGAACTGTGGGATGAAACCGGAGCTCCCGGAGGAAACCAACGCATTCCACGGGGAGGATGCACAAACCCTTTACAGAGGATGCCAGGACTGGACCCCGAACTCTGTTGCCCTGGGCTGTAACAGCATTGCGCTAACCGCTATGTTGTCATGGCGATCCCGTGTGGTTGCGTGTCATGCCAGTTGGCTCTGTGGTCAGCTTGCCAGCAATCATCAGGACAGCGCTGCAGTTTTGCAAGGAGAAGCCCATGACATCGGTGTGCAATGTTCATAGGTTTCAGAGGCTGCAGCTGAAGCAAATGTAGCACCTGACTGCCCCTGCTGTCACGACGAATCCACTCGCAGATCAGAAGAGCAAAACCTCATCTCTCATCTGGATGACCTCCAACCTGATGGCATAAACATCAATATCTCTAACTTCTGGTAACTTTTCCCCCTTTCCTTTCTCTCTTTTTCCATTCCCCGTCTGGCTCCCCTCTTACCCCTTTTCAGCTCCTCACTCCCCCATCATCTCTACCTGGTGCCCCTCCTCCTTCCTTTTTCTCCAGCCCTTTACTTCCTCCACCTATCACCTCCCACCTTCTTACCTCATCCCACCTCCCTCACCCACCCATCTTCCTCCTGATTTTACCTATCTCCTTCCAGCTTGTATGCCCCCCCCCCCACCATCTTCTTATGTTGGCTTCTTCCTCTTTCCTTTCCAGTACTGATGAAGGGTCTTGGCCCAAAAGTTTGACTGTTTATGTTTATCCCTCTCCAACATGCTGAGTTCCTCCAGCATTTTGTGTGTGTTACAACACTGGCTCTGTTGAGCATCAAGTGTCGCACTGGTGTGCAGGTGACGGCTACAAGGGAGCCTTCAAACGTGACTGAAAATATCAGTGGTCATGTATCGTGAAAGCAAAATATCTTCTTTGTGAATGGCTCTTGGAAGTGGCTGAGATTGCAAATTTGGCCTGCCTACAAGAAACTTGTGCACCATTAGATTACCGTAGGTCACAACATTTGATCTCTTCCAGTTTTGGACTACAAGGAGAGAAGCAGTCAAGTGGTTCACTGCAGGAGAGAAACTGTTAATCCTCGGTGCTCTTCAGATGACCTGTTTTTAAACCACATTAACATGGCGAGTAACCAAAATGAGGTCAGTCCTGAAACCCACTCAATTCTAACTGGTGAAGCACTCTGACCAAATAAATGGAAACAATTATAAAAGTAAGCTTCAGCACCGCATACGGAGTCAAACTGAGGTAACGTTCAAAAAGTTTAAATGACTGCTTAAAAATGATAAATAGTTTGACTTTCGTTATAGTGATACAGCACGGAGCTGGCCCTTCCAGCCAGATAGCCCCAGCACTTTGATAAAACCTCATCTGATCATGGGACACTTTACAACAACCAACTGACCCATCTGGTACGTCTTTGGATGGTGAGAGGAAACTTGAACACCCGGGGAAAACCCAAACATTCCATGGGGGAGAAGTACAGAGGCTCCTCTCAGAAAGGCGACGGATCTGAATTCTGGGACACGCCAAGCTGTAATAGCGTTGTGCTAACCATTATGCTACCTTGGCATCCAGAACAGCCCCAAATTACTCATGGCTAAAAGACAAATAACTTACTGGAATAAGGTTTTGCCAGTACATAGATACTATCCTTCAATAACCCTTCTTTAACCATCGACCTTTCAGCTGAGCTTGAAAACAAAACCAGATAGTTCTATTTAAATGGAGCGCTTTATGCACATTAAAAAGGATTGTGCAGTCTCATTTTTACTGTAAAATAATTTTATGATTTAGTTTCATTCTACAAACCAGTTTCCTCAAGTCCAATGAGTGATCTCTATTTGAGAAAGATTTACTTCAGTATCATCCTTTAAGATCCACTACCAAAAATCTCATGCATTATCATTTTGAAGAATTTTCTTTAGAGAGTACATTAATCAGTTTGGTTGCAATCTGGCAACTGAAATCTATGATTTAACACAAGAGATTCTGCAGGTGCTGGAAACCCAGAGCAACACACACAGCATGCTGGAGGAACTCAGCAGGTCAGGCAGCATCTATGGAAATGAATAAACAGTCAGCGTTTCAAAAAGTCAAAGTACTTGTGGTCCAGCTTTCATCCGAAGCTTCTTTGTCATGGGGTTTCAAAACAATCACTGTTCATTTCCATTAATGCTGTCCAGTTGAGTTCCTCCAGCATTTTGTGTACGTTGCTTTGAAATCTATGACAAATGTGCATCCTCCCAAATAAAACTATCCTAGGTGCGAAGAGCCCATGGACTCAGCTGCACTTATTTTACTTACATAAATAAAATGAAATGTCTGGGTCCTTCAGATGCATCTTCACAAATTCCATCAGTGCTCCAACTGTTGGAGAAATACAAAATTAAGTAGTTTTACCAACAATGATCTCAGGAGATACTTGAATTTACAGTTATCAATTACCATTGAAATAGCAAATTACCAATGAATCTCAGAGAAAAACTTCTACAAGACCTGTAGAAACATACATGGAACAGGTCCACTGGTACCTCATGTGCTTTGGCCTTTTGACAAGCAGTCATGTTCAGCCCCACAGTTTGGCCACATAACTAGGATCCTCATGGTCCAGTTCCATCAGCACACTTTATCATGGGATCTGCTTACACTTTTAGGACATTATTTCAAATGCTTAGATTTGTATAAGATATGTTTTTCTTTCTCTCTCTCTCTCTCTTTCTCCCCCTCAGTTACTGAAGAACGGAGGGTACATGTGTATGCTCACCCTCTACCAGTACATCACCAAGGCCTGGACTGATGAGAACATCCCACAGCAATGGAGAAATGCAAACATCGTTGTCACAAGGGTGACAAGGCCATCTGCGACAATAGTAGGGGCATATCCCTCCTTTCTGTTGCTGGAAAGGTCCTGGCTAAGATGATGCTTCAGAGACTCATCAGCAACATCACCGAGTCAATGCTGCCTGAATCGCAGTGTGGATTTAGGAAGAACAGGAGCACGATCGGCATGATCTTCACAGCCCGGCAGCTTCAGGACCTGTTTATGGCCTTTGTCGACCTCTCCAAAGCATTCGACACTGTGCAAAGAGAGCTGTTATGGGATGTCCTCCTTAGGTTTGGCTGTCCCAATAAATTTGTTAACATCCTCCACCAGTTCCACGATGGGATGACTGCTCAGGTGACCATAGGAGGACAAGAGTCTGAGCCCTTCCTTGTACGCACAGGGGTGAGGCAGGGGTGTGTGCTAGAGCCAGTGCTCTTTAACATCTTCCTCTTGTGTCTTACCAAGCTTCTCCACAATGAGATTGAAGTCAGCAGCGGTGTGGCAGTGGATGTCAGATTAGATGGCAACCCCTTTGACATCAGGAGGCTCCACGCAACCACCAAACTCCATAGAGAGTGGGTCCTGGAGCTGCAGTATGCAGACAACTGTGCTCTTGTGGCCCATACTCCAGAGGATCTTCAGACTGTCCTTGCTGTGGGGGTGAGAGCATACAGCAAGATGGGGCTGACTGTCAATACCACCAAGACAGAAGTGGTTTGCCAATGGAGTACCAGTGTCCCACCCACTCTACCTGCCTTCACTATTGGTGATGAAAAGCTGTCAGTAGTGTCATCTTTCAAATATCTGGGGAGCATTCTCTCTGAGGATAGCGGCGTTGACAACGACATCCAGAGCCACATTAAACAGGCATCAGCTGCCTTTGGGAGACTTCAGCGTAGTCTTTCAGAACAGGAGCCTTCATCCCTCCACAAAAGTCTCCGTATACCAAGCGGTCTGTGTCACCACCCTCCTTTATAGCTGTGAAGCTTGGGTAATCTACAGCCATCACATCAAGTCCTTGGAGCGCTTCCATATAAGCTGCCCCCAGCGCATCCTGGGAATTACCTGGTGTGAGTGGGTGCCTCACACTGAAATACTTGTAAAGAGCAACTGCAGGAGTATTGAGGCCATGATCACCCAGCGTCAGCTGCAGTGGCTGGGGCACGTGATAAGGATGCCCCCATGTCGGCTACCCCGCAGAGTGTTATACGGCCAGCTACATCATGGTCGACGCTCAGCTGGAGGGCTGAAGAAGCGCTATAAGGATCAGATGAAGAATGCTTTAAGGAAGTTCAAGGTCAGACACGAGGACCTGGAGGAGGTTGCTGCTGACTGTACCACTTAGTGACAGCTGTGTAGGGACGGGGTTCGTATCCTGGAGATGGAAAAAACAACCAGAAGACAGCAGAAGAGGGCCAGGAGAAATGCAGCCATGGTTGCCACCACTGCCAACACTACCAGATATACATGTCCCACCTGAAATAGAGCTTGTGGGTCCAGGATAGGACTGTATAGTCATCAAAGATCTCACCATGAAAGGAGTGGACGTCGTCATCGGATTTCGATGGACAACTGAAGGGGGGGGGCGGAGGGAGGGAGAGAGAGAGAGAGAGAGTGAGTGTGCGCGTGTGTGTGTATATGTATGTGTATTTATTTAGAGATACAGTGCAGAACAGGCCCTTTCACCATAAATGAGCCACACCACCAAGCAAGCCACCTATTTAACCCTTGTCCAATCACGGATTATTTACAATAACCAATTAACCTACTAACTGGTGTGTCTTTGGTGTGTGGGTGGAAACCAGAGCACCAGGAGGAAACCCATGCAGTTGACGGGGAGAACATCCAAACTTCTTATGGATGGCAACGGAATTGAACTTCAAACTCTGGAACGCCCCGAGCTCCAGTAGGTTAATAGTATATAAGCTTCTGTCAAAAATCCCTTTGTTTTCTTTCAAGTACTGAAGGAAAGTCTAACCAGCAGTTCAACCATCACTTACTTTTGGCGTGAATTCATAATATTCAGTCAATTATTTTAAAATACTAAACTGAAAAATGCAACATAATTAGGAACTATGATTGCACCAACAGAGGCTGCGCTTAGAACCTCAAATGAAGCTGGAAACAAGGACGTTTTGTTCTCTCAGAATAATAACAATGTGGGATTAAGTTACATACAGACCCACGATTACACCATTACATTCTTTGTCAAGCTGCAGCTGAAAGAAGTCAACCTTCCACTTCTTGTGGCTGCGAGTTACCCGGAATATCAGCTCGTGTGTAAATACTTAAATGTAAAATTAACGATGCGGCCAGCTGCCACACTGGGTCAGATCATCAACCATACACTTTCAATATAGCACCATCTGTTAAGCTGGTTGGGAGGAAAAGTTTCAATGAGAGAGGAGGGTACTCAGCTGCTGACGGGCGTGTTAAATCTGCACTTCACTAGCAAACTCATTCAGAAAATATGGGGATAATTGACATGGAGATGATCAAGTTACTTTGGTGTAACAGGAGATTTTCTTTGTAGGTTTAGACAAATTATTATCGTGACCTAAAGCAAATTTTCAACCACGTCATTTGTTCCTGATACCCAAATAATGTAAAAAAAAAACCCTTCATTCTCCACCATTCAGCTCAATAATCAACAGTTTTCAATTAATTATTACGGTATCAATGTTGTGGGAAGTTAGGATGGATTATCTTCAAAAACCTGCTCAAAATGAAGCATTAACTTCAATGAAATCCAGAAGTAAGCAATAGGGTTGAGTGCAAGTATTCCAGAACAGACACCCAGTGGCCACTTTATTACTTGTATATTAATGGTCTTATTAATCTGCACTATTGCTTTCAGAGATTTGTACACCTGGCCTCTCAGGTCCCTATACCTCAACTCCAAATATTTCCAAGAAATATATTGTTTTCTCCTTCCCATTATTACAAAGTATCCTCCTATACTTAATTATATTGACTTACTTGCTGATTCTATACCTAATTTGTAAGTTCATGACTGTCCATATACACTCAATGGTCACTTTACCAGGTACACTTGCTCATTAATACAAATATCTAATCATGTGGCAGCAACTCAATGCATAAAAGCATGCAGACCTGGTGAAGAGGTTCAGTTGTTGTTCTGACCAAACATCAGAATGGGGAAGAAATGTGATCTCAGTGACTTTGACTGTGGAATGGTTGCTGGTGCCATACAGGGTGGTTTGAGTTTCTCACAAACTGATCTCCTGGGATTTTCATGCATAACCGTCTCTAGAGCTTACAGAGAATGTGTGAAAAACAAAAAAAAATCCAGTAAGCGGCAGTTCAGTGGGCAAAAACATCTTGTTAATGAGAGAGGTCAGAGGAGAATGGCCAGACTGGTTCAAGCTGACAGGAAGGCGACAGTAACTCAAATAACCACACATTACAACAGTGGTGTGCAGAAGAGCATCTCTGAACACATTAAACCTTTAAGTGATGGGCTACAGCAGCACAGGACCATGCAGAAACTCACAGTGGCCACTTTATTAGGCACAGGAGGTACTTAATAAAGTGGCCACTGAGTGGAGAAGACTACAGCATAGTACAGACCCTTTGGCCCACAAAGTTATACTGACTCTTCTAGCCTCTCCCTCCTACGTAGCTCTCCATTTATTCTATCATCCATGTGTCTATCTAAGAGGTTGTTAAATGTCCCTAATGTATCTGCCATGACCACCACCCTGGCAGTGCATTCCGCACGCCCACCACTCTCTGTGTAACTTACTTTATTTTATTTTGTTTTTATTTAGAGATACAGCACAGTAATAAGCCTTCCTGCTCAACAAGCCTGTACTGCCCAATTACACCCATCTGACCAATTAACCCATACATTACTGGAAGGAGGGAGGAAACCGGAGCTGGAGCACCCTTTAGAATTACACACGATGGCAGAGAGATCATACAGACTGCTTACAGAGTGGCGGAAACTGAAACCGGATCACTGGTACTGTAAGAGCGTTACAGTAAGAGCTATGCTCCTGTGCCGTCCCCATTCTGGAGCATGAGATTACAAAACATCAGCATGGTTCAATGACAGTGTTATAAGCCAAGTTAGAAAGTTGCCGCTCCGATCGTGTGCACACAGTTTAGGCTGACGCTCTGAAGCAAGCTGCAAATCAGTCCCTTGCTTCATAAGACAGAAAAGTAAGTCACAATCAGGTGGCCATCAGAAATCTGCTCAACGATTTAGCCGGAGTTTCAAAGTAGCAAACTGATACCATTGTACCAGCAACAGAAGGATTCAGGCCTTTGATGGCTGGGCGTAAGAAGCAGCAGCTGCATGTTTCCAGGCCAGTATCAAGTGCAACAATGAGAAATGCTATAGTGAGAGAGACATTGCCTTTTGGCTCCAAGAGACAGCTGAGGGATTCAGACATCAGAGGCAGGTGTGGCACAATGCACAGAACACCCTATTGGTTTCTGACCAGTGTGCATCCCTCCGCTTTCTACACCATACTTGTCATCTGTTCACTGATCCCACTACTGTCAGTTGTGTGGAAAATTATCAGCACGTGCATTACTTTATAAATGAGTATATGTCCAAACCTGGTCGTCAAGTGCCTTAGAGCATCTCCAGGTTCAAAAGTTCAAAGTTCAAGTAAATTTATTATCAAACTACATATATGTCACCATAAACAACCCTGTGGTTCGTTTTCCTGCAGGCATTCACAGAACAAAGAAATACAACAGTATCAATGAAAAACTACACACAAAGACTGACAAACAACATGAAAAAAAGAAAAACTGCAAATACAAAAAAAAGTTCAAAGTATGTTTATTATCAAAGTATGTACAAGTTATACAACCTTGTGATTTGTCTCCTTACAGGCAGTCACAAAGCAAGAAACCCGAACGAACCCATAAAAAAAGACTAACAAACACCCCATGTGCAGAGAGAAAAATAAAACACAAATTGTGCAAAGAAAAAGGCAGGCAACAGCATTCAGAACGAACGTGAGTCCGTAGAGATGAAGCCCGGAGCACACTCATAGCCTCAGCCACAGTTCATCACACAGCGAAGCAAAAAGTCGTGGAGCTCGCAGACACGAAGCCCGGAACAGCCGGAGCAAGCCCACAGCCTTAGTGCCGCGGAGTGCGAAGTAAATGCTGTGGAGCAATGAGTAGAACTGGCCCGGCCCAAAGAATAAAAACAAGCAATAAATAAATAAATAAATAAATAAATGAAAAATACTAAGAACATTAGCTGCAGAGTCTTTGAAAATGAGTTTATAGGTTGTGGAATCAGTGCAGTGTTAAGGTTAATGAAGTCATCCATGCTGGTTCAGGGAGCCTGATGGTTAGAGGGTAATATGAAGGTGTGAAGTTACTATGTAAGTGTATGCTTAATTAAAACTATTTTCCCTTCATGACGCATCTTTTAACTTTAGCTGTTGCTAACATCAATGAATTCCATTTTAAAACCATGTTTGAAAAACAAATTTATGCACAGCTGCTTCAAGATTATTTATGTTTCAGCACATATAATGCTGTATTTTTCTCATTATATTTTCAACCGAGTGGTATATAATAATCCAATTCAACATTAAAAATGCAACAGGAGAAGGGAAACATCTAAGGAATTTTTAACAACCATTGCTGGAAGTCTCTAATAAAATCCATCCAATACAACAAGAGAGGGATAGACTTCAAAGGCAAGTGGAAGTTCACAAAATGTCTGACCCTTGATTTAATCATTTTAACACTTAACAACATCCATAAGCTTACACAGTTTCTTTCACATTATATGATGATGTGTATACTTATGTTAGCAACGCTGCAACTATATAAGCTAAATTCATAATATACTGTATATTTTTGGAAATAACATTGAAAATTAAATTTAAGCACAGTTTATGCCAAGTGTTAATGCAGAATCTAAAGGGTTAAGAGGTTATTTGCCATTACTGCTACAATGCCTGGCAGCTCATTGACAAAAAAAGCACCGTTTGGTACAGTATTTACCCTTTGTTTTTAAAAAAGGAGAAATTCCAGACGTTCTTCCTCAAATACAACTGCCAGTATTGGCACACAGAAAAGCTGTTCTTGTAGCAACTTCAGAGAGCTCAACAAGTACATACAAGTTGCATAAATGAAATATTTCATTCAAATGTCCATATCAAAACAAAACCTAATTGGACATTGTTGACAAAAAAAAACACAATTCCTTCTCAACGTGAGAACATTGTTGTTGGTGTTTAGCTCATTTTAGGACATGCAGGAACTACAACTGGACTAAGACACAAGAGGTACTGCAGGATGCTGGAAATCTAGAGCAATACACAGAATGTGCTGGAGAAGCTCGACTGGACTAAAGTCTCTTACAAATATGCAAAGTTGCTACTTGGACCTTTTCCACACGATTTAAGCTGCACTTTAACAGTACAAAAATTCTTCCACAAAAATATTGCCTTAGTTAAAAATATATATTGTGCTCAGTGAAGTCGTACTCAGTCCACTCAAACAGCTCAGCTGACTTCTAAACAAACTTGTCAAATCACAGCTTTGACTCTTTTATTCACTATTCAACACAAATGAAATGTACTTATTTATTATTTAGCGATACAGCATGGTAACAGGCCCTTCTGACCCAATGAGCCTGCGCCACCCGATTACATCCATATGACTAATTAACCAACTCACCCATACGTCTTTGGAATGTGGGAGGAAACCAGAATACTCGGGGGAAACAAACATGGTCACGGGGCAAACGTACAAATTCCTTACAGACAATGGTAGAATTGAACCCGGGTTGTAGGCGCTGTAATAGTGTTTCACTAACCACCACACTACCACGCTAGCCTAAAATTTTCTCAAAAAATCTAACAGAATACATGAAAGAGCCTCCATTTCTACCTTACATAACATTTGCAGCGAAAAAGGCTACTTGGCCCGAAAATCTAGTGCGTCAGGCAGAAACCTTGCCATTTCTTTGCCATTTTGCGTCTGTTTTTACGAGACCAAGCTGCCCAAGTTGTTAGCTCGAAGCTCAACCCAGTATGAATGGAAAGCATGCAAGGAGGCGGCTGGATTCAAACCTGGGACCATTCGGCTCGAAGTCCAGTGCAGATGCCACCTCACCACCAGCCAGCTTTTGTGCTTTTAGCCAGCTTCTTTAACTATAGAACACAGGACATAGAACAGTACAGCACAGGAACAGGCCCTTCGGATCACAGGGTTTTGCCAAACCAAATAAATTAGCAATCAAATGGCCAACTTAATTATTCCCTTCTGCCTACACTATGTCCTTTTCCTTCCAACTACTTGTTTTAACTAAACCCTGTGGTACCAAGATCCTCCTTCTATCGTATAGAAGTCTAAATGAGAGTTACAGATCGGAAGTGTAAATACTGTAAGTTGCTTTACAATGAAGAGCAAGAATAAGGGAAAATGATCACAACTGGAAAAAGTGATGTTTAAAAATGAGATCTGGAGGCTTGTTTTCACGCAATAATTGCAAAGAACACAGAATTAGGGGCAAAAATTCCGTAGTCATCTGGATGCTAAATTGGCAAGCTGGGTGATCACAGTATCTTTAAGGAGAGATCCAGTAATCTAAGTTGTAATTATTTTGTGATTCCCTCTCTTGATTTGAAAGTGCCCAAAACTATACTTGAACAAATGCTATTTTGAAACTGGAGATAGGGGTGGAAATTAAAAAAGAGAGGAAATAAAAGAGAAACAGGACTTGATTACTTCATTACAAAGTATTTTCACTTCTCTTGTTCATTTGCAGTCTAAATATCTATAATTTAAATTGTCAGATACAGTGGATTCCCGTTAATTGGGACATGTGGGAGTTCATTATTAAGGATGAGGTCTCAGGGTACTTGGAGCACAGGATAAGATAGGCTGTAGTCAGCATGGTTTCCTCAAGGGAAAATTTTACCTGACAAGGGAGAATCAGTTAATGTTGTGTACATGGATTTTCAGAAGGCCTTTGACAAGGTGCCACACATGAGGCTGCTTAATAAGCTATGAGCTATGGTATTACAGGGAAAATTCTAGAATGGATAAAGCAGTGGCTGATTGGCAGGAGGCAAATTGTGAGAATAAAGGGAGCCTTTTCTGGTTGGCTGTCGGTGACTAGTGGTGTTCCACAGGGGTTTCTGTTGGACTGATTCTTTTTATATTATGTATCAATCATTTGGATGACTGAATTGATGGCTTTGTTGCAAAGTTTGCAGCTGATATGAAGATAGGTAGAGGGGCAGGAAGTTTTGTGGAAGTAGAGAGGCTACAGAAGGACTTCGACAGATTAGGACAATGGGCAAAGAAATAGCAGAGGAATACAGTGTTGGAAAGTGTACGGTCATGCACTTTGGTAGAAGAAATGAAAGGGTTGATTCTTTCCTAAATGGAGAGGAAATACAAAAATCTGAGGCACAACAGGACTTGGGAGTCCTTGTGCAGGATTCCCTGAAGGTTAATTTGCAGGCTGAGTCTGTGGTTCATTTCAAGAGGACTAGAATATAAAAACGAGGATGTATTGTTGAGACTTTATAAATCACTAGTGGGGCCTTACTTGGAGTATTGCAAGTAGCTTTAGGCCCCTCATCTTAGTAAGGAGGTGCTGATAATAGAGAGGATTCAAAGAAGGTTTATGGAAATAATTCCAGGATTGAATGGCTTGTCAAATGAAGAGTGTCTGATGGCTCTGGGCCTGTATTCACTTGAATTCAGAAGAATGAGAGGTGACCTCATTGAAACCTATCGAATGGTGAAAGGTCTTGATAGAGTGGATGTGGAGAGGATGTTTCCTGTGGTGGGAGAGTCTAAGACCAGAGGGGTGTACTTTTAAAATGCAGATGAGGAGGAATTTATTTAGCCAGAGTAGTGAATCTGTGTAATTCTTTGCCACAGGCAACTGTGGAAGTCAACTTTTTATGTATTTTTAAGGCAGAGGTTGATAGATTCTTGATTGTTCAGGGCATGAAGGGATACGGGGAGAAGGCAGGAGACTGGGGTTGAGAGGAAAACTGGGTCAGCCACGATGAAATGATGGAGCAGACTCAATGGACCAACTGGCCTAATTCTGCTCCTGTATCTTATGGTCTTATATTATGGTTAGTACATTTTGACCCAATTAACTGTCTACCCCAGTTAGCTAAAGTTACATGGAAATAGTTAAGAAGGCATAAAAAAGAAACTACTGTTTAGTGGAGGAACAAATTATGTATTATTATGAAATACAGAACAAATTAGAACACTGCCAATTCTACTACAGTGCTATAAAACTGTGTATTAGTTTCTAATCTTCTCCGTGGATTGTCACCTTGTCGTGGTGGAGAGGCTTATGTGGTCCTGTGATCTCGAGAGCGATGCCGTCTGGAGCTATGCTCCCAGTAGGGGCACCCATGGCGGTAAGGTCGAGGGTGAGGTCCCTGACAAAGAACAATCCAACCAAGACCTCAACGGTGGAACAGGCGGACGAAGTTACTTCCAACTCAACGGCTGTGAAGGTGGATGAAGGCTGCATCAAATCCATCAGCTCCAATCGTCGTGGTTTCCATGCCACTGGAATCAGTTGGTTGATTTGTGAAGTGTTGTGTGCTTCTTGGAGTGCAACATCAAGTACACATTAAACAAATACACGCACAGGCATCTTCGCTCTATGGGCCACTTCTTCAGAATGAAGACCATCATCCTCGACCCCAAGGGATAGCCACGATGACGATTAGTTTCTAATAGATACTGACAGGGGAATTCATCCAGTGTACGCTGATGTGTTCTTTGATTTCACAGTAAATGAACAAGATCAGTGCAACATCTAGTGCAGATAATGGACTGCCTTCATACAATGCTATCAACGATTACATTCTCCAAATCTTCATTTCAAGATTATTGCTAATACCTTCAAGTTCTTCATAGTTTGTAATTTGGTACATTTTCACTCTCGATTGTTTCTGAATGCTTGAAAGCACAGTGAGCAAAACAGTTCTGAATTTCTTGTCAACTGTCAGTGACGAAAATCACTGCTTTTTGAACACATACACATGTAACTGACCCTATTTAAAAACTGTTTGCTCCAATCATGGTGTAGTGCCCAACAGCCACACAAATGCACACAGTTGACACTAGTCAGAAACTGTTCAAGCAAGTCTCCTGTCCCAATTATGCGGTATAGCGTCCCAAATAAATGGAGGGAATCAATGCTATTTTCTGAATTAGTTTTTGTTCTTTAAAAGTTATCCCAAATAAGCGGCTACCCCAATTAACCACTGACCCAACTAACTGCGATAAATACATTCTACATTACAAGCCTGAAGGAAAAATGCTATATAAACTCTTAGTTGCATGCTGGTTCAAAATAAACCCACAATGTCTCTTTGTAACCTTGCAACAAAATATATACAATATTATGCCAGGATATCTTATCCTCTGATTTTCCTTCTGAACCTAAACAATTTATATATTTGGCACAAGAACTGGAGCTGTTTGTACATTCTAGGATTTGGTTCATCAAGGAGCCTCACCATCTAGGCCATGCTTTCCTCTCATAGCTGCCATCAGGAAAAAGGTACAGGAGCCTCAAGACTTACACCACCAGATTCAGGAACACTTATTACCCCTCAATCATCAGGCTCTTGAACCAGAGAGGATAACTTCACTTGCTCTGTCACTACAACTTAAGAAATTCACTTTCACAGACTCTTCATTTCATGTTCTCGATATTTACTGCCTATTTATTTATTATTATTATTAATTTTTCTCTTTTGTATTTGCACAATTTGGGTGCAGTCTTTCATTGATTCCATTATGTTTCTTGGATTTACTGTGTATGGCCGCAAGAAAACAAATCTCAGGATTGTATATGGTGACATATATGTGCTTTGATAATAATTTTATTTTGACCTTTTGTTGTGGTTACATCAGAGGTTAACTGCAAAAAATCTGGACTATAATTCAAATTTACCTACTTTTGGTGTTCAAGAAAGCAGATTGAATGGCAGGATCGAAAACATTCGTGCAAGTGTTGAATGACCACAAGAGTGTGGATAGCTAGCTTCATTTTAACAGCCATTCTGCTCTTAGCAACAAGCAGCACTTTTTCTAGTGGGACACACCACAGCTGAAACCAGGCAGGAAGGGTGGAATCACTGGGTTCTGTACTTGTGGGTCTGGAGTAGCTGAAATGCTTCTCCCATTCTTACTGATAAATTGGCTCCACCAAACACCCAGCAATCAGACCATAGGACGTACGGTAGGAGCAGAATTAGACCATTCGACCCATTCAGTCAGCCATGATTGAATGGTGCACACTGGATGGGCGCAATGGTCTAATTCTGCTCCTACAGGATGACTTATAGAACCTGTTCCACCATTCCATCTTGGCTGATTTATTTTCCCTCCCAACCCCATTCTCCTCTCATCTCCCCATAAACTTTGACACATTTACTAATCAAGAGCCTATCATACTCCACTTTAAATATACCCAATGGCCTGGCCTCCACAGTCATCTCTGCCAATGCATTCCACACATTCACCATTTTCTGGCTAAAGAAATTCCTCCTCATCTCTGCTCTAAAGAGACATAATCTATTCTAAGACTGTGCCTGCTGGTCCTAGACTTTCCCACTGTAGGAGACATCTACTCTCATGTCCACTTTATCTAGCCCTTTCAATACTTGGCAATTTCAATGAGATCCTCCTCCATTCTTCTAAACCCCAGTGAGTACAGGCCCAGGGCCATCAAATACTCCTCATATGTTAATTCTTTCATTTCCAGGATCATTCTCGTAAACCTTTTCTGAACCCTCTCTAATGCCAGCACATCCTAAGATAGGGGGCCCAAAACTGCTCACAAGACTCCAAATATGGTCTGACCATGCCTTATAAAGTCTTAGTCTGTCTGCCCCTCCATCATTGTTTAACCATCCTGGACCAGAGGGGATGTCTTATGAGGAAAAGTTGAACAAGCTTGTGCTTTTCTCTTTGGAGTGGAGAAGAGTGAGAGGTGATTTGAGGGAGGCATACAAGATGAAAAGACAGATATAGAGTGGAAAGCCAAAGTCTTTTTCCCAGGGTGGAAATGTCCAATATGGGGGCCATATTTAGGGTGTATGGAGGAGAGTATAGGGGGAGATGTGAAAGGTGGTTTTTTTCTGTGTTTTAGGTGCTTTCAATGCACTGCCAGGAGTGGTGTAGAGCCAGACACACTGGGAACATTTAAGACGTTCTTAGATAGATAGAAAGATGAAAGATAAATGGAGGGCTATGTGGGAGGGAAGAGTTAGGTTGAATTAGAGTAGCTTAAAGAGCTGGCACAACATCGTGTACCATTCTATGTTCTATTACTTGTGCCCTTCCCCTCCACAAGGGCCAGGAGGAACACATACATTACTTTCTTACGCTTTGATATTCTGATGCATGTTTCCCCATTAAGGCATCTTATCAGACAGACTGTTTGTGGCAACAGCCCCTACATAAAGTCTTAAATTTCACAAGATACCAACCACCTTTCTCAAGCACACAATATTACCCCATGTTCCCTGAACTGCAACATCACCCAACTTTATCTTGCAGACCCTCTCTCCCCTGTGCACAACTCAATTCCAAGGCCACACAGTTTATCAGGTGGCTAATAAACTCACTTTCTGAACAGTAGCACAATTTACACATGAAGCATTTTTCACAGCTAACCTCAATGATAGGTGGCAGGGAGGATATACATCTCTACCGAAGGGGGTGTAAGGGACTCCCTCCCTCTGCTGGCCTGCAGGTCACCCTTGGGCAATGTGTAACCTTCTCCCTTCCTCCCCCCAATCAGGGTCACGTGAAGCCATGATATGCTGGTGCATATCATAAGTCCTAGTTATGTGACCACTGACGCCAGGCAGAAGATCTCTGAAGATTATTGATAATGGTAGGGGTCACCCGTCTTATAAGGACACTGCCTACAAGAAGGCAATGGCAAATCACTTCTGTAGAAAAGTTTGCCAAGAACATTTATGGTCATGAAAAGATCATGACTGCCCGCATCATACAACAGTACATAACAAATGAACGGTCCTCAATGAGTACATTGAAGCTAAAGTTACCTCACTGGTTCAGACTAGTCACTTCAGAATATTGCTCTACAAATGTATCACCAATAAGCTAGTGGAAGCAATCAAGCTGATGAACAAGCAATGTAAAATTAGACAAACTTGATTCCAGGAAAATAGAAGATGGTTTGGCAGCTTTTAGCTAAACATCTCCACAAGACTCCTTCAGTTTGATGCACACATTCAAATGATTTTAAAGAGCCCCAAGACTCAAGTTATGACTGCTTAAGGAATCTATAAACTTACAGATATGAAAATAATTTTCCAGTCGTTTTCTCCATCGCAGAGGCATTCTGTGGATGAATACTTCAAGTGTTGCCAATCCTCTGCATTTATGATAAAGCTATAGCAAATTGCCTTTGTTCCAAAAAGACTCTTCTGGAAAGTGCTAAAACTTCATGCCATCTTAAAAATGTCATCCCCAAGATAGCTAATCGATCAACTATTCTAGTTAGCCTCTCATCCCCTCTATCTATTACATCAGTCACTGCAAGGCACTGCACTGTAAACACTTTAAACTACTCTTTACAATGTTGTTTACATGGTATATACATTAGATTAGATTATGAGAACACTCAGTCCTCTTTTATTGTCATTTAGAAATGCATACATGCATTTATGCACATTTGCATATGCATTTATGCACATTTTATTCCATATCTGTACTTCTAACTTTATTTTTATACAATTCCTTGTTCCTTATAATTGTTGAATGTTGTTTTGCACATTGCGTCAAGTCACACCAGAAAATTCCTAACACATGTAAATGTATATGGCTAATAAAACTGATCCTTAACATGCTTTAAATGGTCAATGTTATGTTTAAAGCTCTTTGTGATAGGCGTTTAAAGTTAGGAAAATAAAGCAGTTTTAGAATTGCTGCTTCTTCCCTAGTTTCAAGGGAAAAACACAAAAGTATGAACACAGATAAACATTACTTTTGGCCCAAGTTAAGGATTGATATCAAAGTGATGACATAAAGTTTTATATCAGTAGCAGATATAAGCATGGTTTTCAAAGTAAATTTCTTATCAAAGTACATATATGTCACCATATACAATGCTCAGATTAATTTTCTTGGGGCATACCCAATAGATCTATAGAATAATAACCATAACAGAATCAATGAAAGACTGCCCAACTAGGGCATTCAACCAGAGTGCAGAAGACAACAAATGGTGCAAATACAAAAATAAGAAATAACAATAAAAATTAAGCAATAAATATTAAGAACATGAGATAAAGAGTCCTTTAAAGTGATCCATAGATTGTGGGAACATTTCAGTGATAGGGCGAGTGAAATTGAGTGAAGCTATCCCCTTTAGTTCCATGTCAGCAAAAACTTAATCTCTAGTTGGCACAAAGCAAATAGGAGTCAGTTAAGTCTACGTAAATTTGTTATCAAAGTATGTATATGTGACCATATACTACCTAGAGATCCATCTTCTTGCAGGCATTTACAGGAAAATAAAGAAATACAACAGAATTTTAGAAACTATAATATGAAGACTAATGACCAATGTGCAAAAGACAAATTGTATAAATAAAAAATCCTGAGAACATGAGTTGTAGAGTCTTTGAAAGTGAGTGCGTCAGTTGTGTAGCCTTAGAGGTGTTTGCAGATTAGTAGTACAAAACAATATAGAGCAGACTTAGAAAGTCTGACATAAAAGCACAAAATACTTGATAGATCAGGTTGAAGCTGTAGAAGAGAAAGAAATTTGATGAATTTTGCCAAAAAAATCATGGATTTGAAGTGTTAACTCTGTTTTTTCCTCTCCACAGACCCCACCTTATCTATTGAGTACTTCTAGCAATCTCCGCTTATACTTTCAAAGAAGGGAACTTGGTTTCACTGCATCACAAATTTATTAAAAAGTACTGATGATTTTGGACATTTCTCCACCCTAAAATAAGAAGCTCTATTCCTGAAAAATGCTTAAATTTTATTTGTTATTTTACCTGCATTTCAGGTGGGTCAGTTCTGGTAGACAAAGGCCTGATTCAGCATTTTCTCCCAAGGTGCCAGAGCCTAAAATATCAACGTTAGGCAATGGGGCAGTCTGGTTGTAACTGTTCAAGTGATCCTGAGGCAAATGGTTTAGTGGAAGTCCCAAGTGTCTGGCACTTGAGCCCGTTAGTTAGGGTATAAGGTATAGCAACAAAGTGGATTTGCAACCAAAGTTCTGGACCCTGATCCAGGGACAGCAGATCGAAGTCCTTTGTGACAGCTTAAAACATTCAGTACGTCAGGCCGCTATTTACTGAGTACATCTCAGTGTTTAGGGCATATGCTGGAGATATGTTATATAGCAACTATTAATTTCAACAGCAACCAGTCCTCAGATCTAAATGTGGATTGTAGATTCAATTTAAAAGGCAGCTCAGAACAATGATCTTTCTAGAGCTACAGACTGAGGTCGATTCCAAATCAGGAAACATCTCATTCACCTGCGATGTCTGCATATGCATGAATGCAGCTCAGAGACAGTGGTGATTAACACGCAATTTGGGTGTGTTGGTGCAAAGATCTAGGTGCTTGAAAATTATGTGCAACTCAGGAAACACTATGAATGGATTGTAACTATAGAAATTGTCCTGTTGGCACCTTTGATCTTTAACATATAAAAATGTGATGTAATGTTGGGTCAGGGAGCCTCTCCCCAAATTGACTACAAATGCTGTTAGCTTGCATGTGCCCAATGAAGACTTTTACATCATCAGATGTTGTGTCTCTGATGACTTTCGTTGACAGTCACAACACTGGCATTCAAAACCATTGTCTCCTCAGTACTAACCATGGTTAAGGCATTGGACTAGCAACCTGAAGGTCGTGAGTTCAAGCCTTGGCTGTGGCAACGTATTGTGTCCTTGAGCAAGGCACTTAATCACACATTGCTCTGCGACAACACTGGTGCCAAGCTGTATGGGTCCTAATGCCCTTCCCTTGGACAACGTTAGTGTCGTGGAGAGGGGAGACTTGCAGCATGGGCAACTGCTGGTCTTCCATACAACCTTGCCCAGGCCTGCGCCCTGGAGAGTGAAGACTTTCCGGGCGCAGATCCATTGTCTCGCAAGACTAACGGATGCCTTTACTCACCAACAAACTTCAAAACTTGGGCTTCTGTACATTCTTCTGCATCTGAATCATTGACTTCCTTATCGGGAGACCACAGTTACTGCAGATCGATAATAATATCTCTTCCTCATTGACAATCAACAGAGGCTCACCTCACGGGTACATGTTTAGCCCAATGCTCTCTCTACATCTGTGACTGCGTGGTTAGGTACAGCTCAAACGCCACTGATAAATTCTCTGATGCCACATTTGTTTCTGGCAGAATCTCAGATGCTGATGAAGAGGCATACAGGAGTGAGACAGATCACCTGGTTGAATGGTGTTGTAACAACAGCTTCACACTCAATGTCAGCAGTGATTGATGACTTCAAGGAGGGGAAGATGAGAGAATCCACACCAGCCCTCACTGAGAAATCAGTAGTTGCTGGTATGAATTTGGAGGCAATTCAACGCAGCAGAACTGAAGCGAGGCAAGCAGAGGAGTTGCAGATTCAAGGCGGAGTTCAGGCCCAAAAGTGAGGAAAGACCCAGGGTTTGATCAATTTCAGTGCTGAGCGAATTGGAAAGGGTTGGTACAGGCTGAATTCAGGCAGCGGGACTTAGGCCTGAGAGCACATCAAACCAGCAGGGCCCAGGTCTAAGATTCAGGAACAACCCGAAGTTTGTACAATTTAAATGCCGGGCCAGATTGAAAAGATCAGGGTGCCAGGGGCAGGCTGCTCCATGAGGTTTTCTCATCTCTGCACTGAACTGAGGCTGTGGCCTGGACTTACTTTCATGATCTTCAGTTCTGACCTGTTCACTTTTGTTTGTATGAGTTGTTTTTCCTCTCTCTGGGCATCGGGTGTTTGACAATCTTCTTTTAGTTTAATGGGTTCTATTGGGTTTCTTTGTTTTGTGGCTGCCTGTAAGGAGGTGAATCTCAAGGTTATATAAATATACATACCGTAAATTCCGGTGTATAAGCCGAGAATTTGGCCCTAAATTTTAGGGGTTGGCTTATACAGAGGGTGCCAACTTTGGAAAAACGAATACACGGAAGACAGGTCGTATTTATTGGCTGTTTTTGAGTCAAGTACAAAAGAAAATACAAATGCTTATGAAAGCTACACAAAAGAAAAGATCTACAAAACACATTCTGCTTCTCAATTTGTTTACTTTCCCGCTGGAGTGAATGACTGTTTTCCAGACATCATCCATTCATTCCACTGTCGACACATGAATTCTTTGAATGGTTTGCTTAAACTCATATCTAGGGGCTGGAGCACGGATGTCAAACCACCGGGGATGACTGCGATGTCTGTATTTTCAGCTTTCAGTGCTGCTTTTGTCTCACCTGACAAGTGCACTTTGAACATGTCCTGGACAAGCAGCGACTTTTCCTTCCTGAAATCTTCGGGACGTCGACGCCACACCCCTTTAACCCACTTCAAGCAACCCGCTTCGTCCATCCAGCCGCGTTCTTGAATATAAACAACACCCCACGGGAATTTTTCTTTCTTTGGGAATGTCTTCCTCTTAGAAATCACCATCGGTGGTAGTTTGGTCCCATCAGCCATACACGTTAACACGACAGTAAAATGTTGCTTCTCGTGTCCAGTTGTTTTGACAAGGACTGTTTTCTCCCCCTTCTGACAGTGCAGTTGCCAGCAAAATCAAGTAACATTGGTGTCTCGTCCATGTTACCAATCAGTGAGAGCGGGTAAGAATGAGTTTTTCGATGCTTGATTACAAATGAGTAGAAGGCCGTAATCTTATTCTCAAGCTCGCTCGGCAACTTCTGAGCAATCTTTGTTTTTTGTCTCAACACAAGATCACATCTATTCATAAATCGAGTGCACCAACATTGCGTAGCTTTGAAATTTTCGCTGACCTCATGGTGTTTTACAACCCATTTCAACGCTTGAACTCGAATCATTTCTCTGATAACAATGTATCCAGACGATCGCTGATGATTCACCCACTCTAAAACTTTTTCTTCCAGTTCTGGCCACTGACATGTTTTCCCGCGGTTTGCACAGTTCGCCTTTGGCATTTCCCTCAGCGTGTCCTCTGTCTTTCTCCACTCTCTCACTTGTTTCTCATTTACACTACGCTCCTTAGCAGCTGCAGAATTATTCGTTCCTTTAGCAAAATCAACAACCTTCAGCTTGAAGCCAGCATCATATCGCATTCGTTTTAATCTTTTGTACATGGTGGTCGCAAACTCAATACTGAGTACACGTACTGATCCTGCCACCCCGTGTTATGTTTTAACGAGATTACAATGGGTGCTAAATGGTTTCACGGGGGTTACATTTCAGAGGATTCTTTACCATTGGGAACCTAATCCAAAACTTCCCTCCCTGATTTATTTATTAAGAATTCGCCTATAATGCTCTACAATGTGTAGGCCTATTTTCTTAGCAGGTACTGGTTCACAAAATTTCTAGGTTCTGGATCCGGCAAAGCTGAGTACTGGCATGTGAGATCTTGTGATCTTTTCTGGCTAAATCAAAAACCTCTACAAAAGGGGTCGGCTTATACAAAGGTAACGTGAAAAAGTCATTTTTTTAACCTTGAAAATGGGGGGGGGGGGGGTCAGCCTATACACCAGAATTTACGGTACTTCGATAATAACTGTACTTTGAACAGTAGTGGAAAGGGTGAGAAGCTTCAAGATCTAGCAGTCAACATCTCAGAAGATCTATTCTGGGCCCAACACATTAATGCAATCAAGAAGGCAGCACATCAGTGGCTCTGCTTCACTATGAGTTTGAGAAAATTTGATATGTCACCAGAGGCTCTTGCAAACAAGATAAAGAGTTCTTAAAGTGAGACCATCGGTGGTGGAATCACCAGAATGAGTGTATGCCCATTAGTTCAAGAGGGAAGTAACTGCTCTTGAACCTGGTAGTGAGAGTCTTGAGGCTCTTGTAACTTCCACCTGGTGGTAGCAGCGAGAAAAAAGCATGGTCTTGATGGTGAGGATCTCTGATGACTGGTACTGCTTTTCTACGACAACGTTTTATGTAGATGTGCTCAATGGTTGGGAGGGTTTTACCTGTGATGTACAGGGCCAAATCCACTACATTTTGCAGTATTTTCTGCTCAAAGGCAATAGCATAACAGGCCATAATAGAGCCAATCAGCATACTTTCCACCACACTTCTATAGAAGTTTGCCAAGGTTTCTGATGACAAGCCGACTCTCCACAGACTCCTGAGGAAGTAGAAGCATCGTCACGCTTTCCTTGCAATTATATTTATATGACGGGTCTAAGACAAGTCCTTGGAGATAGTGACACCCAGGAATTTAAAGTTACTGATCCTTGCTATCTCTGATGATCACTGGCTCATGGACCTCTGGTTTCCATCTCCTGAACTGTACAATCAGTTTCTTGCTGAGTGAGAGGTTGTTGTTATGACACCACTCAGCCAGATTTTCAATATCGCTCCAGTATGCGGATTCATCACCACCTTCGATACGGCCCACAACAGTGGTGTCATCAGCAAACGTGTCTATGTTCGTGTATGGAACCTAGTGTGGGAGCTCCAAAGAACAGAAATGCAAGATGCTGCAGAGAGTTGTAGACACAGCCAGCTCCATAACGGGATCAACCTTCCCCACCATCAAAGGCATCTTCAATAGTCAGTACCTCAAAAAGACAGCATATTGATCATTAAGGGACCCTCACCACCCTCCAACGTGCCCTCTTCTCATTACTAACACCAGGGAGGAGGCACAAGTGCCTGAAGACACACACTCAATGTTTAAGGAACAGATACATTGCTTATAAAAATATCACCACCTTCCCTTGGAAGTTTTCATGTTTTATTGTTTTACAACATTGAATCACAATGGATTTTATTTGGCTTTTTTGACACTGATCAACAGAAAAGGACTCTTTTGTGTCAAAGTAAAAACAGATCTCTACAAAGTGATCTAAATTAATTACAGATAAAAAAAGAAAATAATTGACTGCACAAGTATTCACCCCCTTCAAATCAGTATTCAGTAGATGCATCTTTGGCAACAAATACAGCCTTGAGTCTATGTGGATAGGTTTCTATCAGCTTTGCACATCTGGGCACTGTAATTTTTCCCCATTCTTCTTTACAAAACTGCTCAAGCTGTCGGATTGCAAGGGGATTGTGAGTGAACAGCGCTTTTTAAGTCCAGCCACAAATTCTCAATTGGACTGAGGTCTGGACTTTGACATGGCCACTCCAGGACACGAACTTTGTTTTTAAGCTATTCCTGTGTAGCTTTGGCTTTATGCTTGGGGTCATTGTGTTGCTGGAAAACAAATCTCCCAAGTTTCAGTTCTGCGGCAGACTGCATCAGATTTTCCTCCTGGATTTCCCTGTGTTTGCTGCATTCATTTTAACCTTTACCTTCGCAAGCCTTCCAGGTCCTACTGCAGTGAAGCATCTCCACAGCATGATGCAGCCACCACCATGCATCATGGTAGGGATGGTGTGTTTTTGATGATGTGTGGTGTTTGGTCTGATGGCGAAAAAGCTCAATTTTGATTTCAGCAGGCCATAGAACCTTCTTCCAGTTGACTTCAGAGTCTCCCACATGCCTTCTGGCAAACTCTAGCTGAGATTTCATGTGAGTTTTTTTCAACAGTGGCTTTCTCTTTGCCACTCTCCCATAAAGCTGTGATGAAGACCCAGGCAACAGTGGTTGTATGCAAAGTCTCTCCCATCTCAGCCACTGAAGCTTGTAACTCCTCTGGAGTTGTCATAGGTCTCATGGTGGCCTCTCTCACTAGTCCCCTTCTTGCACAGTCACTCAGTTTTTGAGGTCGCCCTGCTGAAGGCAAGATTTACAGCTGTGTCATTTTCTTTCTCTATCTTGACTGACTTAACTGTATTCCAAGGGATAATCAGTGACTTGGAAATTTTCTTGTATCCATCTCCTGACTTACGCTTTTCAATAACCTTTTCGTGGAGTTGCTTGGAGTGTTCTTTTCTCATCATGGTGTAGTTTTGTCCAGGCTACTGACTCACCAGCAGTTGGATGTGTACTTTTACTATACTCAATTGAAACACCTTGACTGCACACAGGTCTCCAAAAACAGATCTCCATTTAACTAATTATGTGACTTCTAAAACAAATTGGCTGCACCAGTGATCTGGTGTGTCATATTAAAGGGGGTGAATATTTAAGCAATCAATTACTTTGTGTTTTATATTTGTGATTAATTTCGATCACTTTGTAGAGATCTGTTTTCACTTTGACACAAAAGAGTCTTTTTCTGTTGATCGGTGTCAAAAAAGCCAAATTAAATCTACTGTGATTCAATGTTGTAAGACAATAAAACATAAAAACTTCCAAGGTGGGGTGAAAACTTTTTATAGGCACTGTACTTCCCCTCTGCCACCAGATTCCTGAATGGTCCATGAACCCCTCACTATTCCTCTTTAGCACTATTTATTTTTGTGATTCATAGCAATTTTTATGCCACAAAACAACAAATTTCACAACATACATGAATGATAATAAACCTAATTCTGATTCTGATCATTTAAATTGAAATAATTAAATAAAGTCTGGAATTTAAGTAACAACTATCCTCAGTAACGGTAAAATGACTGGGATGTGCTGACCACTTGCCATACCTTGGGAGCCAGCTCTCAGTGAAGGCAGACATCAGTGATGATGTTCACTGTCATCTTTAATGTGCCTATATTATAATACTAATAATTTGGACTATTGAAGAAAATGACATTTGAGGATCAAGTTCTCAGAACAAGCACAAAACATGTTGTCTGCTGTGCAGTAGTGTTCCCTGCCCTCCTTTACGCTTCTGAGACATACAACTGGCATCTCAATTAACTTGAAGATACCGCCAATGTTGTTTCTGCAAAACTTTCCAAGTTCAGTGCAAGGACAAATGAACCAACATCAGTGTCCTTTTATCGGCCAACATGCCCAGCACTGACACCCTACCTACACACAGTTACATCGGACAGACCACATTGTTGTTCATGTTTGATAGTAGACTCCTGATTCAAATGCTATAATCCAAATTGTTAAGGGAAGAGATGTTCAGACAGAGAAAGGTAAGAATTCATGATTGAGGAAATGCAGTGTGCAATGGTGTGGCTAGTGTCTCACAGTTTCAGCAACTCAGGTTGAATCCAGACCACTGGTGATCTCTGTACGGAGTTTGCACATTCTCCTTAAGATGATGTGGGTTTTGTCTGGGTACTCTAGATTCCTCCCACATCCCAAAGATTATAGGAGAATTATTCACCGTACTGGATTCAGAGGGAAATGGGGATGGGCAGCTAATAATGCCAGTGATGTCCATACCCTGCGAATGAACAAACAAACAAATAGAAGGGAGGCTGAAAATCTGGCTGAGGTGCCATAACCACAGCCTCTTACTCAATGTCAGAAAGACCAAGGAGCTGATTATTGACTTCAGGAAGAGGAAACCAGAGGTCCACAAGCCAGTCCTCATCGAAGGATCAGTGGCAGAGAGGGTCAGCAACTTTAAATTCCTCGGTGTTGTTATTTCAGAGGACCTGTCCTGGGCCCATCACGTAAATGCAATAATGAAGAAAGCACAGCAGCACTTCTACTTCCTTAGGAGTTTGCGGAAATTCAGTATGACAAGCAAAACTTCGATAAGTTTCTGCAGGTACGTAGTGGAGAGTATATTGACTGGTTGCATCACAGCCTGGTATGGAAATACCACAGCCCTTGAACAGAAAATCCTACCAAGAATTGTGAGTACAGCCCAGTCCATCACAGGTAAAGCACCTCCCCCCACCACTGAGTGCACCCAGTGCCCTTGAATGGAAAATCCCATAAAATGTAGCGGATATTGCCAAGTGCATCACAGGTGAAGCCCTCCTCACCACTGAGGTCATCTACATGAAATACTGTCACAGCAAAGCAGCATCCATCATCATGACCCCCCACCACCCAGGACATGCTCCCTTCTCACTGCTGCCTTCAGTAAGGAGGTACAGGGACCTCAGGGCTCGCACCACAAGGCTTATGAACAGTAATTACCCCTCAACCATTAGGCTCTTGACCAAAGAAGATAACTTCACTTGCCCCATCATTGAAATGTTTTGACAACCTATAGACTCACTTTCAAGGACTCTGCATCTCACGTTCTTGATACTTATTGCTTATTTATTTATTATTATTACTATTTATCTATTTTTTGTATTTGCACAATTTGCTGTTTTCTGCACTCTGGTTCAACACCCAAGTTGGACAGTCTTTTATTGATTCTGTTATGGTTATTATTCTATAGGTTTGTTGAGTATGCCCACAAGAAAATGAATCTCAGGGTTGTATATGTACTTTGATAATAAATTACTTTGAACTTTGAGGATTTTGGATATGAAGTGAGGAGCCAGATTTGATGTGGGTCTAAAGCTCTGGAGACAGGGAATGAGGTATGTTGAACATGGCACAGACTTTTGCAATAATGGAACTAGCACATGTCTGTACCTTGCGATGTGAACCAATAGAAGACAGATTAAACTTCTTTCCAACATGCAGAATTAGCCCACATGGATATGCATCATAACCAAACTAGAACAAAGCATTATAAATAATTCACCTGTTTCAAGAGGTCTGAAGAAACCCTGTAAGACGTGTCTGTCAGGAAACTGCACTCTCAATACAACCTGTTAGTTCAAAGATAAAAAAAAATGAAATCAAAGTAAAAATGATTTATTTAGCAACATGAAAGAAAAAAAGATTTGAGTAATACTGTGGCATTTTTCTGTAAGCTTTTGATCCAAGTCACTATCTTGATGTTTTCATGTATTTGAGGTACTCCCATGCAGTCCTTTATATGTGAATAAGCCAGTGCAATTCAGATCTGTCACTCTATTCAAAGCAATGATCAAAGTGTGGTTGGTTTTCAATCAGGGAAGAACCCCAACTAATTCCCCAGACCTGGTCGAGAGCAGTTTTCAAAACCAGGCTGACAAACAAAACATTTCAAAGTTGCACAGCGATTCATGTCAAACAGGCAAAGATAAAGACAATGCAGCTCCTGCTCATCTCTCCAACCCTATGTTTTGGCCAATGTGTGTCCTTAAAGTCAACGAAGGAAGGCTGTAGAATAGACTAGTGAAGGACAGTGCTAAGGAGATAGGTCATAAGACAATAATCCTTAAAAGAATAAAAATAAGGAAATTACTAAGAGGAACACATTTTTTTAGATACATTTTCCTGATGAAGGGTCTTGGTTCAAAACATAGGCTCTTTATTCCTCGCTATGGATGCTGCTTAACCCGTTGAGTTCCTGCAGTATCTTGTGTGTGTTGTTCTGGAATTCCAGCATCTGCAGAGTCTCTCGTGTACGTATATTTTAGCTTTTTTTGTGCATTTAGTGATTGAGACACAGCAAAGAGTGTAAAAAAATACAGCCACAGTAAGTTTACTTAAACACGCACTTTACATAAAAGATAATTTTCTCCCTTTCTCCAGATTTGATGTCTTTAATCCACAAATTAATGGGAGACCCCCAGGGTAATGATACTCTAATATTGCCAATCTTTTAACTTCTAACAAAGATCAACTTTAGTTTGGATGCAATATTTAAAACATCATTCTAAATTCATGTCTGCTTGCAACTTTAAATTGCATACTGTTCCTAAAATTATTTAATTTTACCAAATTATTGAACTACTGTGAATGTTTTTATATGAGGATTAAACATGTTTTGCAAATATGATTAGTCGCAGTGGCTTATCCACAACCTTCAGCAGAAAACTTCAAAGTAATTTAGCAAAGGGTCTGGAATATCAGTGGAACGTTACAACTGATACCATTTCAATCTGGCCTGAAGCATTCCACAAAGAACGTTCTCCATAATATCAAACAGACTGGACCGTGTATAACCATGCTTAAACATAGAACCAACAATTCTATTTTTAACCAGATGTTTGCTTTAGTACATTTTAAACTTCATTATTTAATCACCTTTGACAGAGTATACTCGATTCATCTATTTGGTAACAGGATAAAATTGTCAATATTACCATTCAAATACTGTTACTGAGCTTGGATAAATCAATGGTTCAGCTTCTTTCAGCAACTTCAACACTGATAAAACAAAGTGGCTGAGAGGAACAAAAGCTTTTGTTAAGGGCAAAACTAATGTGATCGTCCAAGGAAGATGGGATCACTTAAAAATTACGGTTATATGAAAGAAATAGCAAAAGCACTTCATAATTTTTTTTAAAAGAAAATGTGACTGTATGACAAGATAAAGTGAGATGAACAGACAATGCTGCCACAATTTCCCTATGCATTCTGCATTTGGTTATGTAATCGGGACTAAAAGGTGCCAGGTAGTATATATCACAATGCAATGTTTTAAAATAGAATCCATAGCACATGGTGACAGTGCAGTTTTCACAAAAATATCCATTGGTCAAAAAGCTCTTTCGTTGTGCTGGGGAAGTTACGATGTCATGATGATATACAAGATTTTCTTCTTTGGGGACTGCATTGAAGTTGCCAGCATAAATATTCCACTGGGAGGAAAAGGAATAAAACTTATTTCTATGGTAAATTGCTACCTGCAAGGAGTTGAATTCAAACTGACTAGAAGAATGAATGTATGATCCTTAATATGAATTTGCACTAAAAGGATATTAGAATATGAATCGCTTCACTCCAATGATGCTCTACTAAGTTTGTCAGTCATTTACATGGTGTGGCATTATCTGGCAAGATCAATATTAATTCCTTTTTAAAAAACTAACCCTCAATTAATGGTAGTTATTTACAGCAATGAGATACTACCTTCCTTCAGAAAACAGGACATTCACCAACCTTAGGATAACGTTCCGTCTTTTCCTTCATTTGAGATTCTCTCATAGATTTTGTTAATAATGGAGCCTCTTCATAAAATTGCCTAAGTAAATGGAAGCAATGAAAATCATATTAAGAAATACATTAATATTTACTCTCTCTTGTTAAGATTCAGGCAGCACAGAAAGGAGATTTTAACATGCCAACACGCTGGAGGAACTCAGCAGGTCGGGCAGCATCCATAGAACCGAACAGTCAACATTTCGGGCCGAGACCCTTCATCAGGACTGTAGAGGGAAGGGGCAGAGGCCCTATAAAGAAGGTGGGGGGAGGGTGGGAAGGAGAAGGCTGGTAGGTTCCAGGTGAAAAACCAGTAAGGGGAAAGATAAAGGGGTGGGGGAGGGGAGGCAGGGAGGTGATAGGCAGGAAAGGTGAAGAAGGAATAGCGGAAAACACAATGGGTAGTAGAATGAGGGAGATGAGGTGATAGGCAGCTGGGGGAGGGAGCAGAGTGACATAGGGATAGGGGAAGGGAGGGGGAGGGAATTACCGGAAGTTAGAGAATTCAATGTTCATGCCAAGGGGCTGGAGACTACCCAGACAGTATATGAGGTGTTGCTCCTCCAACTTGAGTTTGGCCTCATCATGGCAGTAGATGAAGCCATGTATGGATATATCCAAATGGGAATGTGAAGCAGAGTTGAAGTGGGTGGCAACCGGGAGATCCTGTCTGTTGTGGCGGATGGAGCAGAGGTGCTCGACGAAGCAGTACCCCAATCTGCGTCGGGTTTCACCGATGTAGAAGAGGCTCCAGCTGCCTATCACCTCCCTCATGGTTCCGCCTCCTTCTACTACCCATTGCGCTTTCCCCTATTCCTTCTTCACCTTTCCTGCCTATCCCCTCCCTGCCTTCCCCCCCACCCCTTGATCTTTCCCCTTACTGGTTTTTCACAGTCTTCTCCTTCCCACCCTCCTCCCACCTTCTTTCTTCCCCCTCCCCTTCAGTCCTGACGAAGGGTCTCGGCCCGAAACGTTGACTGTTCGTTTCCACGGGTGCTGCCCGACCTGCTGAGATCCTCCAGCATGTTGTGCATGTTGCTTTGACCCCAGCGTCTGCAGAGTATTTTGTGTTTAACATGCCAGTCTGGTCCCAACTATACCTCTTCTATAAGTAAGCGCTCAGAGAAAGAAATTTCTATTTTTGGGATACAATTATGCACACAGTAGAAAACTAAAAATAGTCATTGCAATTTTGAATGTATTGATATTAAAGTCATATGTTCATTCAGAAATCATATATCAACCTCAATCAATATTTTGGGACCAGCATCTCAAGCTAAGAAGTGGCTTTGATCTCTTATATGTTGAAAATGTTGCAATGATGAAACAATACGTTCTGGATATGTCTATTGAATGTAATGCATTTTATCTCTCCTTTCATCTACTAAGGTTGTTGAAAGTTAATGAACAGTTCAAACCTGGACTGCTTCTCGTTGTCCTATTGACCTGTGTGCACCTAATGCACAACTACAACTTCTACAATGGGATAGATTTTTTCAGATCTAAATCTGAGTATTTGCGGCTTATTATCCGTCCAAACGCTGACAGAAATAGTGCAGATACACTCTTTTAAACATTTAAGCAACACAAACATGCTCACTCAGAATATAAAACTGTTTGATGGAGCCCAAGATCAGCCTTTGTACCGTTGATGAATACTACTGTAAAGTTAACTTAAAGTGTTTCTCTCAGTAACACAATCTTGTGTCAAAGAAAAATTCTTTTATAGTTCATTAAAGTCATGCTGTTCAAATATTGGGATGCCAGGCCTAATCTTTTCAGCAGTGCATGCGATCAATCATAATCATCAAAGGTGATTTCCATTTCACATCTAATCTCTGAGACGCAATTTGGAACTGCCTAAATATTATGGCATTCTAGAGCAGGGCACAGAATAAAATCACAGACACAAAATGCTGAGGAAACCAGTGGGTCAGGAATCATCCATGAGGGGAATGAACAGTTGACATTTTGGGTTTGAGCTCTTCATCAGGTCTCACCGCTGAAGGGTCTCAGCCTGAAACATATGGTTTACCTGGATTCTGCTGTATTTAATTTCCTGTAATTGACTGCAAATAAATGAATATCAAGGTAGTATATGGTGACATACACATATTTTGATAATAAATTACTTTGAAACATCAGCTGTTCATTTCCCTCCACAGATGCCGCCTGACCTGCTGAGTTCCTCCAGCATTAAGAATTGCTTAAAAATTCTATCATCTGCAGAATCTTTTGTGTCTGCATATAATAGAACCAGAGATTCCTTTGGGTGAACTCTAATATACAGTAACTGAGAAGCTGGTGATATTTATATATCGGTAACAGATACTCAGAACGAGTTACTTTTTGGACCTAATCAAAATGTTCAAATTATATAAAAGCAAAGCACAACTTATTATACAGGTAAGTATTGCATTGATCTACTGGGAACAATGAGAAAATGACTGAAAATTGTTGGGTGAACGATTAGCTTTTGTTGTACTGCAGATCTTGGCTTTTATTAGGCTCTTTGCTATTGCATGCTTGATGAGTGGAGGGCGCTGATGCATTTCTTGCTGAAATAAATGGAGGAAGGGGAGGGACATTGCTTGTGCGTGGGAGTGGGAATGAGGAGGCTTTAGGATTCTAACGTTTTTACTGTCACTCATTCTTTGGGGCACTCTTCTGTTTTTGTGGATGTCTGCGAAGAACAAGAGTTTCAGGATGTACAGAGTATTGTATACATTTCCTTGACATTAAATGAAACTATCGAACTATTGAATTTTTCTTCTTTTGATGAATAAATAATGGCAGGATACCAGGAATATTGCCAGTGCTCCCCTTCCAAATGGTGCCATCTCAGAGGGCAGACAAGACCTCATCTGATAATTTGGCTGACAGTGCAACGAAGAGGCACCTCTACAGCAGGGTTTGAAACCACTCAACCTTCGAATTCAGAGACAAGAGCGCAATACCACAACACAGTTAAGGCTAACAACATGATTAATTCAGATCAGCACTGGTGTGGCAGACTATAATTTATGGAAGCTTGTTGGTGATGAGCTTAGTCAGCATTGTCTGAAGGATCATTTTCACTGGTAACAAGCTGTATGTGCTTGGTGGGTGGGAAGAGGAAGTCAAAGTCAAGTTTATTGTCATACTCACATGTAAGCAGAGATGCAATGAAAAACTTACTTGCAGCAGCATCACAGCCACATAGCATCTTATAAGCAGCATTTACAAGAAAAACATAATACAAACATAAATTATATGACTTTTTTTTTACATGAAACAGAAATATAATTAAAACAAAAAAAATTACCATTTTAGTGCAAAGTGATCATAGTAGTCACAGTGTCACTGAACTGTGGTAGTGACTAGGGTTTTGCTGGTTGGCACAAGAACTGTATGGTTTGAAGGGAAGTAGTTGTTCTTGAACCTAGTTGTGTTGGACTTTAGGCTTTTGTTTCTCATCCCCAATGGTAGCTATGAAAAGATGGTCTGGTCTGGATGGTGGGATCTATAGTCCCTTTTCTTCTGCTGTTTACATCAATTAGGGCTGAAACTAAAATTGCTTGCTCCAGGCTTCTCTTTGAGTAGATTTGGTCAATCTCATCTCCTAGCCACCTCCTCCAATTCTGATTGGGAACCACATGTACAATCCATAATGCTGGTGCTTGGCATTATGTAGTGACAAAACACGTTTATTCCTCATACTAGATTGTTAAAATTCAGTGGGCTGGATCACTCTGATTACTGGCTAATCGTTCTGTAGATGAGCAATAGTTAGCTGCAGATCACTTATCCGTATCTCTCTCATATTTCTGCAAACGCTTACAACAGTGCTGAAATGTGGTATGCACATGAGGTAAGATGCTGGCATACCTGACTTCTCATTCCATCCCTGGAATAGTACATAGATGGAACAATTTGCACAACCCCATTAAAATTAATGTTTTGAATTAACTCATACAAGGCCTCTACTGCCATGATGAGGCTAAACTCTGGTTGGAGGAGCAACACCTCATATACCGTCTAGGTAGTCTCCAGCCCTTGGTATGAACATAGAATTCTCCAACTTCTGGTAATTCCCTCCCCCTCCCTTCCCCTATCTCTATTTCACTCTGCCCCCTCCCCCAGCTTCCTATCACCTCCCTCATGGTTCCACCTCCTTCTACTACCCATTCTGCTTTCCCTTATTCCTTCTTCACCTTTCCTGCCTATCCCCTCCCTCACCCCTTTATCTTTCCCCTTACTGGTTTTTCACCTGGCACCTACCAGCCTTCTCCTTCCCACCCTCCCCCCACCTTCTTTATAGGGCCTCTGCCCCTTCCCACTTCAGTCCTGATGAAGGGTTCCGGCCCGAAACATTGACTGATTGTTTCCATGGATGCTGCTCGACCTGCTGAGTTCCTCCAGTGTGTTGTGAGGTTGAATGAATGTACATGTCCTTATCAAAATTTATTTGCATTTTATGACATCTCCAAAATATTTAGCACAAGATGCCAGAAGGCAGTCTGTAGGCAGAGCGCTAACTTCCACCCGCTGCAGCTTGCTCCACTTCCAGCATTAGCTCCAGTTAGGATGGCAGCAGGTCATGGGAGCTAGGGAGTTTGGGAAAGAAAACAGCGATGTCTTAAACAGTGTCATAGAGCACTACATCATAGAAACGGGCCCTTCATCCCATCTAGTCCATGCCAAACTATTAGTCTGCCTAATTCCTAAAGTCTGCTGGACCACAATCCTTCCATACCCTTCCCATCCATGTATCTATCCAAATTTCTCTTATGCAATGGACCCCACATTGAAACTCATTCCACACTTGCACCACTCTCTGAATGAAGTTGTTCCCCACCTAGGTTCTCCTGAAATATTTCACTTTTCATCCTTAACATCTAGTTCTAGTCCCACCCAACCTCAATGGAAAAAGCCTCCTTGCATTTACCCTGTCTATACCTCTCCTAATTTTGTATACCTCTATCAGATCTCTCCTCATTCTCCTACCCTCCAGGTAAAGTCCTAACCTATTTAACCTTTCTCTATAACTTAGGTTCTCAAGTTCCGACAACATCCTTGTAAAATATTTCAGTGACATATTGACATTATGAAAGAATGCTGGCAGTGTTGAGATGCGTGAAATCAGAAAAATCCCTGCGGCCTGAACAGATATGTTCTAGGTGGTGTGGGAAGGCAGAGATAAAATTGCAGGGACCCTGTCAGAGATTTTGGTATTGGAAGACTGGACAGTAGATAACGCTGTGCCTGTACTTAAGAAGGATTATAAAGACAGGCTAACAAACTGCAAACCACTTGACCATAGATGTCCTCCACACTTGTAGATATCCTACAATGAAACTTGTGTGATCTGGTCCATTTCATGGTCATTAATCCCAACAATGGGAACTTGTTATGCACTGATACCAATTAGCTGATGATTTCTTCATGTTCTGCAGCAACCAAACTTCAAAAGTACTCAATGCACTTTGAGGGATTCTAAAATGGTGCATGATGTGTACTCTATTCCACAAACTACATGGGAAAACAGGAAAATACAAGGGCAGTGAATGGGCATAAAAAGAACTCTCCGAAATTAAGAAAAATCAAATGCAACAGCCTGTTGTATTGCAAGAAAAATAGCAACTGCAGAAACAGAAAGAAAGGTGGCAAAACTCAACAGATCAGGCAGCATTTGTGGTGAGAAAAACAAAGTTTGACATTTCAGGTTCACGACCTTCTAATCAGAAAGATTATATGGGGTGCGTGATTTTATAATTGTATTAAGTAATTAGCTGTTGTAAACTACATTTATACATGTTGGCCATTTGACTTTTCTTTTAAGAGAAGCTCTTTGAAGGGATCTATAAAGCTGCATAAAAATGAATCATGGGGTAATATATGGTGACGTTTTATGTACTTTGAACTGAGTTTAAAAATCCTGAAATCTCAGCTTTTACATATTTCAGTTTGAAAACACTGAACAGTTGAATGAGCTTGATTTGAGATTATGCATCACAGGGATATCAATGGAGTTAGAAATTACAGGTGGCTAAGGTAATGATCTTTTCACACAAAAACATTGTGGACTTCCACCATCTAACAATTGGTAAAAGAATGAAGTGAAGAAAATTTCTGGATATTGAAAATATTTGCTCATTCCTCCTTCATCAAAATCCTAGTAGAAATCACAAGAGTAAAAGATTACAATGACCACATTTTCGATCATCTGATATTTATTTGGCTCTTGATAAAAATAGCAAATTGATTCAGAGGAGAAGATTGTCCTTTGAGGGGAGATGGAGTAGAATTGACTACACTCACAGGAGTTCGGAGGAATGAGAAATGAGGATTTACTGAATCCTAAAAGGCGCTTATAAGATGTCGGGGTGTCCTGGTGGGGGGGGAGGGGGGAGGGTATAGGGTGTAGGAAGGGGCTTGCTTGACCGTTGTTGTGTCTGTTTTGTTGTATGTTTGCTGCATATTGTTCTGCTAAACACTGTCGATGTACTACGGTGGCGCTGGAAGGATGAGGAGATATAGCTGCTCCCAGCACATCCTCAGACTGTGCAAATGATGCATTTCACTGCATGTTTCGATGTACATGTGACTAATAAATCTAATCTTGAATCTTGAACACTTACAGTCTCCTCAGCCTAAATAGTACAAAAAGGGTATTATTTCGCTGTAGGAGGTCTGCCACTAAGGATTGTCAATCTATAGAATTCTCTGTCTCAAAAGGCTGTGAGTGCTCAGTAATTGAGTATAGTCAAAGCCAAGACTGATGAAATTTTGGTGAACAAGGGAATGGGAGGAGATGGGAATCAGAAAAATAGACAAAGTATGGGATTAACCATGATGATACAGAATGGCAGAGTGCAGAAGGCTAGAAGGGGTTTCTGGTCTTCTTACATATTAAACTCAATAATGACTGTTAAAAATCACTGCCCTGTAGCAAGTACAATTCACAAACTCTTTTGTAGTTCTCATCCTGTTTAATCTTCCCTGTTTACATAGCACAACAGAATGCTGATATGCATGTAATTAATGTAAACTCTGTTTACAACTTCAGTCTGGCTGAGATGTTTTCCAACCTTGGGAAATGTGCAAAATGAACCCCAGAATAACATGAGACTGAAATCCAGCAACAGACTTTGTGTTAAATATTAACAGCCATCACAGGTTCAGGGTAAATACTCTTCTGAAAGCCAGTATGATAATATTACTATCTTTTTTTAAATTTTATTTATCACAGTACTGAGCAAGTCTTAGGCATATATATATATATATATATATATATATAGCTAGGGCGCCTAAGACTTTTGCACAGCACTGTAGTAAAATAAAAACAAATTTCACGACATATGTGAGTGATGATAAATCTGATTCTGATATGGGTCTATATTGTGGACTGAGAGTGGGAAGGAGCAGGGAGAGGGGAATCATGGTTGGGAAAAGGGGGAAGGGAGAGATAGGAGCAAGAAGCAACAGAGACATTCTGCAATGATCAATAAACCAATTACTTGGATCAAACAACCTTGCCTGGTGTCTCAGAGCTGGGTGGTGCCAAATTGTTCCTGAAAATACAGTACTGTGCAAAAGTCTTAGGCACATATTTATAGCTAGGATGTCAAAGTCTTTTGCACAGTACTGTAGTTGTCAATATGGAGCAGACAGCGAGTTTGTAGATCTGGCACAAGCAAAGAATGTTGGGAATGACGAGGGTGGAGCACCATGGGAAGAGTGTGGGACAGTTGGCAGAGACGGAGTGTCAGGGGTGGGGGGGGGGGGGAGGGTTGGCATGGGTCCAGATAGACCAAGCCCTGAGACAATAGGCAAGTTCATTTGATTCCAAATAATTGGTTTATCAATCATTACGGAATGTCTCTTTGGTGCTTCCCACTCCCTCCCCTTTCCCTTCCTCTTTTTCCAACCATGATTCCCCTCTCCTTGCCCCCTTCCTACTCTCAGTCCACAATAGAGACCCATATCAGAATAAGATTTATCATCACACATATTTGTCATGAAATTTGATAATTTTGTGGCAGTACAGTGCAATACATAAAATTATTACAGTACTGTACAAAGGTCTTAGCCACCCTAACTATATACTGTATTGTTATATTTCCACAATTTTCTTTTGCTCATGGATGTTTATCTGTCTTTGTGTGTAATTTTTCATTAATTCCATTGTGCTTTTTTCTATCTACTGTGAATGCCAGCAAGAAACTGAATCAGTTAAGTATATGGTGACATATATGTACTTTGATAATAAATTTACTTTGAACTTTGAGTTACAGCACAGTAACAGGCCCAATGAGCCCACATTGCCTGATTACACCCATGTGACCAATTAATCTGCTGAACGTCTCACAGTTATTTTCCAATGAAGAGTGTGTCATTTTTACACCTGAAATTAATTAAGCACAGAAGGTGAGTCTTTCAATTGTTTCACTATTGCATTGTCCTCCTCATTGGATGAATATCTGAGCAATGTTATCTGAAGGGGCTTTTACTTTTACGCAAGGTACAATTGCTTTGCCTGCACAACAGTGTAGATAGTAGGTAGGCAAAGAAAGGATTACCTTTCACTTTTTAGTTGAGCAAACCGTTTTCTAACATCATCGACTGTTACTTGAAAGAATTCATCAGGTAGTTCTTCAAAATCAGGTGCCTCTTGGCTTTTGTTATCCAAATGGTAAACAAGTGCCTCTCTGTCAATGGGCTTGAAAGAAAAAGAAACAAGTTCAGTGAAATCCTAACTACAATGGTGGAGGTGAAATGGTATCACCCTTCAATCTCTGCAGATTCAGTAGAGGAAGCAGGTATAAATATTATTAATTTACATGAAAATTAGGCTGGCTGCCATAACTTCATTTTTTAACAACAGACTTACACTTGAAGGATTGCTACTTAATCTATGTATCATATTAGATCAAGCACTCTCAATCACAGAAGGCTCAACTGAGGATGTACTTATTGAGGTAGTTGGTAAAATTCCATCTTCCGCAGAACATACTGGTGCAATTCTACATTGCCATCATGGAGAGCATCCTCATATCCACCGTTACTGTCTGGTCTGGTGCAGCACCCTCTCACAATACACAAAAACTACAGCAAATTGTCAAGTCAGCAGAAGAGGTCATTGGCTGCAGTTTACCATCACTGCAGGAATTCTGTGTATCCAGGACAAAGAAGCGGGCACAGACACTACCCACCCGGCAAACTGCCTTTTCCAAAAGCTCCCTTCTGGAAAACACTATAAGGCTATTACAACAAAAACTTCACACCATCTTAAAAATTTCAACCTCCTGGCATTTAATCTGACCAACCATTCTAGTTAGCCCAACCCCAACCCCTCCCATACCTATTTACCCATCACTACACTACACTGTAAACACTTTAAATCACCTTCTATAATGCTGTTTACATTGTAAATATTTGTATTTTTTATGCATTTAAGCACATTTTATTCCATATCAGTATTCTAACCTCTAACTTTATTTTTTACATAATTCTTTTTTCCTTGTAATTGTCGACTGTTGCTTTTCATTTCATGTCGCACCCTGACCAACACATCACAGCAAGTTTCTAATGCATGTAAATGTACGGTATTTGACCATAAAGCTGATCCTGGATAAACCCACAACCAACTCCAGAAAGCTGGGTACATGATTTGGGTTGATATTTCTGTGCAATATTGAGGGAGAGGGGAGTCATTCCATTTCCTAGGAGATATTAAACCCAAATACTTTCTGTGCTAAGGTGGGCGATGAGGAATAGAAATCTCCTAAACCTTCCCAATATCCATAATGCATGCAACACCACTAAAAGTGTGTGAACACGCTGTGTCCATACAACAGAATTTCTCATGCTGCAAGTGACTTTTCTTCAAAATGTATTCATGGGCTTTGACTACTGAGATTATGAAAGATGTTAAGCATGTTAAGTCTGTGTGGCTAGGCATAGCTCAAATACCATCTACAAATTTGCTGACGATACAACCATTGTTGGCAGAATCTCAGGTGGTGACAAGAGGGCATACAGGAGTGAGATATGCCAACTAGTGGAATGGTGCCGCAGCAACAACCTGGCACTCAATGTCAGTAAGATGAAAGAGCTGATTGTGGGCTTCAGGAAGGGTGAGATGAAGGAACACATACCAATCCTCATAGAGGGATCAGAAGTGGAGAGAGTGAGCAGCTTCAAGTTCCTCAGTGTCAAGACCTCTGAGGATCTAACCTGGTCCCAACATATTGATGTAGTCATGAAGAAGGCAAGACAGCAGCTATACTTTATTAGGAGTTTGAGGAGATTTGACATGTCAACAAATACACTCAAAAACTTCTATAGTTGTACCATGGAGAGCATTCTGACAGGCTGCATCACTGTCTGGTATGGAGGGGCTACTGTACAGGGCCGAAAAAACTGCAGAAGGTTGTAAATCTAGTCAGCTCCATCTTGGGTACTAGCCTACAACGTACCCAGGACATCCTTAGGGAGCGGTGTCTCAGAAAGGCAGCATCCATTATTAAGGACCTCCAACACTCAGGGCATGTCCTTTTCTCACTGCTACCATCAGGTAGGAGATACAGAAGCCTGAAGGCACACACTGAGCGAGTCAGGAACAGCTTCTTTCCCTCTGCCATCTGATTCCTAAATGGACATTGAAGCTTTGGACACTACCTCAATTTTTTTAAATATGCAGTATTTCTGTTTTTGCACATTAAAAAAAAATCTATTCAATATACATAATTGATTTACTTGTTTATTTATTATGTTTTATTTTATTTATTATTATTATTACTTTCCTCTCTCTCTGCTAGATTATGTATTGCATTGAACTGCTGCTGCTAAGTTAACAAATTTCACGTCACATGCCGGTGATAATAAACCTGATTCTGATTCTGATTCAGCAGTACATGGTTAAAACGTCAAATATTCACCCTTGGTTTCATTTACACTGCTTGATATTCCTTTCAACTTTTAAACTACCTTTGCTTTCCTTTCAAGTTTCTGATATCTGCATTTATACCTACTTTTCTTTCACTCACAATTCAAAGTTCAAATTCCAAATCGGGAAAAATCATCGAAATTTGAAGATTCACTGTGAAATTACTAAAACAAAGGAGCCATGTCAGAATACTTCAAAATAACTAAATTCAACTTGTCAGTATTGAACTCTTTCAATGTTGTGGTATTCAAATTAAATGTTACCAGAGGAATAACATTACATAAGAATCAGACACCCGGATGATAATGTCAAGCCAGCCTTTGTACCGTACACTACGCTATTTACCACGTAATTCACAGAACTCATTTTTGGATTTGTTACTTGAGATGCTGAAATGTACAAGCCCTGAGGAAGGGTCTTCAACATGAAATTTTAACACTCTTTCTCTCCAGAGATGCTGCCTGACCTATCCGAGTATCCATGTGTCACCCCCCTCACCAGGATCTACCCATCACGTGCCAGCTCTTGCTTCACACCTTCCCTCCACCTTCCTTATCGAGGTGAAGGGTCTCAATCTGAAATGACGACCAACCATTTCTCTCCAGAGATGCTGCCTGACCCACTGAGCTTCTTGTTTGTCGCTCCAGACTTCTAGCATCGGCAGTCTCTTGCGTCTCCTATGTCACTTCCACCAATCACCTCCCAGCTTCTGATATCATTCCACCTCTGCTCCCTCCCTCATCTGCTTGTTTCCCCACTCATCTGGATCCGCGGACCACCTGCCAGCGCTTGCTCCTTTCCCTCTACCTTTTTATATTAACTACCTCCCTTTCCTTGCAATCCAGATGGAGGATCTCAGCTAAAATCTCAAGAATCAGGTTTAATGTCACTGGCACACATTATGAAATTTGTTGACTTTGCAGCAGCAATACATAATAGATAAAATTGTGGATTGCAGTATGTATAGTTAAATTAAATAACTCATGAAAAATAGAAAATTAAAAAGTAGTGAGATAGTGTTCATGGGTTCAATCAGATGGCAGATGGCAGATGGGAAGGAGCTGTTCCTGAACCGTTGAGTGTGTGCCTTCAGGCTCCTGTACCTCCTTCCTGATGGTAGGAATGAGAAGAAGGCACGACCTGGGTTACAGGGGTCCTTAATGAAGGACAACACTTTTTTGAGGCAATTCTCCTTGAAGATGTTCCATATTCCAGGGAGGATAGTGCCCATGACGGAAATGACTAATTTACTCCTTTTACAACTCTCTGAGGCCTGTTTTGATTTTGTGCAGTAGCACACCCACCCCATACCAGACGATGATGCAGCCAGTTAGAATGCTGTCCATTTCAATTATCCATTTCCCTAAATGGCACTTGACCCACTGAGCTCCTCCAGCATTTTGCGCATTGCTGCTAAGTACCTCCATTAACCTTCGCTTCATTGCTTTCACATTATTTTCCTTGTTTAAGTTACAAATTGCTTTGTTTGCTGGAACTCAATGGAATAAATAAAACATTTACTTTCAAAAATGGGAGCGTAGTGGTTAGCACAATACTTTACAGTACCAGCAACCCAGGTTCAATTCCCGCCACTGCCTGTAAGGAGTTTGTATGTTCTCCGCGCGGGTTTCCTCCGGGTGCTCTGGTTTCCTCCCATAGTCTGAAGACCTACTGGTCGGGGGTGGGGGGGGGGGGTTTGCTGGCTGTAAGGACTTATTCCACGCTGTATTTCAATAAATAAATAAACAGAAATCAATAAATAAACAGACTTGTCTGCTCATCTAAGTTCCCATTTCCAGCTGAAAGCAATTTTCAAGTGCACTTAAATATAATCGCAGTTTTTATGGATACTTAAAAATGCCATATGCCAATCAGTGGATAGGCATGTTTTGATTTTTTTTTTTTAAACAGATGTATTAATCTGTCTGGGCACGAGCAGCTAAAATTCTCTCAGCAGACCCTCATTGTAGATGAGTCTGACTAGGTCTCACCTGACAAATAATCAGAATGATTTTACCTTGCACTGTTCCAAACATTACACAAAAACACAGAGCCAATGTTATGATTTGAAAAACGTCAAGGCTCACACAGAGTGGTGGGTGTGTGGAAAGTGCTGCCAGGGGTGGTGGTAGAGATAGATACAATAGTGGTATGTAAGAGACTCTGTCCTGATGAAGGGCCTCGGCCCGAAACATCAACTATACCGCCTGGCCTGCTGAGTTCCTCCAGCATTTTGTGTGTGTTGCTAAGAGATTCCTGGATAGGCACATGGATGATAGAAAAATGGAGGGCTATGTAGGAGGGAAAGGTTAGTTTGATCTTAAAGGTCGGCACAACATCAATGTTAAAAGCTTGGCACAGCATAAAGAGTCAAAGGGCCTGTACTGTGCTATAACATTCTAAGTTCTATGTCTGTCAAGCTTTTTTGTTACAACAGTAGTCATAGTCATACTTTATTGATCCCAGGGGAAACTGGTTTTCGTTACAGTTGCACCATAAATAATAAATAGTAATAAAACCATAAATAGTTAAATAGTTATATGTAAATTATTTATGCAGGAAATAAGTCCAGGACCAGCCTATTGGCTCAGGGTGTCTGACCATCCAAGGGAGGAGTTGTAAAGTTTGATGGCCACAGGCAGGAATGACTTCCTATGACGCTCTGTGTCGCATCTCGGTGGAATGAGTCTCTGGCTGAATGTACTCCTGTGCCCACCCAGTACATTATGTAGGGGATGGGAGACATTGACCAAGATGGCATGCAACTTGGACAGCATCCTCTTTTCAGACACCACCGTCAGAGAGAGTTTGTTTTGAAGTATCACATTGCAGTCAGTACTTTCAAGTGTTACATTTTTGAATTATTGGGGCAAATTCAAATCAATTTATATATTCAGAGATAAATAAACTCCACACATCATTGAGCTAAAATCTCAAATCTAAATAGAATTGAGCTGGAAGCATCTCAAATAAAACTTAATTGAAAATGAATCCTGATTTGGAATTAATCCCCGCAATATCCCTGAGATAGCTTCAAGATTATTTATCACGTGCACATCAAAATATACTGTGAAATTTGCATTTACAACCAATACACCTGAGAGTGTGCTGGGTGTTGTGTTTTTAATATTGCAGTAATATTTAAGGGGGGGAGGGGCCTGCCATGCCCTTTTCAGGGCAGCTCGTCCACCTTTGGTCCCCACCTGGCACTCAGCTCTCAACTGTGGCTCCAAGCAGCTGTAATATCGGCAGCGGCCACACCCCGGTAAACCGTCTCGGCAGACGGGCCAAACCGGGTGAGGGTGGCCGACGGGTCTTCGACCCTCGGTGAGGTAGGGGATCTGCCTATCCCAGCGTGTGAAGTCTAGCCCTAGCGGACTGAGTGGAGGAGACCAAATACTGGTCCAACAGTCAGGAAGGCAGGCCCAGCAGGTGTTGTGGAGCGCTAAGAGTACGACAAGACACTTAGACGTCCTGGTCATCCACCGCAGCAGGAGAGGTCTCCAGCCATAATGGTTGTCCGTGCCACTGGATCAAGGTCTCTTCTGCCGAGAGAGTGGGATTGTCCCTGTGCAACGGCTGCTCCACTTCAAACTCCATCACGCACAGGTTTCTAAAGTGTCTTCTTCGGATCCAAAGGACTACCAATAATATTTAAGTAACCCAGTGTATATATATTGGCTGATTAAGCATTCTTGTTCATCTAGATAATTCATTACAGGTTATATGTATAAATACGTGAATTGCATACACTATGACACTACCACGTGATAAGTGCTTCCCTCGGCTAAAGTAAATACCAAGTTAGACTCACATTTGGACACCTGTGCCTTCTTTTGAATTAGTTTAATATATTGAAGCTACAAAACATAACATTGCGGGCAGCCGGCGAGTGTTGCCACACACTCTGATGTCAACAGAACACAGAAGACAACGAGTAATAAAAAAAATGGAGAAACACATTCCGTTCTTGATGTTCTTTTCTTTTTTGTTGTTGGTGCCACTCTCTTTTTGCACTACTTCATGTAATTTTTTAAAACTATTTTTACTGTAATTCTCGCTTTTTATGTACTGCACAGCATCGCTGCCGCAAAACAAAAAAAAACGCATGATATATCAGAGATATTAAACCTGATTCTGATTCCCCTTAGTAAGAGCATCTAGAAATAGTTGGCAAAGTTTCAGAATAAGCAACCGCCAATTTCAGACAGAAGTGAGGAGGAATTTCATCTCTTAAAGATCTGTGGATCTTGGATGGAGACTGACAGATATTAAAACCATAAGGAAGGGATGTACAGACAGAGAGTGGAAAAGTGATATTGTGGCCAACACTGGATCGACTGCACTCCTGAAAGGCAGAGCAGGCTCAAAGGACAGATTGGCCTGTTTCTGTATCTCTTTTGCTTGATATTTGCATTATCGTATCCCAATATTATAGGCTGAACTTGAAGATGCTGCATACCATGCAAACCAGACAGTACCTACCTTCAAATATTCTTTTGCTGTGGATGCTTCAGAGCTCTCCAACTTCAGTGGCCGAATATCATCGGGCTTCTATAAAAGATGAAAGAACAAGATTACAGAATCATCAGCAATACCTACATTCGTTATTTGGACATGCTTTAGAAGTTAAATTCAAACAGATAAACAGGCCTGGGTGGTGCAACTTTAAGAGGAAATTTAGCAGAGAAGATTATAGTACAGTGGGTTAAAATCAGCTTAATTATAGTTTTTCTTGATGAGTAAGGTGTGTCTACATTCCACAGCTCTCCAAAGGCATACCAGTCTCATAATTCTGTGCCTCCTCAAAGCAAGCCAGTGTCTTCATGGTAGTATATTTAGAAGAGACATCATAACTAGGACCATCAATGTAATTCTTTTTATAGACAAAAAAAAATGATTACTAGTGCTTAGGAACCACAGTTGAATAAGTTGTCTTGCCAATAACATAATCCTGAATGAACTCTTGAAGGGAAGACAAACAAACTGGAATTAAAGATCTTAATGTAAGAGTCCCAAGGCTTTGAAACTGTTTTCAAACCAATAGTGAAGGTCTTGAGGGATGGCTTGGGCCAGGGATGGCACTTGGACAAATATGAGCTTGGAGCAGAGTCTCTGAACTCTGTCATGGACTGTGAAAGGAAGAGGGTTAGGCATGAGGCATCCCATGAAAAGCCAAAGCTACAGAAACGTCAACAGAGGCTGCGAAGGCCTCATCTCTGGGAGCATGAGAGGGAGGATCTTCGAAGATGTGCCATACCTGGGGACAACTTGAAAGAATAGCCCAGAACAGAGAGCTCTGGTGAGCTGCTGTCGGCAGGGGTGATGGACTACGAAGAATAAGAAGCAGAGTCTGTGGTACAATTCCAGTAAACCCCCATTCATTAGTCTCATGCCGGCACAAACTCTCTTTCCTTCACAAAAAGCCTCAGTGCCAGGAAACTTCAAATAAATGTTTAAACACAAAATTGAAGGTTGCATCGGTATGTTCTAAAACTTTAAGGACAACTTTTTAATTTCACAAAATACCAGCTCGTTTTAATCTCTTGTTTACTGAATATGGATCACGGTGATTTAGTGCTCAAAGTAAAAGATGCCCTGGTTTAAAATAAAAGATAGAACATTGGCATTAATTATTTAGACATTGTTAGAATTAAGTACAATTCAATGGGCTTCAGGTCAATGCATTAAATACCTGGGCATTAAAACAAGTTTTTAAAATATCCCTAAAGAGCAGTCAAGAAGGCACAGCAGCACCAACATTTTACGAGGAGATTGAGGTGTGCAAGTCTCTCTGCCGCCCATTCTACCAACTTCCTCCAGCAGCACCATCACGTGTCCTGTACGGCTGCATCATTATGTGGTATGGAAGCTGCAAGGCATCAGACTGCAAGACCCCCCAGGGGATAGTAAAAATGCTGAGACAATCACCAGGGTTTCCCTCACTCCTATTTGTGACATTCACTTGGAATATTGTATACAAAGGGCCCAAAGCATTGTTGAGGATCCCTGCCACCCATCCCACCATCTCTTTGACCCACTACCATCGGGAAGGAGGTACATGATCACCAGGACTAGGACTGCCAGACTGGGTAACAGCTTCTTCCCTCAGGCTGTGAGACTAATGACTATCCTGATACTACCAAAGTCTCGCCACTAGGACAGCAATCTGATTACTGTTTATCTGTGTGCTGCACTACATGCATTTTGTATTATATTTATTAACTTTGTGGTAATACTTTGGCTTATGTGCTATGTGTGATATATGTATTGTGGGCATACTGTGGTCTGGAGCAACATTGCTTTGTTTGGTTGTATACATCGAAGTTCAAAGTACATTTATTATCGAAGTATGTATACTATGTACAGCCTTGAAATTTGTCTCCTTACAGGCAGCCACAAAACAAAAAAAAACAATATAGCCCATTTTAAAAAACAGTAATACACCCAATGTGCAGAAGAAAAAAATCATACAAGCAATAATAGTAAGCAAATAACACTCGAAACTGATTGTCACGAAAGTGAGCTCAGAGCCACGAAGCTGGTCGTCACTGCAGCCGATCTAGAAGCCCATTAGTTGCAGTCCACAGCCTCAGTTCAGCACAGAGGCGAGTAAGTCTCACGGAGCAGCAAGTTGAATACTGGCCTGTTCATCACCTCTGGCCCTGACACACTGACCTTTTCAATCCGGCCAGGTGCTTAAATCAGCAAACCTCGGGCTGCTCCTCACTCTTGAACCCAGGCCCAGCTGCCTCATCTCCGCTCGCCTTGCCTCGATTCTGCCGCACTGAATCGCCTCCACGTCTGCTCCAGCAAAGGGCAAACATTGCCTCAATCCCTGCTCCTGGGCCTGGGCCGTGCTGCCTCGATCTGGCCTGTACCTGCTACACCACAACCATCCTTCACCTTCTAGTTCACACCACAAAAGTGCCAGGTCATACCAGTGGATCAAAAGCTCAACTCCGAAAGGCAAGTTACAGATTCCAAGAAAAGCTGTGATTAATACAGTAATTTATAGTTTTGTTTGCTACCAGCAAAGTGTCACAGTGCTTCACCAGAGCCATCTTAAACAGTCAGATGACAATAAACTTGAACTTGAGAAAAATTGTAACAGATCAAATCTCAGCACAGGAACTGTTGCTACTCAGAGCGGAGAAGGGCGACATTTGAGAACTACAGTAGCTTGCTGCTCACAAGGTTAGAACTCACTACTAATCCCCAATTGTCCAGGGAGACGTGGTGGTGAACCACTGCAGCCTTTGTGATGAGTGTGCACTGGCAATGCTGTTGGCTGTGGGGTTTCGGGATTTAGATCAAGCATTAATGAAAGAACGGCAAGACTGGATGGTGTGTAACTTGGAGGAAAGCCTGTAGGTGGGCAGTGCACTGGCGTGGTGATTAGTCATAGAGTAACAGAAAAGTAAAGCACAGAAACAGGCCTTTCGGCCCATCTAGTTTGTGCCAAACCATTTAAACTGCCTGGTCCCATTGACCAACACCCAGACCATAAGCCCTCCATATCCCTACTATCCATGTACCTATCCAAACTTCAGCTAAACACTGAAATTGAGCTTACATGTTCTACTTATGCTGGCAGCTCATTCCACACTCTCACGATCCGTTGAGTGAGGAAGTTTCCCCTTGTGTTCCCCTTAAACTTTTCACCTTTCACCCTTAACCCATGATGTCTAGTTGTAGTCCCACCCAACCTCAGTGGAAAAAGCCTGTCTGTATTTGCCCTATCTATACCTCTCGTAATTTTCTATACTATCAAATCTCTTCTCAGTCTTTTACGTTCCAAGGAATAAAGTCCGTACCTATTCAATGTTTCCTTATAACTCAGGTCCTCCAATCCTGGCAACATCCTTGTAAATTTTCTCTGTCCTGCTGCCATAAAGCTTCAGCACCCCATGTTCAATCCCGACCTCGGGTGCTGTCTGAATGTCTAAATGACTTTGCAGGTTTCCCCGTGGTGCTCTGCTTCCCTCCTACATTCCAAACCCATGCTGGGAGCTACATTGGCAACTGTAAATGGGCCCTAGTGTGAGTTGGCAGCAGGAGAACCGGGTGTGTGTGTGTGTGTGTCCACGAGCAACAGTATGATTATAGGGAAGAAAGAGCAGAGTCAAATGTCTATGTGGGAGGGAATAGGATACAGAAAGATAAATCAAAAGCCTGCATCTGTACTAAGGGTCCATTAGCAGATTATTTATTGTTCCAGATTCCGGCATCTGCAATCCACTATGCCAGCATAAGGATAAATATCATAATCTATACTGAGTCTCCAAAGCAACTACAGTGGATTCCAGTTAACTGGGACTCATTGGGACCAGTACATTTTGGCCCAATTATGAAGCTGCTCCAATTAGCCAAAGTTTCATGGAAATAGTGAAAAAGGCATAAAAAAGACAAATTAACGTTTATCTGAGTAACAAGTCATGTATTTAAATGAAATACAGAATCAATTAGAACATTGCCAATACTATTACAAACTGTGTATTAGTTCCTAATAGTTATCGACGGAGGAATTCATCCAGTGTACGCTGCTGAGTTCTTTTGATTGACTATAAATGGACAAAATCAGTGCAGACACCTAGCACAGATAATGGACTGCCTTCAAAATACAAAACAAATTGATCAAAAGTCATTGCTTTTTGGTCCAAAAGGATAACGTAACACAAGCACACGCAATTGGTGCTATTTAAAAACTGTTCGCTCTACCCATATTTTAGTGTCTAACTGGCACACAAGTGCAAGCAACTGACACTAGTTAGAAAATTTTCAGCAACGGTCTCCTGTTCCAATTAAGAGGCAGTGTGTCCCAAATAAATGAAAGGCGTCCCAGCTATTTTCTTGATTAGTTTTTGTTTTTTCAGAGTTGTCCCAAATAAGTGGCTATACCGATTAACCAATAGGTCAATTAACCGGAATCAAATGAATTCTCTTGCTCACACTTTAATGTAAGTAATATACTATAACTCCAAATTTTTAATTTTATCTGTTACCATATTTACCTCCTTGTAAAAAGATGACCAAAGCTGAATATAGCCCTCTTAGTGTGATCTGACTGATTTAGTGCAATTTCAAATCCAAATCAACGAAGTAATTTTATTATCAAAATATATATATGCCACCAGATACTACCCTGAGCTTCATTTTCTGGTGGGTATTTACAGGAAAATAAAGAAATACAACGCGATTTACAAAAAGCTACACATAAGCAAAGACTGATAATCAACAAGTGTGCAAAAGAAGACCAGAAGACATAGGAGAAATTGGCCCATTGAGCCTGCTCCTCAAATAAAAAAATAATACTGAGAATATGAGTTGTGGAGTCCGTGAGAGTGAGCCTGTAGGTTGTGGAATCAGCTCAGAGTTGTGGTGATTGATGTTATCCACGCCAGTTCAGGAGCCTGATGGTTGTAGAGTAATAATTGTTCCTGAACCTGGTGGTGTGAGACCCACAAGGAATAGTTATTACCCTACAGTTATTACAGGATTCAGTTTATCGTTCATCTGCTGCTTTGGCTGTACATCACAGGATTTTATTAGGTATTTTGCTTGCTTTGTTATCTTGCCTGGATATTGTCGTACCCAAATTTATTCCCAAACTATTAGTCTTGATGCAATTCCCTTGCCTAAACTACAAAAAAATCCACAATTAACAGACAAGACTTCTTATCCTAGTGACCTGGGGCTCACCAACCAACCTGGGACCAGTGTCCAAGCTGAGGATCATTGGTCTTTTTAAAAATAATATCTAGATTTCATGTTGATGACAGATTATAAACATAAAGAACACATAGTGTTAATTGATCAAACTTATGTTGGAACTTCCCTTCAACACGGAAAAAATAAGAAAGAAACTTTCAACTGTTCTTTTCCTATGATCTATGCAATTATGATCAAGGAAATTTGCCATAAATTACCAACTTCTAACAAACTAATAGCGCACCAAACCCGTGTAAGACATACACTCACATACCCACACTAAAGCTACTGCCGCTGATCATGGCCATGTACATGTGGGAACACATACAAAATCCTAGCTTTGAAATTAGTTTCTTGCATACAAATTGCTTAACAGTTATCTCAGACTGTTCTTCCTACCTTTAAACCATGCATACTCCGCACAGTTAATAGATTCTGGCACTCCCATACTTTACACGGCAGGTGAAGTCTATTTATTTTTGGTCACATGTATTAGGGGCCCACACCTACACTTAATGAGTCAAGTTTTAAATACTCCGATTTTATTTCTAGAAGAATAGAAATGCCTGAATGCGTTATTTCAACATGCAGAATACCTAGCTCAAATAGAAATTACCTTACTGCATCATTCTTAACTTTTCTCATTGAAAGTGGGCATGCAGGTACAGCAGGCGGTGAAAAAGGTGAATGGTATGCTGGCATTTATAGCAAGAGGATTCGAGTACAGGAGCAGGGAGGTACTAATGCAGTTGTACAAGGCCTTGGTGAGACCACACCTGGAGTATTGTGTGTAGTTTTGGTCCCCTAATCTGAGGAAAGACATCCTTGCCATAGGGGGAGTTCAAAGAAGGTTCACCAGATTGATTCCTGGGATGGCAGGACTTTCATATGATGAAAGATTGGATGAACTAGGCTTATACTCGTTGGAATTTAGAAGATTGAGGGGGGATCTTTTTGAAACGTATAAAATCCTAAAGGGATTGGACAGGCTAGATGCAGGAAGATTGTTCCCGATGTTGGGGAAGTCCAGAACGAGGGGTCACAGTTTGAGGATAAAGGGGAAGCCTTTTAGGACCGAGATTAGGAAAAACTTCTTCACACAGAGAGTGGTGAATCTGTGGAATTCTCTGCCACAGGAAACAGTTGAGGCCAGTTCATTGGCTATATTTAAGAGGGCGGTAGATATGGCCCTTGTGGCTAAAGGGATCAGGGGGTATGGAGGGAAGGCTGGTACAGGGTTCTGAGTTGGATGATCAGCCATGATCATACTGAATGGCAGTGAAGGGCCGAATGGCCTACTCCTACACCTATTTTCTATGTTTCTCATACGATAAGATGGACTCCTGACCTCATAATCTATCTCATCTTGTCCTTGCACTTCATTGTTCACCTGCACTTTCTCTGTAACTATTATACTACATTCTGCTTTCTTGAATTGTTTTTCCCTCTAACTACCTCAAGGCACTGATGTGATGAAATTATTCGTAGGAATAGCATTTTTCACCATGAATGGCTCAGTATACAATCAGTGGTCACTTTACAAGGTACACTTGTACATTAATGCAAATATCTAATCAGCCAATCATGTGGCAGCAACTCAATGCACAAAAGCATGCAGACATGGTCAAGCGGTTCAGTTGTTATTTGGACCAAACATCAAAATGGGGAAGAAATGTGACTTTGAGTGTGGAAAGATCGTTGGTGTCAGATGGAGTGGTTTGAGTATCTCAGAGACTGCTGATCCCTTGGGTTTTTCATGTACAACAGTTTAAGCCATGGACCAATACCATTAAACAAGGGGTCTGTGGACCCAGGTTGGGAACCACTGCTCTAGAGTTTACAGAGAATGATGCGAGAAACAAAAAAAAAAAAAAAGCACCCAGTGAGCGATAGTTCTGTGGGAGAAAGCATCTTGTTAATGAGAGACGTCAGAGGAGAATGGCCAGACTGGTTCAATCTGACAGGAAGGTGACAGTAAACTCAAATGAACTTGTGTTACCGCAGTGGTGTGCAGAAGAGCATCTATGAATGCACAAAAAGTCAAATCTTGAACGGGATGGGCTACAGCAGCAGAAGACCAAAACCATACACTCAATAGCTATTTTATTAGGTACAGGATGCACCTAATAAAGTGGCCACTGAGTATAAACCGGCCCTAAAAACATGACTCTTCTAACTAGAACACAAAATCCCTTTTGCAGGAAAGAGATCAGAGGGCATAGTCTTCTCCATTTATAAAATGCTAGCCCACCTATTCAGCTACAGCTAATAAGCATTTGCTTGCAGTAGTAAGCTTCTGCCTCTGAGGTGAGGAGTTTAATACTTTAAAGATGATGTTATTAATAACAATGCAATCACTTTCAATTATATCCACACGGTCACTGATGAAGACAAGAAATATCAAGGGGTCAAACTTGCTTTACAGGGGCACACGCTTAATTGTTACAAGAAGCCATAGTTTCATTTATCATGTGCAATGCTTGTGGTCTCGGAACATGTGGCTTTGAAGTTCTGAAGTCAGTAATGTTTTCTATTCCTTAACCCTCACCTTCATCTAAATAAAACCTATTCAACTTCAGTGAATACAGGTACAGTACCTCTCTAAAGCAGCGTGTAAACAAGTTACACCTGCACTGACTCATAATAAAGTTAATTTTGAAAAAATGAATTTTATTTTAACTTTCATAATACACAATGCTGTTTACTTGATAAACTTGTCCTCTGGGTACACCTGGTGTTGAGTCACTTTCAGCCTCTCATTTCATGAACTTTCAGACAGCCTTCCAGGGGATAGCATATACGGTTGCTGTCCACTTGCAAATTTTGTCCACTTGCAAATTTTGTTCAATTTCTCTGTAATCCTTCAGCTGTTACATTACATGAATGGTCATCTAACTTAACATCTCAAATGAACCATAAGATATTTTGATTAGGGCAGCATGGTAGTGTAGTGGTTAGCACAACGCTTTACAGTACAGGCCACCAGGGTTCAATTCCCGTTGCTGCCTGTAAGGAGTTTATAAGTTCTCCCTGTGATGATGTTAATTTCCAATTTCCTCCAGGTGCTCTGCTTTCCCCCACAATCCAAAGATGTGCCAGTTGGTAGGTTAATTGGTCATTGTAAATTGTCCCGTGATCGGACTAGGATTTAATCGGGGGATTTCTGGGCAGCGTGGCTTGAAGGACCAGAAGAACCTATTCTGCATTGTAGATAGATAGATAGATAGATGGAAAGACAGTACAAATCACAGGACTTTCCAAAGAGAGCATCTCCCCAGGCCAATTCCCCTTCTTGCTGCTAACCCAGTACATCACTGGTAAAACCTTCTTAACAATTGAGCACATCTACATAAGATGGAGAAAAGCAGCATCCATCATCAAAGATCCTCACCACCCAGGCCATGCATTTTTCTCGTTGCTGCCATCAGGTAGAAGGTACAAGTGCCTCAGGACTCACACCACCAGGTTCAAGAACTGTAATAACCCTCAGACATCAGGCCCTTGAACAAAAAGGGATAACTACACTCATTTAAGGACTCTTATTTTGTTATTTTATGCTCATTATTTATTATCTGCATTTGCACAGTTTGTTCACAGTTTACAGTTACTGTTCTATAGATTCGCTAAGTATGCCGACAGTAAAAAAAAATCTTAGGATTGTATGTGGTGATTTGCATGTACTCTGGAAATAAATTTTACTTTGAATTTTTAACTGTCTTTCAGCAAACTGTAATGAAAGTAATATCAAGTAGTTCCTTAAATCCCTTAGAGACCTATCTATTACTGTGCTAGCGGTTCGTAGGTATAGTTTTGGGGACAACTCGGGATATTAGGGGACAGATTAAACTTTAGGGATAGGGTTGAGAGGGAAATTAGAGATCGGGGCAGTCAATGAAGAGTCTGAGCAGGAGCTGGTGTTCTGAGTGTCTGCCAGAGCACTTTACAGTTGAACATCAGTGATCCCAGGGGTCGGGTCGGGGCAGCGGACTAGCCATCCCCAGGCTGACAAGCTTCGGGTTGAGTGGGAGTCCCGAAGGTCGGCGAACCCCTCCCCAGGTCACTGGGATCAGAGGTCCATGCAAGTCTGGAAGTCAAAGTCCAAAGGTCAAGCCTGTAATAGCTGAGTCCAGGGGTCGATACCCAGACATCAGCAAAGTACAGAGGGCAAAGACAAAGGTCGAGCTCTAGAGCTCGTCTCGTCTGGAAGTGTCACGAGGGCTGGTGAACCCAAGGTCAGCAGGGGGTTGGAGTCCATGCGAGCCAGGAAGGGCAAACCCATGATCACAAGTCTGGGGGCTGATATGCAGAGGCTGGTGAAGTGTGAAGCTGGAGGCCTGATGTCTGTGAGTTTGACAGCTCGGAGCCAAGGACTGGAGGTGCAGAGGTTACCTGTCCTGGGGCTGGAGGCCTGTCTGTGTGTAAGGGGGAAGCTGGGTGGGAAGGGGTTGTTTTGTTACTGTTGTTATTTGTGTCGTTCTACTGAACATTGTGGGCATGCTACGTTGGTGCTGGGATGTGTAGCAACACTTGCAGAAAGCCCTCAGCATATCCTTAGGAGTGTTGGATGTTAATGCCAATGACACATCTCACAGTACATTCCGATACACAAGGTTCAAAGTAAATTTATTATTGAATTACATATATGTCACCATATTCAACCCTGAGATTCATTTTCTCAAAGCATAACTCAATAAATCCATAGAATAATAACTGTAACAGAATTAATGAAAGACCGCACACCAACTGGGTGTTCAACCACTGTGCAAAAGACAACAAACTGCAAACACAAAAAGAAAGATATAATTATAATAAGTACATAAACAATACATATTGAGAACATGAGATGAAGAGCAAGGTGTGAGAAACAAAAAGCATCCAGTGAGCAGCAGTTCTGTGGGCGAAAATGTGTTGTTAATGAGAGAGGTCAGCGGAGAACGGCCAGACTGGTTCAAGCCGACAGGAAGGTGACAGTAACTCAAATAACCACACGTTACAACAGTGGTGTGCAGAACAGCATCTCTGAATAGACATGTTGAATCTTGAAGTGGATGGGCTACAGCAGCAGAAGACCACAATAGGTTCCACTCCTGTACCTAATAAAGTTGTCATCCAGTGTAGAAATTAAAAATGTTACAGACGCTGTCATTCTACAGCAGGGCATCCCAATCATTTATGTTATATGCTGTCTGTGATGGCCAGTGCGATCATGTTTGCTGTTGTGTGCTGGGGCAGCAGGCTGAGGGTAGCAGACACCAACAGAATCAACAAACTCATTCGTAAGGCCAGTGATGTTGTGGGGATGGAACTGGACTTTCTGATGGTGGTGTCTGAAAAGAGGATGCTGTCCAAGTTGCATGCCATCTTGGTCAATGTCTCCCATCCACTACATAATGTACTGGTTGGGCACAGGAGTACATTCAGCCAGAGACTCATTCCACTGAGATGCAACACAGAGTGTCATAGGAAGTCATTCCTGCCTGTGGCCATCAAACTTTACAACTCCTCCCTTGGAGGGTCAGACACCCTGAGCCAATAGGCTGGTCCTGGACTTATTTCCTGGCATAACTTACATATTACTATTTAATTATTTATGGTTTTATTACTATTTACGGTACAACTGTAACGAAAACCAATTTCCCCCAGGATCAATAAAAATGACTATGACTATACCATGGACAGATACGTTCAAACCCTGTATAACGCTATCCTGCAAAATGCTGATTCATTACAATGCGGTTATTCAATTCTTTAATGAAGTTTTTAAAGATGACAAAAATTCATTCTAAACAACACAAACTTCTCAAGAGTGGCTGTCAATACAGTAAACATTCAATCAGCCAATGAGAGCACTTTACATACGCTCTGAGCCACTCACAGCCAATCACGTATTAGTTCATGCTCTGCCTCCCCGCACGTGTAAACGTTCTTGCTCCCTCGCCAACTGATTCCATTTTTTTCTCCCGTAATGTCTGGAAAACGGCCTGCAACTTCCAGTGAGGGTAATACATCTAAAATGTCTAGGGAAAGCATTAGCATGGATGTGAAACTGCAAGTGATACAGCGTTAGGAAGCAGGTGAGTGTCCGGTTGATGTTGGGGCCCCTTTGAAATTGGCTACATCGACGATCAGAACGACCCTGACTGGGAGTGAAGCAATATGGCAAAGAGGGGTGTTCTCGGCATGACTTCCTGCTACCGAGAACTGTATCATGAGAGGAAACTTAAGAAAAGGAAGTCAAATCCCAAGTCTACTTGAAAAAGAAGCCAAAGTTAGAGGAGCCTGGTCCCTCCGCTAAGACGTAAGCGCCTCTTGCTTCCCTCTGCTGCTGCCGCGAAGTGTTGCTGCTCCATTGACGTACAGGTCAGGCTACTTGAGTGTTTGCTATCCACAAATTACAGTGTAGACATAAAATTTATGATTTTTTAATCAAACACACATGTCCATTTACATAATGTTATAATGACCCCGCTTAGTGCTGATTTACAGAGCCCTCCACCTTCGAGGGACACATCCTTAGCATTAAGTGGGGACTGAGTGTACCATGAAGCAAGGGTCCATGGATCACAGGTCAGGATCCCGTTCTAGTGAGACGTAAATCTCATCTGTATCATATCCATCATTTTGTTGGGATGACAGAAGTTCAACAGGTTTTACTGTTGTGAGTTCGTGTGACAATTGCTCAATGTAATTTTTCTGGTTATATCACCCTTCCAAATGACTTTGCTGTTTTATCCTTGGTCTGTCCTGAATACTTCTTAGTTTACTGGCAACTTATCTTAAACCAAAGGGTTTATCAGTTTCCCACTGAAGGGTCTCATCCCAAAATGTTGACTGTTTATTCCCCTCCATAGATGCTACCTGAACTGCTGAGTTCCTCCATCATTTTGTGTGGGTTGCTCTTGATTTCCCGCCTCTGCAGAATCTCTTGTGTAAATCACTTTGGCATTTTTGATCAAATAATCTTACTCCTGTGTACTTGGGGCTTCTGAATCACAAAGGTATCCCATAAAAGCTCAACTCTTCTCTTTTAGGATATTTGCTGGGTATTTTCCCTTCTTGGAAAGAAGTACTTCTCCACCTTACACTTGGAAGATAACATAAGAATGAAACCATAGGTGCTCAAAATCTGAATTAATAAAAATTGCTGAAAATACTTAGTGGGTCAGGAAACATCTGAGAAGAAAGAACTAGAACTATCATTACCACTCCCAGAGTGTGGGGCATATTCCTCCTTACCCTCAACACAGAAGTGATTATAATGCACATTGGTTCCTTCTGTGATTGGTAACCCACATTTCCCTTTCTGTTTTACTAAGTGTCATGTGATCATCATTTTTCTGTCATTTTAAGATTATAGTCAGGTTGTTCAGAGCTGATCCACAGGTGGGGAAGGGGAAGGGAAGAGGGAGCTGCTATTGGGGAGAATGTGTCAAACTTTGAATTAGGTTCACTTACAAACAGTTTGTTATCCTACTTTTTTAAAAAAAATTATAAACAGAGCACCTGATATGTAATAAATCGAAAATCAAAACGCTGCAGATTCTAGAAATCTCATATGAAAGCAGAAAATGCTGAAATACTCTGGCAGAGCAGCATCAGTGGGGAGAGTTCTCAGTTGACACTTCAAAGTTATGAAAGGATATCATCCTTAAGCATTAATTCTGTTTCTCTCTCCACAGACACGTATTTCTAACACCGTTTTATGTGGTAATGTGCTTGGGATCACAGGCTATATACTGAACCCAACTTTACAAACAATGACCACTACGATAAACAAAACAGTCATCTTAGATTTTTACAAGCTGTTGGTGAATAAAGTGTAGCTTATTAAACATATGAATTATTTATGCTGCTTTTATTAGACTGCACAACAGAAATTGGAAAAGAAAGAAAAATAAATCACTGTAGAGGTTTATTAATTACTCTTCCCTTCCCTCTTTTCCCATTCTGGCTCTCCCCTCATCCCCGCATCACCTCCCTCTGGTGCTCCTCTTCCATCACTTTCTCCATTGGTCCACTCTCCTCTCCTATCAGATTCCTTCTTCAGCCCTTTACCTCTTCCACCTATCATCTCCCAGCTTCTTACTTCACCCACTTACCTTCCCCCACAGCTGGTCTCACCTCACTTGCCAGCTTCCCTTCCCTCCTCATTCTTATTCTGGCTTCTTCCTCCTTCCTGTCCAATCCAATCCTGATGAAGGATCTTAGCTGAAAACATTGTTTATTCCTTTTCATAAATGCTGCATGATCTGCTGAACTCCTCCAACATTTTGTATGCGTTGATATTAATTACTGTAACTCCTCATGGAACCAACTTTATTCCCCTATTAAATATCCACCATTCTCCATCAGCACAGATGCACCACAAGGCTTTGTACTTAACTCCTTGCTCTACTCACTTTATACTTATGACTGTGAGGCTAAGTACGGCTCCAACGCCATATTTAAGTTTGCTGATGACACTATTGTCATAGGCTGAATCAAAGGTGGTGACAAATCAGCATATAGGAGAGAGACTGAAAATCTGGCTGAGTGGTGCCACAACAATAACCTCTCACTCAATGTCAGCAAGACCAGAGAGCTCATTATTGACTTCAGGAGGAGCAAACCAGATGTCCACGAGCCTCTGTAAATCTAGTCAGCTCCATCTTGAGCACTAGCCTACAAAGTACCCAGGACATCTTTAGGGAGCGGTGTCTCAGAAAGGCAGCGTCCATTACTAAGGACCTCCAGCACACAGGGCATGCTCTTTTCTCACTGTTACCATTAGGAGGTACAAAAGCCTGAAGGCACACACTTAGCGATTCAGGTACAGCTGCTTCCCCTCTGCCATCCTATTCCTAAATGGACTTTGAAGCTTTGGACACTACCTCACTTTTTTTTAAAGATACAGTACTTCTGTTTTTGCACATTTTTTAATAATCTACTCAATATACGTAATTGATTTACTTGCTTATTTATTATTTTTCCCCCTCTCTCTGCTACATTATGTATTGCATTGAACTGCTGCTGCTAAGTTAACAAACTTCACGTCAGATGCCGGTGATAATAAACCTGATTCTGATTCAGTCTTCATCAGGGGATGGGAAGTGGAGAAGGTCAGCGACATTAAGTTCCTCAGTGTTATTATTCCGGAGGATCTGTCCTGGGTCCAGTATGTAAGCGCCATTACGAAAAAAGCACGGTAGCGCCTCTTAGAACTTCTTAGAAGTTTGCAAAGATTCAGCATGTCATCTAAAACTCTAACAAACTTCTATGCAGTAGACTGGTTGCATCACGGGCTGGTATGGAAACACCAATACCCTTGATCGGAAAGAAGAACAAAAGGTGGTGGATTTGGGCCAGTCCATCACAGGTAAAGCCCTCCCCACCATTGAGCACATTACAAGAGGCGCTGTCACAGGAAAGCAGCATCCATTATCAAGGACCCCCACCATCCAGGCCACGTTCTCTTCTCGCTTCTGCCATCAGGAAGGTGGTACAGGAGCCTCAGATCCCACACTACCAGGCATAGGAGCAGTTATTACCCCTCAGCCATCAGGCTCTTGAACCAGAGAGGATGACTTCCATCACCCCAACCCTGAACTGATTCTATAACCTACGGACTCACTTTTAAAAACACTATATCCCATTTTCTGATCATTACATTGATTTCTTTTGGTATTTGCACAGCTTATTGTCTTTTGTACATTGATGTTTGTCCGACTCTCTCATGGATGGTTTTTCATTGATTCTATTGTGTTCCTGTTTACTGTGAACACCCGCAAGAAAATGGATCTCGGGGTTGTGTAAGGTGATATACGTGTACTTTGTTAATAAATTTACTTTGGACTACACAGCACAGCAACATTATTTATAATTTGTAAATAAATTATATAAACAAGAAAAGACAAAAAAACAAACTAAGAGAATCCTACGTTCTTTGGTCACGATCTTTCACCACTGTCACTGAACACGGGGAATCTGTATCATAACCGAGATTAGGTTCCTAATGAGATGGAAATTTAGCAACTACTTCTTAACACGAAGACTTCAGTAGTGCTTTGAACTGTGCATATCTGTATCACTATTTGAGTCACGTATGCACCAAGTGAACTGTCTAAACTTTAGCAACTCCATTTAGGGCAAACAAGTTTGATATGGGAAGCAAAAATATGCTTGCATGCTTTCTCTTCTGAATTTGGCAGAGGAATGACGCTTCACCGCACTTTCAGCATTGCTTAATGCAACAATCTGAGGAGAATGCAAGAGGAGGAGGAAACAACAATAACATTTGTTACTAATTAAAAATGAACATACAGCATATTCATTGTTATTTTTTAAAAAACTACCGGTCACCATTTTTTCCAAAAAAAAGTTACTTTTGTTTTGGTTTCAGTAAAGCTCTTTTACATCACAAGCTCAATTATGGCATTTCTACCAGAAGATCAAAGGAAGGTCTGGAATGCAGCCAGCAGTCGCATTACAATCAAAGTAATATTTTAATAAAGAACGATATACAAAAGGGTTCACTGCAGATCATCCGAGACATTTTCTATTCTAACCTCCTCCTCAAAAAGTTTGCTTCCCGTTTTCAGCAGTCTGCCTCTCAGGATGCAATCTGAGCACTTTAATCGGCCAAATTAATGCCCAGTCTTATGCATTTATAAATGGTAAACCCATTTAAACTTCTATAGACATGTAGTGGAGAGTCTACTGACTGGCTGCATCACATCCTGGTATGGAAACAACAATGGCCTTGAACAGAAACTCCTACAAAAAGTAGTGGATACGGCTCAGTCCATCATGGGTAAAGCCCTCCACACCACTGATAATATCTACACGAATCTCTCTCACAGGCAAGCAGCATCCATCATCAAGGACCCCCACCACTCAGGTCATGCTCTCTTCTCGCTGCTGCCGTCAGGAAGAAGGTACAGGAGCCTCAGGGCTCGCACCATCAGGTTCGGGAACAGTTACCTCCCTCTCAACCATCAGGCTCTTGAACCAAAGGGGGTAACTTCACTCGCTCCATCATTGAAATGTTCCCACAACCTATGCACTCACTTCATCTCATGTTCTTGATATTTATTGCTTATTTCATTACTATTTCCTTCTTTTTGTATTTACACAATTTGTTGCCTTTTGCACACTGATTGAATGCCCAAGTTGGTGCAGTCTTTCACTGATTCTATTATGATTATTATTCTATTATGGATTTACAGTGTACGCCCACAAGAAAATGAATCTCGGGGTTGTATATAGTGACATATATGTGCCTTAATAATAAACAATTTAAAATTTGAACCCTTCAGCGAGTGTTAGTGAATTACTGTAATATAATGTGCAATTGACATCCCACAGTGGAAGGACATAGTTTCCATCTGCCTGCATATATTGGTAAGGATGCAGTAATTACTTCACTTCGTTTGATTTAGACATTTTGTTTGAAATCCACTTAACTCAGGACTGCAAAACTTTATTATTAATAGTACAGGATAAAGCTATACAAAGCAAAAGTTCCATTAATCTGGTTAGATTTTAACATTAGTCAAGCTGTGGCAAACCCTTTTGAAAGTGTGTGTGCGAATTGGGATAATATTCTAAATTATTCTCTCTCATGCCATGGTAACTTTGGGCAGAGATCATCATTGATTAGTAACAATAATCATGGACTTGGTTAAAGAAAAAGGGATGAGCTTTGTTGCTTATTTACGTGTATTCACTGTTTTAATATTAATAAAAGTACAACAGAGACAGATTGAAATAAATGAGGCATTTTAGAAAACCTGTTCAAAATAAATTAATATTAATATTTTATACAAGCATTGAAAAATAACGTCATTTCTAAATACTAGTGTTACTGTAACCTGCTACTAGCCAAACACTGATGTGTACACCGGGTCGATGAGGATTTCAAAACGTATCATCCAACATCACATGTCCTAACAACCATCTAACCGGCACCAAGCCAGTGTGAGATGTTTCCTGGGAAACATCTCACTGCTCTCAGGTTGTAAAATAATCAATCACTGATTCATTTGGCAGTAAAGATAATCATTATGTATTTTATTTATGAGTGGGGTTTAAAGATTCAAGAGGGGTCACTGCATGCTGCGTGCAAACAAAATTTACGTGAGTGCCACCCTGGGCACTTGTGCCATAGGTATGCCACCCCAACTAGTAAAATGGTTTCTCTTCCAAATGATTATTCTTGAAAATTCAAGTACATCAGTATTGGGTAGCTCAAATTGCCACCCACTACTTACTCGTGTCCACACTGCACCAGAATTTATGGATCTCGGACCGGCCTCTACAGCCTCAAGGACCCACCAATAGACAACTCGTTAGGAGAACATCATACTCGACTCGAGTGACTGCACCACTACAATTTTAAGCAACCTGCAGCGTTTAAAGGCACTGCGGTCAATCACGTAGACCGAACAGTGATTCAAACTGAAGAATTCATGCAGGTAGCAAATCAGAAAGTAAATGGAGTATACAACAAATTTTAATAGTTTTTCATAAGGTGAAATAAACAAAATAACATAGATGAGGTTTCAATGTTCTTAAAACTTTTCACTTTAAAGAAATATTTAATTTTCAAATATTATTCAGGGAATAACATTCTACATTTATAAAATTAACACATCCAACATCGAAGATGTTGCCAGGTGAAACTATACAAGACAATCTACACTGTACAATCAGCACCAAACAGATATCTCAAGGTTAACATCAGTTTAGTATGGTTTTGACATTGAACACTCCTTCAATTTCATCCTAACAAATACAGGTTGCTGGTGCTGTAAAGTGATTGTGCTAACCACTACAATACCATTCAACTTCTGTTCTATCTTACAGAATCTGCACTCTCATCTCTCCTCATGCACAACAGTGGAGTTGTCCAGTAGCTAAGTCAGAGATGATAACCAAATGCAGAGACTAAAATTAGTCAAAAATCTATAATAATCAGGAGTAAAGTATTTTAACTCATCTCGTGCAAATACTGAAACTGATTATACAAGCCAAGGCAGTGACACCTATGAAACAACAGACACAAAATGCTGGAGGAACTCAGCAGGCCAGGCCGCATCAATGGAAAAGGGTAAACAGTAGGCGCTTTGGGCCAAGACCCTTCATCAGGGTTGGAGAAAGTACATGAGAAGTCAGAGTAAGAAGGTGGAGGGAGGGAGGGAGGAAGAAATACCAGATAGTAGGTGATAGGTGAAACTGGGAGAGGGGGAGGAACTGAGATGTTGGTTGGTGAAAGAGACAAAGAGAAGGAGAGGGGGGAATCTGATAGGAGAGGACAGAAGAAAGGGAAGGGGGAGGAGCACCGGGGAAGGGAGGTGATGGGCAGGTAAGGAGATAAGGTGAGAGAGGGAAATGGGAATGGGGAATAGTGAAGGAAAGGGGTGTGGCATTACCGGAAGTTCAAGAAATCGATGTTCATGCCGTCAGGTTGGAGGTTACCCAGAAGGAATATAAGGTGTTGCTCCTCCAACCTGAGTGTGGCCTTATCGCGGCAGTACAGCAGGCCATGCACTGACATGTTAGAGTGGGAAGTAGAATTAAAATGGGTGGCCACTGGGAGATCCCACTTGTTCTGTCAGACAGAGAGTAGGTGCTCAGCGAAGCAGTCTCCCAATCTATGTCTGGTCTCACCAATACACAGGAGCCATACCAGAAGCAACCAGATGCAGTAGATGACTCCAACAGACTCACAGGTGAAGTATCGCCTCACCTGGAAGGACTGTTTGGGGCCCTGAATGGTAGTTGAGGAAGGAGGTGTAGGGGCAGACTCGCACTTGTTCCACTTGCAAAGTGCCAGGAGGGAGAGCACCGGGGAGGGATGAACGGACAAGGGAGGCAGGTAGGGTGTAATCCCTGCGGAAAGCAGAAAGTGGTGGTGGGGGGAGGAAAAGTTGTATTTGGTGGTGGGATCTCGTTGGAGATGGCGGAAGTTATGGAGAATTATGCACTGGATGCAGAGGCTGGAGGGGTGGTAGGTAAGGACAAGAGGAACTCTATCTCTGGTGGAGTGCTGGGAGGATGGGGTGAGAGCAGACGTGCACAAAATGGAAGAGATGCAAATGAGGGCTGCATTGATGGTGGAGGAAGGGAAGCCCTTTTTTTGAAGGACATCTCTGCAGTTCTGGAATGAAAAGCCTCATCCTGAGAGCAGATGCAGCAGAGATGGAGGAATTGAGAGAAAGGGAAGACATTTTTACAAGTAACAGGGAGGGAAGAGGCATAGTCCAGGTAGCTGTGAGAATCAGTGGGTTTATAAAAGATATCAGTAGATAAGTTGTCTACCTTTGACTCCCTTTTTGTTGATGTTTTAAAGATCAGCTTTATTTCAGTGAAATGACTTGTCCATTTAACAACACAATTAAAAATGAAGTTTCACATGGAGATACAGCATAGAATAAACCACTCTGCCCAGCAACCCACCTATTTAACACTAGCCTAATCACTGAGCAATTTACAATGACCATTTAACGTACTAACCAGTAGGTCTTTGGATTGTGGGAGGAAACCAGAGCACCCGGACGAATGCCATGGGTCATGGGGAGAGCATACAAACTCCTTACAGGCAGCTGTGACTCCAGACTACAAGCATTATAATCTGGGAAATTTTGGCTCTGATCTGCAGCTAGCCCAGCAAAACTACCTTAGAATAATTAAAGTTAGACATCAAAGGCTTGTTGGTTCGGTCTGTTAAACATCCATGGCAGAAGAAAGCACAGTACATATTTTGTTCAATTTTTGATTGCAAACCACACACTATCAAAACTGCGTGAAAAATATACTAGCTTTCATTTTGAATTATTAATCAACTATAACTTTGAAGTACAAAACCCTGATTTAGCACAAGTAGCAAGAAATGGGAGGGGAAAAAAAAATCTGGTGCAAACGTTTTCCAAGCTAGATCCGTAATAACTGATCTTCAACATTGGCTACAAACATTCACGAGCAAAGACTGCACGTCTGCAATCTGAGTTCAAGCAATTAGATCTCATTACATTAAAATGAAAGCCATAATTGTTTAGCAGACCTATGGGTTGATAGATCTGTGTGGTGCACCACAATGGATAAAAGTCATGCCAATAATGACACGAGTCATTCTCTGTGAATTGGTCAATCTCAGTCAACAGAAGTAATGCAGAAAGGCAACAGCTGTGTGCCAAGGGTAGATTAATAAAAAGGGAAAAATGTAATTAAGAGTTGTTGAGGCAGAACCATGAACTTCCCAATGGAAGACTAGAGAAGTTTGGGTAAAACATGAAGAAATGTGCTTGAACAAAGCTTTTCAGTATTGTTTAAAAACTGAACATTTAGCATGAACACAAGATATCCTGCGGATGCTGGAAATCCAGAGTGACACACACAATATGCTGGAAGAACTCAGCAGGTCAAGAATAAAGAGCCAATGTTTTGGGCCAAGAGACTTCATAGGTCTAATTCCTCTCCATAGATGCTGCCTGACCTGCTGAGTTCCTCCAGCATATTGTGTGCATTACTCTGAAAACTTAGCATATAATGCATAAAGTTTACAAAATCACTAAAGATTCAAAGAATCAAAATACTTTATTGTCATTCTAACCGTACATCAGTTCTGCTGACTCAAGGCCGATCATTTTTTAATGAGCCATACAAGAATATCCGAAATAAAGTTCTAAATTAATCCTTCCCATGCACAAACACTCCCTGAGCAGCTTTGAGTAGTTTTTTTTTGCTCGTATATACTCATCTATCATAATGTTGCTCTAATTAAATTCAGAACCTGGAGGGTTAAAGGGTGGCATTCTGATTTATAGCTTGCTAAACAATTGGCTCAAGTTACATAATTGTGAATACTATTATTTCAAATGCATGCTGCAAAAAATGAACAAGTTGTTCAGGTGCTCCTTTTCACAATGATTAATCAAAAGTATTATCTACAATTGAAGCCTTTTGAACTGTTCACCAATCAGAAAAGTGGATAGAAGGGAAATTATTTTTGTGTTAATATTAACATCATTGTGAAAGGTTTCTTTCAGCTTTTCAAATTAATGCAAACTATAAAGACTCACAGAGTGGAGTTTTAGAGAAGCTTTTTCACTAATTTATGAAAATGATGCATTATGGTTTGGTGTGGCAATCCAAATGTACAGGGATGTAAGAAGCTGAGGGGAGTACTGCCCAATACATTATGGGCACATCCCTCCTCACCACCGGTAGAATCTGCAGGAGATATTGCCTCAAAAGATCCCCAACAGGGCCATGCCAGGTTTCACAGCTACCATCAGACAGGAGGCACAGAAGCCTGAAGTGCCATGCTACCAGATTCAAGAACAACTCCTGCCCTTCAACCATTCAGTTCTCAAATCAACCAGCAAACCCAAGAGTTTAGCATCACTATGACCACTTTGCACTAAAATGCTCTAATTGTGCTCTTTCTTGTAAAAAAAAATCACGTAGTATTTATGTTTATATTTATATTTTTCTTCCTAATGTCACTTGTCTAATGCTATGTGTCTGTGATGCTGCTGCAAGTAACTTTTTCACTGCACCTGAATGTATATGCCCTTGTGCATTTGACAGTAAACTGAATGGATTGAAAAGGCCAGATGTCGAGAGCGGAGGCGAGGGTCAAGCTGGCTCTGCTCACTGCTCTGTGATGTTTACTCCGCTCTCCGCAGTGCTGAGGCTGAGGGTGTGGCGTGCTCTGGCTACTTCAGGCTTACTTTGCTCTGCTATGTGTGATGAAATGAGGCTGAGGCTACAGGCTTGCTCCGGCTGCTGCAGGCTTCATGTCTATGGACTCACTTTCGTCCTGAATACTGCTGCTCACTTTTACTGTTTGCACGATGTGTGCTTTTTTCCCCTCTCTCTGCGCATTGGACGCTGGTTAGTCTTTTTTTAATGGGTTACTTCAGGTTGCCCGTTTTGTGGCTGCCTGTAAGGAGGTGAACCTCAAGTTTGTACAATTTATATGTACTTTGATAAAAAATGTACTTTGAACTTTGAGTTTGAAACCCAAATCTCAGCTTCCATACTAATTTTGTTCTTGCAATAAATCTGCGCAGATTAATATCAATAACCTCGAACTAAACTCTGGCTAGGGAAAGTAAGAAAATTAAGATTTAAGCATTTGGGAATTGTAGCATATTAATTATTCCATAGGGCCAAGCTGAAATGCAAATTTCAATCCCACAACAGATGAGCAGTGAACTAGCAAAAATTCAGAGATTGCTACAAGATCATGAAACAACTGTATTGAAATGAAAATATATCCGTTTCTATCATGTTGTTCTTGAAACAAAATGCATCATTGCTCACCAGTCTGGTGTTTGCAAGAAAAAGCTGCTACCAAAGAACTGCCTCACAATCCACTCTGTTCAAGGCCCATCAATTAAATTAAGATTTAATTAACATAAACAAATCTGCTGGCATATCAGTTCACATGTGTGCTGTATTATTGGTAAGAAGTAGCAGGCAGGCAATCAACTATCAGGCTATATAGTGTGTAAAATGTAAACAGTTAAATACCAGTTGCCATTATCTTGACTACCTGAACCTGTCAAATACAATATGGTTTAGATTAATATCAGATTAATTCAAATTAATATTATGCCTTCTTTGAAGCAATATGAATCCACCTAATCAGAGCTACAATTAGAATTTGGGAAATCACTGTCAACATTATGGCTTGTTATAGCAGAGTTTAAAGCAATGGCAGATTGTAATTGGGCAAGTGATAACAGTAGCAAAATAATATGTTAGGCTTGGATTAAATAGTCTTGAACCTTCATTTCAACCACAGGTTTACAAATCTGATAACTTAGTATCCTATTACACAACAATGAATGATGTATAGTACAGTGAGACTAAGAGACTAACTTAAAAAATTTTGACAGATGAATTTCATCAGAAATTTTAGTGCCAGGTTTCCCACTCATTGATCAAACATACCAACTCCTGATTTCTTTTCTAGAACCACTTCTGACTTTTCATTTGCTTTTGTATAGATGTTTTAGAGATGGAGTGTTTGAAAAGTGTATATGATAATACTTTAAAAGCTTATGTACATAACCTCTGACCTTACAAACAGGCTACCATTAGAGAAAGAATACACACTGGACCAAAGAAAACTGTTCATGAAATTTATGGTGCGATGCAGTGGATAAAGTCATGGGAGTCCCTGAAAACTGTTTAACTAAGAATAAACATGATGTGTGACATGAAGTAGTGCCGAGAAGCCTTGCAATTAACCAAAGGGTCGGTGAACCCCTGCATTAAAGATCTCTTCTGCTCTCCTTTTCTGTTGATAATTATTGTCTGTTCATATATTCATCCTTGATTATTGATGGTTGCACATGTGATTGTTCTGCTAATTGTTGATCGCTCATGGCTGCTTGGACTATGGTCTTGTAAACTGTTGGTTGCTGTTGTGTTGTCTGTTATGCTGTTGTCCCATGTTTTATGTTTGGCACGAAAACACAATCAATTCTGATAGGTTTCACATACTGGCAATAAAATAATTCTGATTGTGATATTTTTTTCTTACAAACCCTGTGTTCAATTATCTCAAACAAAGTCCCAATATTTATACATTTTACCTTAGAGAAACATTATGCTTTGGTACACAAGTATAGATTAGTAATGTATGACTAAACCAATGATGTCATTTTATATTTTCACTTATATTCATTGATTTTATATTTTATTAATCTTATATTTTCAACTCTACAGTCCCACAAATGCTACAGAAAGCACAATTGAACTGTGAGTCATAGTTGTATCATGATCTGCCATCAGATTGCTGAACAGTCAATGAACCCATGATCACTACCTCATGATTTTGCTCTTTTTGCACTACTTAATGATGTCTAATAATTATTATTGTAATAATTATAATATTGGAATAATTATTGTAACTTATAGACCAAGACGGTAGTATAGCGGTTAGCTTAACACTAATAAAGTGCCAGCAACCCGGGTTGACTTCCTGCCGCTGTCTGTAAGGAGTTTGTATGTTCTCCCTGTGACTGTCCGGGTTTTTGTTTACTTATTTATTGAGATACAGCATGGAGTAGGCCCTTCCAGCCCAGCAATCCCCCGATTTAACCCGAGACTAATCACGGGACAATTTACAATGACCAATTAACCTACCAACTGGTACGTCTTTGGATTGTGGGAGGAAACCGGAGCACCCGGAGGAAAGCCACACAGTCATGGGGAGAACGTACAAACTCCTCACACAAATCGGCAGAAATTGAACCTGGACCACTGGTATTGTAAACCATTGTGCTAACCACGACACTACTGTGACACCCTTCCTCCAGGTGCACTAGTTACCATAAGGCATAGCAGCAGAATTAGGCCATTTGGCCCATCGAGTCTGCTCTGCCATTTTATCATGGCTGATCCATTTTCCCTCTCAGCCCCAATCTCCTGCCTTCTCCCCATATCCTTCATGACCTGACTATCAAGAATCTATCAATCTCTGCCTTAAATGTACATACAGACTTGGCCTCCACAGCTGCCTGTGGCAATGAATTCCACAGGTTCACCTGTCTGGCTAAAGAAATTCCTCCTCATCTCCATTCTAAAAGGATGCCCTCTATTCTGGTCTTAGTCTCTCCCGCCATAGGAAACATCCTCTCCATGTACACTCTATCAAGTTTTTTCACCATTCGATAGGTTTCAATGAGGTCACCCCTCATTCTTCTGAACTGCAGTGGATTCCAAACGCTCAAACGCTCTTCATATGACAAGCTGTTCAAACCTGGAATCATTTTTGTGAACCCCTTTTGAACCCTCTCCAGTTTCAGCACATCATTTCTAAGATAAACTGCTCACAATACTTCAAGTGACACCTCACCAGTGCTTTATAAAGTCTCAACATTACATCCTTGCTTTTGTATATTCTAGTCCTTTTGAAATGAATGCTAACATTGCATTTGCCTTCCTCATCACAGACTCAACCTGCAAATTAACCTTTAGGGAATCCTGCACAAGTATTCCCATGTTCCTTTGCACTTCAGTTTTTTTGCATTTTCTCTCTATTTAGAAAATAGTCGACGCTTTCATTTCTTCTACCAAGGTGCATGACCATACACTGCCTGACACTGTATTTCATTTGCCTGTTCTCCCCCCCATTCCAAAGATGTACGGGTTAGAAGGTTAATTGGTCACATGGGTGTAATTGGGTGGTGTGGACTCTTTGGGCCAGAAGGGCCTGTTACCATGCTGTATCCCTGAATAAATAAGTTATAGTAATATTTTTAAATTAGTTATTGCACTGTACTGATGTGCAAAGAAACAAATTTCATGACATATGTCAGTGATAATAAAACTGATTCTTGAAAATTTCTTGTTTAGTTTACAGAGAGCATTGGAAGGATCAGGAACAACAGAATCACTGTTCTCTGAAGAAAACCTCAAAAATTCAAGACAAGAACCACAGTATCCAGCAGTGCCTGACAGTGTAAGTTTCGGACTACTTTGGATCTAACTGATAATCGAGTGCTGTGCCTGAAGCTAGAAAGGGACGTGCTCGTGGAAAAGCTTTCCCTCCTGCAGCCAATTGTACTAGGATTGCATTAAATTGTGATGCCCTAGTGACTTAGCAGTAATTTCAAATCAGTCAATTAGGACTTTGGTATTAACGCTTTAAATAGAACTGTAGACTTTTGCCTTGGCTGCGATCTGCGGTCAACTTTCAGAGATTTCTTTTTGCAAACAATCCATCACACTGAAATTTACTGTTAATGTACTAATCCCATATAGGTTACCAGCACAGGTTTTGCACGAGATCAGCTCCACTTGAACTGCAATTAGAGGGAGTTATAATCTGTCAAGCAAACCACTTGACTACACTTAAGAAGCAAAAGAGCAAAACTGAAAATTATATAGGAACCTTAAGAAGGTCTAATTCCCTGAATGCCCTTTGCAACCTTCAACGTGTGCACACTCTCAATTAGTAACTAGAAGAATAGCACTCACGTAACTTCCCCTGTGGGGATGCTGCTCGCAGAAGATGATTTTGGAAATTCTTCAGAAAAGCCGCCCAAACAGGATTAAAATCAAACAACTAAAGATCCAGAAGTTTCTAGAGAACTTAAACTCCATTCCAAATTTTTTTGTTTGTTTTCTCTTTCAATTAGAACGTAGAAAAACACACTCAGAGGTACCTCCTGTACCTAATAAAGTGGCCACTGAGTTCATGATCTTCTGCTGCTGTAGCCCATCCACTTCCAGGTTCAACGTGTCGTGCATTCAGAGATGCTCTTCTGTACACTGTTGTTGTAACACGAGGTTACTTGAGTTACTGTCACCTTCCTGTCAACTTCAACCAGTCTGTCATTCTCCTCTGACTTCTCTCATTAATGAAGCATTTTCACCCACAGATCTGCCATTCAGTAGATGATTTTTGCTTTTCATCCCATTCTCTATTAACTCTAGAGACTGTTAAGCGTGAAAATCCTAGATCAACAGTTTCTGAGATACTCAAAGCACCCCATCTGGCACCAACAACCATTTCACAATCAAAGTCATTTAGGTCACATTTCTTCCCCATTCTTATGTTTGGTCTGAACAACAAATGAACCTCTTGGTCATGTCTGCATGCTTTTATGCGTTGAGCTGCTGTCACATGTTTGGCTGATTAGATATTTGCATTAGTGAACAGGTGTACAAGTGTACACTGAGTATATATCCAAGATACAACCCATAATGTATGCTCAGCAGTTTTAGCCAGCCACTTCCAATTTTCAAATGCTACTTCTAAATTCATAGAGCACCTTAATTCAATTCAAAATTGTTTAATGTCACTTCCAGTGTACAAATGTAAAGGAGAATGAAATAATTGTTAGTCCAGATCTGAAGTAACACAAAAAACCACAATTACATAAAGTACACAACAATAAAATATGCAGTAACTATAATTACACAAGATCTTATATATACAATATCTTTTTGTGTGTGTGTGTGTGTGTGTATAGAGATTGATTGTATGTCCATTAAGTGACACTACGTACAGGAGCCTCTGTACATAAGGTGACTCTGACAGGAAATGATAAAATGGTGGTGGTTGGGTTAGTGGATGGAGGTGTTGAATAGCCTTACTAGTTGGGGAAAGAAACTGTACCAGTCTGGTAACCCCGGTATGGATGCTATGTAACCACTTCCCTGATGGGAATGCAACAAAACAAATAACTTTATGAATCAAAATACTGAGTGATCAGACTTTGCACCATTGCTTAAGGTACATCTATCAGCAGGACACTACAGCCCTATGTTGCCCTACAAGAGTTAGAACAGTCAATCGGTGGCATACAGTGAATCCTCTGAACTATCTTTGCAAAGCTGCATTTCAATTAACCCTAATAAACCTCTCGAAAATCAACCCACCACAATCCATCAATGTTAAAACAATGTCAATTTGCTCAAATTATTCCAGATTGTTTGAAGTCACATTATGTATAAACTAATTCCAGTTGGTACATTTGAAATGGGGAAAGAGTGGAGTTTACTTTCTTCAATCCACTTTTGTATTAACATGACTTGAACCTACAGCTGAGTTTGCAGAATAATGTCAAAATGTCCTGTTTGTTCACTGATCACAGTCACAACTACATTCCATGCACTGCTTTAAATATATAATTGGCAACTTTTAATATATTATTTATGCCACTCAATTTTTCAGAGTTGAACAATCTAATGTTTTTCTTCCCACCCCAAATCAATCACTGACTGGTGATAATGGTAAAGTTACAATAGAAGCCTTAGGTTGCTGAACTGATGTTACAACCTGTGGACTCACTTTCAAGGGCTCTACAACTCAGGTTCTCAGTACAGGTTGAGCACCCCTTACCTGAAATGTTTGGGGCTGGAAGTGTTTTGGATTTTGTATTTTGGAATAATTTCATCTATATACTAGATATCTTGGGGATAGGACCCAAGTTTAAACATGAAATCCATTTACAATACATATACAGCTTATATATACACAGCCTGAAGTTAGTTTTGTATAATATGTTGAATAATTTTGTGCATGAAACAGTAATATGCACATTGAACCACCAGAAAGATGGCCACCCAGGTGGACAGTCAGTGGCTGTTCGGCATCACCATTGTTCCCAACTCTGAATTTATGTGCTACCGATAAGTAGAACTGTCCACGGTATGTAGAGACCTCCACATTCCTCTCCTTCTCCAGTCTTGTATCCCCTTTGCCAATCAACCTTCCAGCTCTTAGCACCATCCCTCCTCCTCCTGTCTTCTCCTATCATTTCGGATCTCCCCTCCCACTTTCAAATCTCTTACTATCCCTTCTTTCAGTTAGTCCTGACGAAGGGTCTCGGCCCGAAACGTCGACTGCATCTCTTCCTAGAGATGCTGCCTGGCTGCTGCGTTCACCAGCATTTTGTGTATGTTGCTTGGATTTCCAGCATCTGCAGATTTCTTCGTGTTTGAGACCTCCACATTGCCTGGGAACTGTTCCAGCGCTTTGTGGAATTTTCCATTTGTGGTGTCATGTGGAGCTCAAAAAATTTTGGATTTTGGATTTTCAGATAAGGAATGTTCAACCTGTATTATTTATTTACTTATTATTCCTCCCCCCCCCCCCACACTTTTTATTTACGCAGTCTGACTTCTTTTGCACATTGATTGTCAGTCTTTGAGGGTAGTTTTTCATTGACTCTACTGTATTTCTCTGTTCTACTGTGAATTACCTCTAGAAAGTGAATCTCAGGGTGAGATCAATGTACTTCGATAATAAGTTTACTTTGACCTTCTGAACCTGATCCCAATGCATGGAAAGAAAGTTTGATTGATCCAAAATTAATGAATGAGTTTGTGATGGCGAAAAGACAAAGAGGGGACAAAATATCCCGGGGAAAGATGGAAGCATGAACAGAGTCTATGAGGATTCCAATTTTTATATGTTTTACAGCAAAAATGGGTCGCTAGTTTTGCGAGCTGCAAAACCAACATTTTTTTCCAGCAAGGTCACAAAGTTAAAAGATAAAAGCATTGTATGCCAAAAGAAATTGACTGCTTTGGAATACAGAAAAAAAATCCATGAATTATTCAGTCTACACTTTTAGAATTAACGTAACCTGGAATATATTGCCATGTAGAAAAGATTCATAATAGTATATAAAATTCATACTTCATAGATTCATCATTCAAAGATACAATACTCATGATAAGATTCATAATATGTTACCTGGAATATATTTATAAGTAGAAAAGATTCATTATACTGACGATGCTACAGCAGGGGTTCCCAACCTGGGGCCCACCCACCCCTCAGTTAATGGTAAGGGTCCATGGCATAAGGAAGGTAGGGAACCCCTATTCTATACATACTTAGATCAGTGCTCCAATGCAATTTGAATATTTAAAAATCTATTTTGCAATTCTTCTAATGTTTGGTTTCATACACATTTCAAAACTCAGTAAAATAAAAATACTTCCTAATTTTAAGGGCTGAAGACAGGGTTATAAGACCATAAGACCACAAGACAAAGGAGCAGAAGTCGGCCATTCAGCCCATCGAGTCTGCTCCGCCATCTTATCATGAGCTGATCCATTCTCCCATTTAGTCCCACTCCCCCGCCTTCTCACCATAAGCTTTGATGCCCTGGCTACTCAGATACCTATCAATCTCTGTCTTAAATACACCCAATGACTTGGCCTCCACTGCTGCCCGTGGCAACAAATTCCATAGATTCACCACCCTCTGACTAAAATAATTTCTTCACATTTCTGTTCTGAATGGGCGCCCTTCCATCCTTAAGTCATGCCCTCTTGTACCAGACTCTCCCATCATGGGAAACAACTTTGCCACATTCACTCTGTCCATGAGATATGGGTTAGTCTCATAAGATATAAGCATCTTCTCTTACACCATTGCCTTCCAACACAACAGCCCAAGCCTAGGTGACCTGATTCACCAGAGTATTCTGCACGGTACGGTGAGAGAGCATAGAACACTACAGGACAGGACGGGTTCTCTTCTTGAACAATGGAACAGCATTAGCTGCTCACCAGTCCTCCGGGACATCACCCGTGGCGAGAGAGGACACAAAGCTATTGGTCAAGGTCCCAGCAGTCTCTTCACTTGCCTCTCTTTATATCCTCAGGTATCCCACCAGGCCCTGGGGACTTATCTAGCTTAATGCTTTAAAGAGACTCAGTACAACCTTCTATTTTAATTCAAAATGTTCTAGCATTTTTCAATACTCTCGGCACTGATCTCCCTATCCTCCACGTCCTTTTCCTTGGTAAATTCTGATGTAAAGTACCTCACCCACATTCTTCACATCCAAGCTAATGTTCCCCCTTTTATCTGTGAGTGGCCCCTAGTTATTCTCTTGCATCCAATGTATATATAAAACACTTTGGGATTCTCTTTAATCATACTTTCCAAAGACTTCATGCCCCTCTTAGTTTTCTTAATCCCCTTGAGTTCTTTTGTGATCTACTTCTATATGATACTGACTTCCCTTCAGACTGCTAGGTATCTTCCAGTATGTCACAACTTAAACATTTCTGACTTTTGAATCTAAGTAATATAATTTGTTAAAACATCTCATGGATCATAACACATAAAAGATTCCAGTGGAAAAAAATCAGGTCTTTATCATGCTGTTCTAAAACCTGTAATTAATTCTGGATCCAAAGCCGTAAATTTAGCAATTGGTGAGCCAGACCAGGATTTAGAAAACTGTTCACTTGTGGTTTCAAAACAACTGCACATGATTATAAATACATGATTCACACTTATGATATCTTTAGCAAAAATGCAAAAGACAATGTGGTATTCAGAAAATAGGATGAATGTGATACCACCTAAAGAATGATATCAGAAAATTAAATTCAGAGAATCCCTTCTTCAGTTACATTTCACAATGGCATGAACCAAATCTCAGAGTGTTCACTTTTCATTCAACTGTAGTCTGTATGAACAGCGACTAGTGTAGTCTGCTAATCATGTAGAATAACTCCTACCAATGAGTCATATTTTGATACTGCTTTTGACCCTAAGATTTGCTTACAAGGCCAAAAGAATAGCTTTTCTGCCACTTTTCACACCTGCACAAAACAAAGAACTCTTCATAGCTTTTATAAAATTCAGATTTTGCTTTCAGGTTTAAAAACCAAAATGTCTCTAGCAAAGGAAATTCAGGCACCACTACTCGGCTCCAGATCCAAGTTAAGCACAATCAAAAAATAAAAGAATTCAGGCAAAAGATTATTAATTGTGTTAACCATTTGCCTTTTCCCTCACCATTGATGCAGCTCATTTTGGGGCAGGTTTTCTACATTTTCAGTTTTAACGTTATATATCCAGCATCTGCAGTACTTTATTAGCTATCAAACCTACAACAACAATATTTCTACTAAGAAACTATCAAAGAAACACCACAGTTACAATTGATGAGTTCAAAATAGTTAGCTGAGGAGTGAGGTCAAAAGAATGCCATTTAAGTGAATTCACAGCGAAAGCATGAGTGACTGGGAGTGGAAGATGGTGCTTCGATTGAAAGGTGGATTAATTCTGCGCCTCTGGCGATGTCTGGAAAAAGATGATGCATAAATCATTGCAAATTCAGTGGAATGCTTCACAATGAAAAGAGTCGTGATATTCAAGTCAAAGATTCAAAGGGCTCAAAATGAGAAAAAAACTGAATAAATATTGGTATTACATTGAAGAATTACTATTAGCCTAAAAGAGTATTAAGGGATGTGTAATACTAGATTTAATTTCCAAAAAAGGTTCAGGATGAAAAATTCTTATAAAAATAACACAACAAAAACCTTATTTGAGAAAGAACAAAATGATTTAAATAGTAAAACGTCTGCTGGAATTAAGAGAATCCCTTGATAACTCTGAAGTAAAATTGAGCCACCCAAAACACAGATTGAACCATATTACGCATCACAAACAGAAGTGTGAGCAGACATTTCAAGCTTTTGTGCCTACTTCACCATTCAATCAGATATCGTCCGACCATCTACCTCAGCTCTAGTTCTTAGACTAACACAATACTCTTGGATTCTCTTAATACCTAGAAATCTATCCATTGTTGTCTTTAATATTCTAAAGGATTGTGTTTCTTGCACAGTGAATCCCAAAGATTCACCACATACTGAGTGAACAAATTCCTGTTCATTCCTGTCCAGCACTCCAGCCTGGGAAATATCACATCTGTACCCAAAAATCTAAAGTAAAGGTCCCCAAAAACAGAGTTAATATTACGCCTCAATAAATCCAGAGCATAGCTGTAATGATCCGATTTCAGAAAACATAAAGAAAGATCAGTGAGTTCATCTGAGAATCAATTAAGGATAGCAGTTTTATCATTTTCATGGGACATGACATTGCAATAAGACCACAACTTAATGCCCTTTCCAAACTGTTTTTAAAGAAGTGGCAGTCAGCCTTGTCTGCATAAACATGAGCCATTCTAACTGGAACATGTAATAACCAGTCAGCCCAACTATTCAGTAATGGTAACTACTGGTCAACTGTCCCGGTACTTCTTGTGGATGCTTGCTTTTAAAAAATTCCTGTAGTTGCACTTTCTTCACTTATTGGGAAAAAAAATATGGGTCATTACACTAATAGTCAAAATTTTAAGAGTCAAATAGTAATTGAAGTACAAGGAAATAAAGGAAAAGCAGATAACAGATGGAAAGTAGGCCATCTGGTTTAAGTTGGCGTTGGTGAAGCACAGTGATGACTTGCAGGTAGCAAGCAAAACAAAAAATTACTGTATTAATCACACTTTTTCTCAGATATGATCACTGCAATCAATAACTCTAACTTCCCTTTCGGAGTTGATCTTCTGAACTGCCTGTACAAGCAGGCATTTCTGTGGTGTGAACTGAAGTCTCGAAGCTGCAGTACAGGCCAACTCAAGGCAGCTTGGTCTGGGCATGAGAACGTGAAATGAGCCAATGTTTGACCACTGGAGGCAACTGGACACAGCAGAACAGAGGCGAGGCAAGCAGAGGCAGACCCAAGACTGAGGAAGGATCCGTGGTTTGATCAATTTAAGCGGTGGGCCGAATTGGAAAGGTCAGATACGGGCCGAATCGAGACGATGGGACCCGTGGCAGAGAGCGTATCAATGTGGCAGGGCCCAGGTCCAGCGATTGGACGATTTAAGTGCCAGGCCAGACTGAAGAGGTCAGGACATTGGAGCCAGGGGAAAGCGATGGGCCAGTTCAACCCGCTGCTCCACAAGGTTTACTCATCTCTGCCTGAACTAACGGGCTCCTAGACTCCTGATGACTGGCTTCGTGGCCGCGGACTCACTTTCGTAAACTTTAGTTCTGAATGTTATTTGCTTGTTTTTAGTGTTTGCACAATTTTTTTTCCCTCCACATTGGGTGTTTGACAGTCTTTTTTTAAAATGACTTCTATAGGGTTTCTTTATTTTAAGGTCGCCTGTAAGGAGGCAAACCTCAAGGTTGTATATAATACAAATATTTTGATAATGAATGCTCTTTGAACTTTGACAACACACACAATTACCTGATACAAGTGTAAACATTAAGACAAATTCTTATTGTGCCAGGAAGTTCAGTGTAAATCCAAGCAAAAATTCCAAACCACTCACATCACATATTGCACCATCCCACTAACCCTCGGCTTTCACTTTAGCACAAAGCATTGATGCAAATGGAACCAGTGATGATCCATTAATCCTCTGTTTGTAAATGCCTGGGTAGAGATCTGCAAGAGAAAGCTCTTGCCTGCCACCGGAAGTGGCCGTCTTCTCTCCATTTGCTTAAACTTGTGCTATGATGAAAAGAAAAGGCTATGCTCAATTCCTTGACTGTTAAAGCAGGAACCACAGTTCATCCTACAAACCTGGATGAAGATCCATTCTTCTTGCCATCAATCTCAGACAAAATTAGAAAAACTCTCCAAAGTACTCAGTGAGGTCTGGACTTGGCATTCATATCGTAACTTTTATGATAGTGTGTAGTGAAAATTAAGTCCCTAAAGAGCAAGGAGAAGCACTAATGTGCCTTGCAACAGTTATAAAGCAGTACAGCATAGAAACAGGCCCTTCAGCCCATAGTGTTTATGCCAACATGCATCATTCCACTTGCCTTCATTATAATCATAGTGTTATACAGTCAGGGACACGTTCTTCCACCCAACTCATACGTACTGACCAAGTTGTCCATCACCGCTACTCCCATTTGCTTACACTTTGCCCATTTCACACTCTAAACCAAGGGTTTCCAAACAGGCGTCTATGGACCCCTCGATTAATGGTAGAGGTTCACGACATAAAAACCCCTGCTTTAAACATTTCCTATCCGAGTACCTCTTTGGAATGTTGTAATTATACTTGCTCCCTACCTCTTTTGCACCCTTTCAAGCTTAGTGACAACTTTCCCATACCTCACTGACTTGAAACGCACACAATGCTCCTAAAGTACAGTTTCACCAATGTCTTGTGCAACTATAACATGAAGCTCCATACTTCCTTTGGCAGCTTGTTCCATAAATCCTCTCCCCACTATGTCAGAAACTTGGCCCTCAGGTCCCTTTAAATCTTGGGCCTGTTATCGCAAACCCATATCCTCTGCTCCTTGCCTTGCGAAAAGAAAGCAACCATTCACCATATCAGTGTCCCTCATGATTTTGTAAAGTTCTCTGTGGTCACCACTCAGCACTTCACACCAGGGAGAAAAGCCCCAGTCTAGCCAGTCTCTTACAACTCAAACCCTCCAATCAAAACATCCGTATGAATCTCTTTTGTGCCCTTTCAAGCTTAGTGACAATTTTCCCATACTTCACTGACTTGAAACGCACACAATGCTCCTAAAGTACAGTCTCACCAACGTCCTGTGCGAATATAACATGATGTTCCAACTCTTGTACTTCAGTGCCCTGACTGACGACAGCTAGTGTGTCAAACATTTTCCTCACCAGCCTGTCTACCTGTGTTGCCACGGGCATGGACCTAGAGGTTAACACCCAACTCTCTCCAAGAACCTATCATTTTCTGTGTAAGTCTTGCCCTGCTTTACCTTCCCAAAATACAACATTTCACACTTACCCATGTTAAATTCCATCTGCCATTCCTTGGCCCACTTTCCTGTTGATCCTGATCGAGTTGTAATTGCACATAGCATCTGTATCTACTATATCAACAACCTTGGTGTCATCCACAAATTGACTCACTATACTAATTAGATTATCACCCAACTAGTTCATGCAGATGACCAACGACATTGATCCCTGTGGTGCACCATAGTCACCAGCCTCCAAGCTGATGAACGATTCTCCACTACTACCGTCTCACGCCTATCACCAACCCAATTTTGTATCCAGCTGGCTAGCTCAACATGGATCCCATGTAATCTGACTTTCCAGACCAGCCTACCATGTAGGCAGATGTCAAAAGCAATACTAAAGTTCATGTACTGTAGATAACGTTTAATGTGCTATCCTCACTAATTCTCTTGCTTGCCTCTTCAAAATATCCAGTCAAATTCATGAGACTATTTCCCATGCAAAAGGCCTAGCTGACTACCCCCAAACAGTCTTTGTCTTTTCAAAAGCAGATAGACCTTGTCTCTCAGAACCGCCTCCACAGCATTCCCACCACTGATAATAGGTTCTCTGATCTGTAGTGCCCTAGCTTGTCCTTGTAGCCCTTCTTAAATAAGACACAACTTCAGACATGGTCCAGTTTTCTGGTATCTCACCCACGGTGACGGTGACACAAAAATCACTGCCAGGGCTCCAATTTTGTCCCTGCCTTCACATAATATCCTAGGCTTTGTTAAATATACTTCACATGACATTATTACCGAGCTACAATGCAAACATTTCCCTGTTGGCACGCACAAGCATTATAAAAATGTTGAATGTCCCCTCACGTTAATTGCAACTCAAGAAAATTAATGCTTTTGTAACCCAGTTTTTTTTGTTAAATAATTACAACACTTTCCCCTTCTTTCCCAAAGGTCACACACAGTAGGTCATCGTGGCACAGGTGGCAGCCACTGTCCAGTAGCTCAAACGGATACTGTGTGTGTATGAGCCTCAGGCAAGGATAATCTGTGCATGACTGCAGAGGGCACCACAGTCAAGCCCGACCTTCCTCATGCCCTTTGTACAGGCATGCACTATTCAGCAGGGGTCACTGCACACCAATCAGAAGTAGCATTTCTTTCCAACCCCTCAAATGCCAAAGCCAAGTATAACCCTCCCTTCTGTCTTTCAAAGCTTCGATTCTGCAAATCAGGAGACCAAGATCAAACTTTGAAAATTAGCTACTCAGATTAAGCAGCAGAGCCATAGATCTAAAGGGGAAATTAAATCCATGAATATCATCTCTGGTATTTACGGCACATTTGAACAAAGTTTGTTTGTAACTTCAGGATTCGAGTTTTGGAAATCAAATTCCTGCTAGCTTTTAATATTCCTTCATGGTATTTGGACATCAATGGCAATTACATTTACTGCTCATCCAAATTTCCTCAAACTGATCAAGCTTGTTAACCCATTATAGAAGATAGCAAAGAGGCAACCATATTGCTTTAAACCTGGAATCATCTACAAAACAAACCAGTCAGTCTGTCAAAAATCTCACTTATGTAACAGTCCTGATTCTTATAAACTATGGGATTGTAGACTTTGCTAGCCAGAAACACAAGAAAATTTGCAGATGCTGGAAATCCAAGGCAATGTACACAAAATGCTGAAGGAACTCAGCAGCCCAGGCAGCACTCATGGAAAAGAGTAAACAGTCGATGTTTTGGGCCGAGACCCTTCGCCAGCACTGGAAAAAAAGACGAAAAGTTAAAGCAAGAAGGTGGGGGGGAAGGGAGGAAAAAGTACAAGGTGGTAGGTGATGGGTAAAACGGGGTAAGGGAGAGGGGATGAAATAAAGAGCTGGTAAGTTGATTGATGAAAGAGATAAAGGGCTGGAGAAGGGGGAATCTGATAGCAGAGGACAGAAGACTGTGGAAGAAAAAGAAGTGGGAGGAGCACCAGAGGGAGGTGATGGCCAGGTAAGGAGAGAAGGTGTGAGAGGAGAACAGAAATGGGGGATGGTGAAGGAGGGGACAATATTCTTATTCTTTCTTTTCCCTTCTGTTCTAGTCCTGATGAAGGGCCTTAGCCCATAACATTGACTGTTTATTTTTTTCCACAGATGCTGCCTGACCTGAGGGTGGGTGGGTGGGTGGGTGGGTGTGGGTGTGTGTGTGTGTGTGTGTGTGTGTGTGTGTGTGTGTTTTGCTTGCTAGCTAGTCAGTCAGGTCTCCCCTGCTAATCCCTGAATGAACAGCTGCTGGAAATTTCAGCAATAAACAATAGCCTTACAGGGCCATAAGACACAGAAGCAGCATTAGGCTATTCAGCCCATCAAGTCTGCTCTGCCATTCCGTCATGGCTGATTTATTATCCCCCTCAAACCCATTCTCCTGCCTTCCCCCTGTAACCTTTAACACCCCTACTAATCAAGAATCTATCAACCTCTGCTTTAAATATACCCAAAGACTTGGCCTCTCATCGAAACATAAGAGTGAAATGCATCATTTGCACCAAATCAAATCAGCAAGGATTGTGCTGGGCAGCATGCAAGTGTTGCCAGGCTTCCAGCAAAACAGGATGCCCACAACTCATTAACCCCTTAACTGTACGAATTTGGAATGTGGGAGGAAACCGGAACCTGCAGGAAACCCATGCACTCATGGGTAGAACGTACAAACAAACCCCTTACAGACAACGATGGGAATCGAACGCCAGTCTAACAGCTGTTATGTCAAGCATTGCACGAGAGCACTTACTGTAAGTCAGCCACATGTGGACTGGAGTCACATACAGATCTAACCTGGGAACGATGACAAATTCCCTCCACGAAGTACATTCCTGAACCAGCAGATTTTCAAAGTGACCAAGCTTCTTAATGAATATTTATTTTAATTCCTCATATTTAAATTCCCCAGTTGCCATGCTTCCAATTCATGTCACCAGTTCAAACAGCCTAGCTTCTGGGCACTAATCACGCAACTTAATTTCAGTGGTATTGTAGTCTTCCACTCGGCATTTGTTTGCCACATGTAGTTAAGATATGAATAACGTGTCAAGGAACTGAATGTTATGCCAGACCTCTGCCCATCTCTGGGTTGGAAACCACAAATCTTTCCTTTGTTATTCCTAGATTTGTACTCCTGGGCTGTTATTTTTTAAAAACTTTTATTGAGATACTGCACGGAATAGGCCTTCCGACCCTTCGAGCTGTGCCATCCAGCAATCTCTGGTTTAACCCTAGCGGAATCAAGGGAAAATTTACAACGACCAATTAACTTGCCAACTGGTACGTCTTTGGACTGTGGGAGGAAACCGGAGCACCCGGAGGAAACCATGTGGTCATGGGGAGGACGTACAGAGACTCCTTAAAGAACGGTGCCAGAATTGAACTCCAAACTTCATAATGCCTCGAGCTAACCATTATGCTACTGTGGTGCCTACTCTGAACTTCAAGCGGCCCATAACATAACTCTGAACAAGTCAGTTTAATCCATCAACTATCCTTGCTGACTAACCATGACATCCAGCTGAGCTAGGTTTAAAATTCCTGGCCTTATCTTCAAGCCCCTCACAAAGTTGTCTCCCCTCCACATCTCTGTATTCTCTCTAGCCCTAACATCTTCCAAGAGAAGGTGGATGCACAGGCAAAGGCACTGAATATTTGTCTTCCTTTATTTAGTTATGTTACAATTACACAAATCATCAGTTAATCCTCAGTTGGAGCACTGAGCAGTTCTGGTCACACTCTGGGAAGGCTGTGAATCACTGGAGTGGATCCGGAGAAGGTTCGTCTGGATGCTGCCTGTGGTGAAGCATTTTTAGCTAAGAGGAGAGACCAGAAAGGCTGTATTTTCCTCGGAGTAGAGAAGCCTGGAAGGGCACCTGATTGAGCTATACAAAATTAAAGATTGGGTTGGGCGGCAGGGTGGAGTTACTTCTCTACCAAAGGAGGTATAGGGTGCTCCTTCCCTCCACTACCCTGTTGGTCACCCTTGGGCGAGGTGTAGCACCTGCTTTGCTCACCACCCCCCCCCCACCCATGACCATGAAGCCATGGGAGCAGGTGGTTGATGGTCGTATGAGTAGCTGGTGCATATCACAAGTGCTGGTTATGTAACCACTGACACCAAGCAGGCAATCTCTAAAAAGTTTTGATAATGGCTGGGGTCACCTGTCTTGTAAAGACACTACCCAGAAGGAGGCAATGGCAAACCAATTCTGTGGAAAAATTTGCCAAAAGCAATCATGGTTATGGAGATTGTGATTGCCCACATCATACAACATGGCACACAATGATGATGATGATGAAAGATTAGGTAGACTGTAGGAAACATTTCCTCATAGCAGAGGAGTTAACAAACAGAAGGTGATGTTGGCCGCATTATAAGGAAGGATCCCACCCACTCTGCTTACCTCACTCCCATCAGTGAAGGGACCATACAACACCTACACCAGGACCACCAGACTCAAAAACAGTTACTTCCCCCAAGCTGTCAGGCTGATCAACACCCCCACCTATTAACCCAACCCTCCACCACTGCAAGCACATCAGCCTAGAGTCACTTTACGGCCATGCAATCAGTCTATGTACAAAACTGTGCAAAAATCTTGGGCATAAATATGTAGCTGGGGTGTCTAAGACTACTAGTCAACATGGAGTGGAGGGCAAGTTTGTAAATCTGGCAGGAGCAAAGTTTGTTGGGAATGGCACGGATGGAGTGCTGCGGGACAGGTGTGGAACAGCTGGCAGAGGAGTGCCAGGCGTGGGGGGGGGGGGTGGCATGGGGGCAGCATGCACACTCAGTCTTGAGACACCAGGCAAGGTGATTTGACTCCAAACAATTGGTTTACTGATCATTACAGAATGTCTCTCTGGTGCTTTTCATTCGCTCTCCTTTCTTCCCCTTTTCCCAACCGTGATTCCCCTCTCCCTGCCTCTTCCCACTCTCAGTCCACAACAGAGACCAACATTAGGATCCTGTTACCCTGGCTGTATATATGTGCCTAAAACTTTAGCACAGTCCTATATGTAAGCTAATCATATAGATTAGCCACAGTCAAACACTTATTTGTACAATGTGCTTTATATGATTACTTATATACTTACTGCATTTTTTATGCTGTATCTGATTCGGACAAACAAGGACTTTGTTCTCCTTTACACTCGTATACTGAAGATTGACAATAAATAATTTTGAATATTGAAGTTTGAGATTCGAAAGAGATCTGAGAAAGAACGCTTTTTCATTCAGAGCGTGGATGAAAGCTGAAACAGACTGGTTGATGAGGTTGTGATGGCAGAGAATCTCACAACATTTAAGCAATATCTTAGATGAGCACTCAAAACACCACGGGACAGAAGGTTATGAGGGCAGAAAATAAGAATGGTACGTAGTGTAAGATTGGTTGGTCTCCTGGTGGGCTGAAAGGCTTGCTTCTTTGACTCTGCAACTTTAGAACTGCACTCCTCCAAAGTAGGGTTTTAAGTATCCTTGCTTTTAATCAGTCCATGAAAAGTGGCTGTATCTGCAGGTGCTAATGTCCTTTGCTCTGGGATGTTCTTCACAAATCTCTCTGCTTAATTTATTCTAAAACACAAGAGAATTTGCAGATGCTGGAAATCTAGAGTAACACACACACAATGCTGGGGAAACTCAGCAGGCTAGGCAGCATCTGTGGAGAGGAATAAAGTGCCAACGTTTCAGGTCGAACCCCTTCATCAGAGCTGGAAAGGCAGAGGGAAAAAGTCAGGATAAGAAGCTGGGGGAGGGCAAGGAGGACAAGATGGGAAATGATATGTGAAATCAGGTAAAGAGGAATTTAGGTAGGTGGAATGAAGTGAGAAGCTGGGAGCTGACAGGCGGAAAACATGAAGGGCTGAAGAAAGGATCTGATAGGAGAGGAGAGTGGACCATTGAAGAAAGGGAAGGAGGAGGGACACAAGAGGGGGGTGATAGACAAGTGAGGAGAAGAGAAGGGGTAATAACGGATCCAGAATGTGAAATAGAAATAAAAGGGAAAAGGGGAGAAATTGTTGGAAATTGGAAAAATCTATATTCATGAGGTCAGGTTGGAGGCCACCCAGACATAATTTATTCCCTTCTTTAACTTACCTCACTGAGCAAGCTTTTAGTCAGCTTAGAATCAATAAAAAATATTGTGATTTGTTTTGGCCTAATTGTGACCTTCTTAAAAGCTGACTTTTTTGCTGAGGCATGTGAAATCCGGGATTTCTTCCCAGCAGCATTCTGGCGTTTAATTTAACATTGCTCCTGAATGTTGCGATGTTGCGTTAGGTTAAAGGTACCACATCAATGGAAGCAGTTCATGATTGTAACTGGAGACGGCTTGACTCCTTAAAGCAGGGCTAGCTGGACAGAAAACCAACATTTGGAACAAACATTGATGAAAAAACATTTAATTGGAACTCAGCATTAGGGCCATTTCAGAGACAAGGCAAGTCAAAAGGAAATGACTGAAACTAAATGCTAGTTTAAAGAGCCCGAGGTTCAAAGAGGAAGGAAAAGCTGGGGATGCCAAAAACAAATATAACTATATAATCAAACTTGTTAGAACAGACAATATCTGCAAAGAAAAAGAATTTCTGTTGGAACTGAAGATGTTTGGACTTATATACTAACTGCAATAATCAAAGACTCTGCTACAATTGAAGTACCTTTAAGGTTTAGAACCTGGCTTGTTACTCTGAATTAAGGAAGCAGAAGAAACTGGCCAATGTTACATGCGCTGTGAACAGAAGTTTTCAAATAAAGTATCTAACTTCTTACCTTTGGGGATGATTGGATAGTTTTCGATTTCTTTGGATGTGGTGGACCAGCCAAACTAGAAGAGACTGTTGCTGCCTTTGATGGCTCATTGGAGGTAAACTGATGTTTGGATTTTTCTAATTGGCCTGATTGTAGACCAGCCGGTGGGGCTACAGCTAGGACAGAACTTTGATTTTGCTCTTGAAACAGGACACTGGAGTCATCAGAACACTTTGGTGGGACAGCTGGCTCAGGAACATCCGGCTCTTCTGTATCATAACTTGGTTTTATTGATGGCTCTGATCTGATCTCTTCAGCTGGCAATTTCTTTCCATCTTCTTTCCTTTGGCAAGTGTCTTCAACCTCCGGACTTGGTTTTTCCATCAAGTCTTTTTGCTCTGCAAGTACTTCCGTAGTTCCATTTGAGTTAATTTCTGTGATCAACCCATTGGTGCCAGATTCATCCATAGACTGAGCAGTGTCCAACTGAGCTACAGATACATCAACGGCCTCAGTCAGCACGGTGTTGGGTTTTCTCACTGGCTGTTCGTCAGATACGGTTGCCAAATCCGCAAGCTCAGTTTGTCCATCCACAATGGATTTCTTCAGAACATACCTTCGCATAAGGATAAAACAGATTTAAAATCCAAACACATATACAGGAATGGTCATCAGATGAATGGCTTATTTCATGATATATTCTCCAAATTAACTAACATTGCAGGGAAAAGAGAGGCACTTTTCAAAAAGCTGGACATTAAGGCATTTGAAGCAGCTCTACTCAGCCAAGAAGTATTTACTTAAAAACACTACTGCTGAAATAAAGCAGTATTATTTAACATTAACACACATACTCAAGATATGTACTAAGGGTTTAATGGATTTATGGCTAAATTTGCCAATCATACAAAGATAGGTGGAGGAGCAGGTAGTGTTGAGCAAACAGAGAGCCTACAGAGAGACTCAGATAGTTTAGGAGAATGGGCAAAGAAGTGGCAAATGAAATACAACATGGAAAGTGTACGGTCATGCACTTTGGTGGAAGACATAAACGGGCAGACTATTATTCAGATGAGGAGAGAATTCAAAATGCAAATGCAAAGGACTGGATCCTTGTGCAGGATATCCTAAAGGTTAACCTCCAGGTTGAGTCAGTGGTGAAGAAGGCGAATGCAACGTTGGCGTTCATTTCTAGAGGTATAGAATATAAGAGCAGGGATGTGAAGTTGAGGCTCTATAAGGCACTCGTGAGACAACACTTGGGAGTATTGTGTGCAGTTTTGGGCTCTTTATTTTACAAAAGATATACTGACATTGGAGAGGGTTCAGAGAAGATTCATCAGAATGATTTCAGGAATGCGAGGGTTACCGTATGAGGAACGTCTGGTAGCTTTTGGGCTATATTCCCTGGAGTTCAGGAGAATGAGAGGGGATCTCATAGAAACATTTCAAATGTTAAAAGACCTGAACAGATTAGATCTGGCAAAGTTATTTCCCCTGATATGGGAGTCTAGGACAAGAGGGCACGACTTCAGGTTTGAAGGATGTCCATTTAGAACAGAGATGCGGAGAAATTACTTTAGTCAGAGGGTGGTAATTTGTTGCCATGAGCAGCTGTGGAGGCCAAGTCATTGGGTGTATTTAAGGCAGAGATAGATAGGTTCCTGATTAGCCAGGGCATCAAAGGGTATGGGGAGAAGGCAGAGAAGTGGGGATGACTGGAAGAATTGGATCAGCCCATGATTATATGGCGGAGCAGACTCAATGGCCCGAATGGCCTACTTCTGCTCCTATATCTTATGGTCTTGTAATTAACCTCTGTTAATAAAAGTGAGGCAGTTACTGATGCCCAAAAGAAATCGAGAAATTCTGCAGGTGCTAGAACCAGAGTCACAAACACAAAATGCTGGAGGAACTCAGCAGGTCAGACAGCATCTATGGAAAGGAATAAAAAGTCGACATTTCAGGGTGAGACCCCTCATCAGGACTGTTTTTTGAAACTTATTTTTAAAAAACTACTCAAACAAAACATGTCTCTGGCACAGAATTTCCCCCATTAAACTCGATTAGCCACCAGTGGCTCAATGCAATCAGAGCCCCCAAATTAAAAGGTTGTGGGATGAACACCTCATAATCACTCAGCACACAATCTACTCTGAATCATCGGTGTAATTCTGATTAAATGATATGTGGCCAGAGGCTCTGGAATGAAATCTTAAACTTGGGTTTTAAAATCCTTCAGACACTGGTCAATGAGTTCTCTCAACATGCTGACCAGCATTCCTACTGTAATCGACATTGTGAAAAATAGATCAACAGGCTATTCTGCACAATGCTATTTGTGGCATCTTCCTATGTTTAAAATTATAGCCATGCTTCAAAAATAACAATCACTGCAGTCACCAATTCAAAGTAGCTGATAAGTTTCTATAAAAAAGTTCTTTTCATCGTTTCCACTTCATGCATACCAGGGACACAACTCTTCCAATGACCTCAAATGAGTGTCAGAAAGAAAGGTGCTGCAGTAACGAATAAATACAAAATAAAGATGTTGCAAAACTCTCCAAAAGTGGAAAATTAACAAACATGGCTTGTTAAAGAATGTCAGAAAAATCAAGAACGGTTACAATCAGTGGTTTTCAAGAACAGGAGTTCCTGAACCATTATGTACAACGCTCACTCGGTCGATATCTCCCAGATAGATCATGAGACCATACATTTCATTTCTTTTATCTTTTACATTTGTTTTTCATCTTAAATGTGATTCTGGAACTGTTGGAGCTTGTGATTTGCAGTTTGGAGATCATTAGGGTGTTGCAGCGCCCTGCAGTCTCTGAGGGGATTCTGGGAGGCAGAGGTAACATGCGGGAAACTCACTGCGAGAAGGCTGCAGACCAACGTTTGACTCCATTTCACTGATTAAAGTAACGAAGGAGATTGGAATGCCGTCTGCCTGCCCTTTTATCACTGGTGGGATCGCTCTGCTACGGAGAGGGAGAATGGTGTCCAGGTTTTCTGCAGTTTGGATGTGGACTTAGACTGTGGACCTTTTCTCAGTTTTATAGTTTTTTTTATATTCTGTGTTTTTCACCTGATCTTTCTCGTTCTTTTGTGTGCGGGGGAGGGGGATTTGGAGATTGATGTGCCTGTTCCATTTTTGTTCATTTTTTTGTGTGGGGAGGAGGGAATTAGGGGTTGATGATTGTGCTGCCGTTCTTGGTCTTGTGGCTATATGGAGAAGAAGAATAACAGAGTTCCATACTTTGATAATAAATGGACCTTTGAACCATTGACTGCATGGACTATTTATAATGTTCTTCCTGGTGTGTGCTGTTGATATCTTCTGCAACTGCTTCATCAGACCACTGGAAAAGTTTATCAACATGTAGTCCAACAATGCTCAGGAACACAATGACACCGGCTTGAGCATGAATGAGAAGAATAGCTTTGGTTGTCATATGTATATTGAAAAACAGTGAAATGTGTCATTTGCATCAACAACCAACTCAGTCTGAGGACATGTTGGGGCAGCCCGCAAGTGCTGTCGTGCTCCCAGCACCAACATAGCATGTAACTTATTAATGCTAACTTGTAGGTCTTTGGAATGTGGGAGGAAACCGGAGCACTCAGAGGAAACCTACTCAGTCATAGAGAAAATGTACAAACTCCTTCCAGACAGTGATTGAATTGAAGCAGTCACTGGTGCTGTAATAGAGTTACACTAACTACTACTGTACCATGCCATCTGAATGACAACAGATTGCCTCTGGGTGCTCCAGTCACCACCTAAGCCCCAAAGATGTGGCATGGATGTTCAGTAGATTCACAGTGGATTCACAGTGGAGAGTATCCTAACTGGTTGCATCACGGCCTGGTACGGAAACACCAATGCCCAGGAATGGAAAGGCTACAGAAAGTGGCAGATATGGCTCAGTCCATCGCAGGCAAAGCCCTTCCCACTACTGAACACATCTACAAGGAGCACTGCCACAGGAAAGCAGAATCCATCATCGATGTCCCCACCATCCAGGTCATGCTACTACTATTGGGAAGGACGTACAGCAGCTTCAGGTCCCACATCACCAGGTTCAGGAACAGTTGTTACCCTACAACCATCAGGCTTCTGAACTATTGTGGATAACTTCACTCACCTCAACTCCGAACTGATTCCATAACCTAAAGACTCACTTTCAAGGACTCTACAACGTATGTCCCGAATATTATGATTTTTTAATTTACACATATTGTCTTCTTTTGCACATTGGCTATTTGCCAGTCTTTGTTTATGTAAAGTTTTTCCTTAAATCTATTTATTTATTTATTTTCCTGTGAATGCCTGCAAGAAAATGAATCTCAAAACAGCATATGGTTGGTTGGTTGGTAGGTATTCATCTGTCTCAAAGGACCATGGGAGATGATGGGAGATCACAAGCCTGGGCAGAAGGTATGGAGAAGGTTTCCTGAGATGCCCAGTCATCAAGATCACCTCCTCAGCCTCACCAGCGTAGTCCAAAGGAAAGCTTACGAAGCTTGGCTGCAGTAGCTATGGGAAGGATGCTCGATAATGTCCAGCTGCCTGAGGGGCTCCATTCCGGATTTGCTGTCTGGGTTTCCCACATCTCTCCTGAGGCTGCCCACAAGGCAGTGTGGCTATTTACCCATCGCTGGGAATCTGGTTCACAAGCAACAGGGCTTGTCCACGCATCGGTGGGCCTGCGTGCTATATATGCAGGGGGCCAGACCTTCTCGCTGTCCTCTGTTGCTCAGCCTGAGTCCGAAAGGAGTTCAGTTTCCGTGTGTCGCCAGTGAGGAGGCACAACATGAGGCTTGCTTCTGAAGAGGCCATGTACTGGCAGGGAGAGACTTAATACATTCACATCTCCTTTTCACAAGACTGCTAGCCAGCGGTGGAAGTTGAAAGTGAGAGCGACAAGCACAACCCACTACACTACCACAACAACCATTTTGACACAGTATATGGTGACTTATACGTAATTTGATACATATTTACTTTGAGTTTTAGACTTTGATGAGATGTGCAGCTTGTTAGACAGGCAGAATGGGGTGGGAGTTAATAGAAATTGTGGAGATTAGTATGAGCACATGATGACTGGTGCAGCTCTGGTGGGCTGAATGACCCATTTCTTTGCTCTGTGACTTGAAGTCCCATTGGTTAATGTCTTCTTGCAGCATAGTCTATGTGCATTGCTGGGATCATCCTCATGAACTTTCTCTGAACTACTTTCAATGAAATGGTATCTTTCCTTAAATAAGGAGACCCCAACTGTTCACAGTACTTTAAGAGTGATGTCATTAGTTCCATCTAGCGTAACAGAAATATTTTCCTGGTTTAATATTTCAAGGCGGTTGGAGTAAGGACTGACATTCAATTAGCCTTCCTATTACATGCTGCACTTGTGTGCTAACTTTCGATGTTTCATGCAAAATGACCACCAACACCCTTTGTACTGTAATTTTCTGCAATTTTTCTCATATTCTAAAAATATAGTGCTTTTGTTCTTCCTTTCAAAATGATCAGTTCCAAACTTTTTGCCCACTGACTTAAGCAATCAATCAGCATTAGGGCTTAATTAGGCCCCAGGAAGAAATTTCTCCAAAGTGTTTCTATCCCCTTTAAAATTCACCTTTCCACCTATTTTTAACACAAGAGATGCTGCAGGTGTTGGAAATCTTGAGAAGCACACACAAAATGCTGGAGAAACTCGGCAGGTCAGGCAGCATCCACGGAGAGGAATAAACAGTAGATGTTTTAGCCAAGACTCTTCACCCAATGAATGGTCTGAGCCCAAAATGTCAGCTGTTTATTCCTCTCCATAGATGTTGCCTGATCTGCTGAGTTATACATACTATCATATATTTGCTTCCTTCTACCAAGTCATTAAAGTGTATACTAAGCTGATAAAAAGTATTCACACCCCTTGGAAGTTTTCATGTTTTATTGTTTTACAACATTGAATCACAGTGGATTTAATTTGGCTTTATTAACACTGATCAAAGAAGTCAGAAAAGACACTTTCGTGTCAAAATGAAAACACATTTCTACAAATTGGTCTAAATTTATTACAATTATTAAACACAAAATAAGTCAGTATTTGGTAGATGCACCTTTGGCAGCAATTACAGCCTTGAGTCTATGTGGATAGGTCTCTATCAGCTTTGCACATCTGGACACTGCAATTTTGCCCCATTCTTCTCTACGAAACTGCTCAAGCTCTGTCAGATTGCATGGGGATCGTGAGTGAACAGCCCTTTTCAAGTCCAGCCACAAATACTCAATTGGATTGAAGTCTGACTTGGTCACTCCAGGACATGAACTTTGTTGTTTTTAAGCCATTCTTGTGTAGCTTTGGCTTTAAGCTTGGGGCCTTTGTCTTGCTGGAAAACAAATCTCCCAGGAGTCAGTTCTCTTACAGGGAAATCCTGATGCATTCTGCATTTTGCTGCATTCATTTTACCCTCTACCTTCACAAGCATCCCCACAGCATGAACCAACTACCACTGTGCTTCATGGTAGGGATGGCGTGTTTTTGATGATGTGCGGTGTTTGGCTTACTTAGCATTTAGACTGATGACCAAAAAGCTCAATCTTGGTTTCATCGGACCATAGAACCTTCTTCCAGCTGATTTCAGAGTCTCCCACATACCTTCATATGAGATTTTTTTTCAACAGTGGCTTTCTCTTTGCCACTTTCCCATAAAGCTGCAACTGGTGAAGCAACCGAACAACAGTTGTTGTATGCACAGTCTCTCCCATCTCAGCACTGAAGCTTGTAACTCCTCCAGAGTTGTCCTAGGTCTCATGGTGGCCTCCCACACTAGTCCCTTTCTTGCACGGTCACTGTGATTTTCTGCATGGCCTACTCTAGGCAGATTTACAGCTGTGCCATATCCTTTCCATTTCTCGATGATGGACTTGACTGTACTCCACGGGATATTCAGCGACTTGGATACAAGAAAGTTTCCATCTCCTGACTTGAGCTTTTCAATAACCTTTTTTTAGAGTTGCTGGGGGTGTTCTTTTGTCTTCACTGTATAGTTTTTGCCAGGATACTGGCTCACCAGCAGTTGGGACATTCCAGATACAGGTGTATTTTTACTACAATCAGTTGAAACACCTTGACTGCACACGGGCGATCTCCATTTAACTAATCGCGTGACTACTAAAACCAATTGGCTGCACCAGTGATGATTTGGTGTGTCACATTAAAGGGGTGAATATGACTACAATCAATTATTTTGTATTTTATATTTCTAATTAATTTAGATCACTTTGTAGAGATCTGTTTTCACTTTGACACAAAAGAGATGTTTTTCTGTTGATCAGTGTCAAAAAAGGCCAAATTAAATCCATTGTGATTCAATGTTGTAAGACAATAAAACATGCAAACCTCCAAGGGAGCTGAATACTTTTTATAGGCATTGCATATTGCAAACCAGTACCATCTCGTGGTACTCTGCCAGTCACTGACTGCCAGCCTGTAAATGAACCTTTTGACCCTACTTGGTGTTTCTAGGCAGTCAATCAATCTATCTCTGACAATATACTGCCTCTAAACTTAACCTTCCGTAAGTTTGAATGCATCCTTAGGCTCCCCAATCCATTATAGCCACTATTTTCTTGAAAACAAAGAAACTTGACATGAACTTGACAAACTTGAATAAACTTTTATATTTCTTATTGTAAGTTGCACTCATTTTTTTTTGATTGCACTGTACTGCTGCCACAAAACAAAAAACTTCACAACATATGTCAGTAAACCCAATTCTGATTCTTTAGTGATGGCAATAGTATTTAATTCCTCCCTGCATTATTTTAATGGCTCATTCATAAGCATTAGAGAAAAAAAATTGTTCATCACACTGCCTCTCCAGGCACACTTTTAGTCCAAATCGTTTCTACCAAGGTGGGGTTTTAACATGCTTATTTGTGACTGAAAAGACCAGCACAGCAGTTGATCACTTCAGCAATTATCTTTGAAGGCAATCTTGGTTAAATTTGAGAAGTTTCTTCATTTGCAGAGATTCAGGAAACTTTAAGAAATGCTAGTTTTAAAAAAAAGGAAAATAAAGCATTGGACTGTCAAACAAGAACTAATGATGAAGTCTATTTAGGTAAGATGCATTATGTTTTATCGAGATGGGTACATTTTGGGAAAACCAAGGTACCAAAGAATGAAAGAGGCATTATGGTTGAAAGACATTTCCTGAGTAAAGTTCACAAGTACTGAAGAGAGCACAATATGAAGAGTCAAGGAAGGTAATGATGAAAAAAAGCAGAATTTCAGTGTCTTTACAGCTCAAGTTTCTCTTCCAGCTGAGGTGGCTTCCAACCCCACAGCATATGAACCAAGCAAGCAATTATAACACAAAAGGTATCATCAATTTTGTACACATAAGAGGAAAAAAAGTAAAGAAAAGGCAAAAAAACAGAAGTTTCAGAACACTCGCCTTATTCACTTTATAAGAATTAAGGCTGGAACATAAATTAGGATGTGCACCCGAATTCAGTGACAATATTCCAGAGTCAGAACAGACTGAATGACTGAAATACAACAAAAACAAGACCAAACTGCAGTGGTTTCAGTTTACTATTACTTGTACATGAAGCAGTTTTAATCAGAAATGACTGAAAACATATCCAGCCTGCAAAAAAACCCAAATAAGCCCAGCAAACTGCAGAAGGAAGTTGATCAAGGGAAATAATTTATATATTATTACAAGAAACACAACTCAGGCTGCATAGGACAGAGAGTTCTGGATAAACAATACATGTACTAAGTTCTTGCTTACAAAACCGAGTTCAAATCTTCATCTGCGAAGGAAGGAGACTAATAAATAGATACCTGCATCCGACTACAAGAACTGACTGAATAACATAAAAATATAGAGAATTTAAAACTTGGCTGAATGAAAAAAGGTGGTCAACTTGTTGAGGGCAGGCAAGAAGGAAACCTTGTGAAGAAAAACGTATCATTCCTGTGGAATACATGATAGAATTGTAAACACCCTGCAGCAAAACTTGGGAGTTTGATTTCTTTCCAAGACATATAACACAACCTTTTTGAGAAAGCTTACATTTATATTAAATGTAAGTTTACGTTAAGGAGCCCTGCATACGCAGGATTCTTTAGCACTGACAAGGATCCCTCCCACCCGTTCCACAATCTCTTTGACCTCCGACCATCAGTCAGAAGGTACTGTAGCATTAGGACTGGAACTGTTAAGATGGGAAACAGCTTCTTCCTCCAGGCCGTAAGACTACTGAACTCCCTGCCACCATCCAGGTCTCATCACTTATAAAGCGCCAGTAGCGTTAGAGTATTTACTTTTTGACATGAGTCGTAAATGCACCTTATGTCTAAATGTCAATCTTCTGAAATATGTTTTATTTGTTAACTTATTTGTGGTAATATAACTATGTTTTGTGTGTCAGTTACATGTACTGTATTTTACACCTTGGTTTGGAGTAACATTGCTTTGTTTAGCAGTATACATGTATATGGTTGAATGACAATAAACTTGAACTTATTAGAAATCACACAAAAGATTATTTAATCTATATTCAAAAATATATTTTAGTCACACCATACATATATATACATACACATATACACACACACACACATATATATATATATATATACACACACACACACACACACACACACACACACACATACATAATAAGTAAAGGCATCCATTAGTCTTGCGAGACCATGGACCATGGATCTGCCCCTGGAAAGTCTTCACTCTCCAGGGCGCAGGCCTGGTCAAGGTTGTATGGAAGACCGGCAGTTGCCCATGCTGCAAGTCTCCCCTCTCCATGACACCAATGTTGTCCAAGGGGAGGGCATTAGGACCCATACAGCTTGGCACCAGTGTCGTCGCAGAGCAATGTGTGATTAAGTGCTAGCTCAAGGACACAAAACGTTCCCTCAGCTGGGGCTCGAACTCACAACCTTCAGGTCGCTAGTCCAATGCATAACATATAACATAATATAATATATATATTTATAACATAAACTCATTGGCCACTATTGGGTACACCTGCTCATTAATGCAAACATCTAAACAGCCAATCACGTGGCAGCAACTTAATGCATAAAATCATGTAGACATGGTCAAGAGGTTCAGTTATTGTTCATACAAAAACATCTGAATGGGGAAGAAATGTGATTCAAGTGACTTTGATCATGAGATGATTGTTGGTGCCAGAATGGTCAGAAATTGCTAATCTCCTGGGATTTTTACACACAACAGAGAATGATGCAAAAACCAAAAAACATCCAGTGAGCAGTAGTTCTGTGCGTGAAAATGCCTTGTTCATGAGAAAGATCAGAGGAGAATGCCCAGACTGGTTCAAGCTGACAGAAAGACAACAGGAACTCAAAATAACCACAGGTTACAACTGTAGTGGGTAGAAGAGCATCTTTGAATGGGCAACAGGTTGAGCAGAAGACAACACTCCTTTCCCTAATAAAGTGGCCATTGAGTGTACAAATCAATGCTTGTGCACCCATCTAGTCCCAATTTCCTGAGTTCAGCCCATATCCCACTCAGCCCTGCCCCTTCACGTACCTATCCAAATGCTTCTGAAATGATCCCGTTATTCCTGCCTCAACCTACTTCACTATTCACCAGCTTCGGCATGAAAAAGTTGAACCCTAAGTCCCTTTTAAATCTGTCCCCTCTCACCCTAAATCTATGTCCCCTAGTTTTGGACTCCTCCACCTGGGGAAAAGTCTGCTACCACCCACCTTATCTATGCCTCTCCTAATTTGAAATCCTTCTATAAGGTCACACCCTAATTCTCCTACGGTCCAAGGAATCAAAATTCATCCTGGTCAGTCTCTCCCTATAACTCAGGCCCTCGCTGTGAAAGCTTTTCTGCACTCATTTCAGTTTAACCATGTATTTCCTATAACAGGTGACAAAATCTGTACACAGTACTCCAAGTGTGGGCTCACCAATGACTTGTACAACTGCACCATAATGTCCCATCTCCTATACTCAATGGCCTGATTGTTGAAGGCTGGTGTGCTAAATAATTTTCATCATCCTGTCTACCTGTCACACCACTATCAACAAACTCTTCTGGTACTTCTCGGTCTCTTCCATTACACTCCCTAGTGCCCTACCATTCATGGTAAAAGTCTTATGCTGGTTTGACTTTCCAAAATGAATCACCTCCCACTTCTCTATATTGAGACTCATTTGACACGCCTCAGTCCACTTGCCTAACTGATCAAGATCCCCCTGTATTCTACCATAACCTTTTTCATTATCAGCACTTAACTTTGTGTTATCCACAAACTTATTGATCGAGCTTGGTGCATTCACATCAAAATTATTTATAAGAAAGATAATTTATACAGATAACAAATAACAAGGGTCCCAACACCAAACCCCGTGGCACACCGGAAGTCGCTGGCCTCCATTCCGAGAAACACCCTTTAACCAAAAGCCTCTGCTTTCTACCTCCACATCAACTTTGAATCAACCTGACTAGGTCTGCCTGGATTTCATGGGACCTAACCAAGCTACAATGCAAGAACCTTGTCAAAGGCATTGCTAAATCTAAATAGACAACATCCACTATCCTACCCTTATCTACCTTTTCAGTTACCTCTTCAAAAGAAAAACTTTAAAAGGTTTGTCAAACACAAATTTCCACACAGAAAGCCATGCCTACTCCTCAATTCAGTAAGATTTCTTGCCCTGAAAGACTGGACAATCTGCTGAATTCATTGCTGTAAACACAACTACAAAATTCTATTTTGCTGCCACACATCAATTGTAAATGTCCATTGACAAGTGCTGACATTTCAGAGTTATATTACTAGTTACACAACCCAGTGATCAAATACTATTTTTGCAATTCATACAAATTAATTCAATTAATCAAGTAATTTGAAGTCTATCCCTTGGGGAAAAAAAAATAAACTGACTGAATAAATCTCAATAGAATGAGCTAGCCTACCCGATTCATCACTAATTCACGTCAGTTTATCTGGTGACCTTGTAACAAAAGTGCCAGGAAACATATGCAGTCATATAATGTGCCTATCACCACTTTTAACATAACCTGTGGAATAAATGCACCCATTCCGGCTCCCGCACATCATAAGATTAAACTTTTTTTTACGCTATTTGATTTGGTTTGCATTAGAAATCAACATATCATTACTAGTTCAGAAATTACATTCAACTATGAAATTATAGCAAAAAGTAAATTTGATGCTTCCAAGAACTTGTACTGAACATTTAATTGCATTCCACCTGCCATCTGAAGTGTATAATCCTTTCCAAGACTGTCAACTATCAGGGTTTTTCCTTTAATAAATACCACATGATGATATGAAACAGCAAAATGAGGATTACGCAAAAACATATGTAATCAATTACTACTTTTCAAAATAGGTTAGTTTACTTGAAGCACATCATGAGAACAAGTTTCATTTAAGAGTACGCCTTGCTTCCCCATACCTTATTGACTGAGACAGCACTAGCCTTCATTAGATGTATACCATTTCACTTATAAACACACTTTGCTACTAGCTACACAACATCCTCAAGTAATCAAAATGTTTTTGCATTTTTTTATTCTTTATTGCATGCCATTACTCAACACAGTTACCCTTGGGTTGTACAAAAATCTAACTGCTCATATCAAGTTCTTTTAAAAGATAATATGGGTCATCACCTGCCTCTACACCTCTTCTCTCACTACCATTCAGACCTCCAAACAGTCCTTCCAGGTGAGGCGACATTTCACCTGCGAGTCTGCTGGTGTCATCTACTGTAGCTGGTGCTCCTAGTGTGGCCTCCTATGTATCGGTGAGACCTGACCTAGACTGGGAGACCAGTTTGTCAAGCACCTTTGCTTCACCCAACTCAAAAAGTGGGATTTCCCAGTGGCCATTTCAATTTTACTCCCTATCCCCATTCCAGCATGTCAGTCTATGGCCTCTTCCACTGCCATGATGAGGCCACACTTGGGTTGAAGGAGCAACACCTTATATTCCGTCTGGGTAGCCTCCAGCCTGATAGCATGAACATCAATTTCATGAACTTCCAGTAGTTGCCCCCCGCCCCTGACTTCACCATTCCCCATTCCTGTTTCCCTCTCTCACCTTACCTCCTTACCTGCCCATCACCTCCCCTCTGGTGCTCTTCCCCCCCTCCCTTTCTTCCATGGTCTTCTGTCCTCTATCAGTCTCCTCCTCCTCCAACCCCTTATCTCCTTCACCAATCAACTTCCCAGCTCTTTACTTCACCTCCCTCCCTCTTCTGATTTCACCTATGACCTGCCACCTTGCACTTCTTCCTGCCCTTCCCACACCTTCTTACTCTGATCTCTCTTCCTTTCCAGTCCTGATAAAGGGTCTCAGCCCGAAACGTCGACTGTTTACTCTTTTCAAGAGATGCTGCCTGGCCTGCTGAGTTCCTCCAGCATTTTGTGTGTGTTAATATAGGTCATATCATGTCAAGAATTTAATACGTATCTGATAGTTTCTTTTTTAAACCAACTATCTTGTTAACTTTGCTTACTACAGTGCATTTTAATTTCACCCAGTAGCTGCTCAAGAATACTCCTTATGTACAGAGTTAGTTGGAGCATTTTAATACTAGTTAGAAAACTGTAAGGTTCATAGAACTACACTTCAAAAGCACTTCACAGACTCAGATAAATTATTACTTTGCCTGGCTGTAATTCTGGAAGCTATTAAATGAGGAAAATGGAAAGTGTAAACATAGAACACTACAGCACAGTACAGGCCCTTCGGCCCACAATGTTGTTCCGACCTTTTAACCAACTCCAAGATCAATCTAATGCTTCCGTCCCACATACCATTCCGTTTTTTATTATAAACAAACAGCACAATTTCAAAGTTCACCATCACAGCCCATTGACTGCCACCTTTCATATAGGCTCTCTAATAACGCAAACTGCCGGGAACCAGCAGATTTACCTGAAAGCAGAGGGAAAAACAAAATAACAGAATCAGAATGATGTCTCATTCAAGGATCTCTGCCTGAAATACTGTTCTCTTTTGAAGCAACCTTGCCAGGCATTTGAAGCATTTTCTCATCTGCAGACTTGAGAGACACAGATTGCATGCAGATAGATGTTGAGATCAAACTGGCATTGTGGGCTGGAAGGGCCAAGACCATTACTGTCGTTTTCTATGTACTTCGCAGCCTGGTAAGGAAACACTGCTGCCTTGAATGGGAAATCCAACAAAGAGTAGAGGATACGGCCCAGCCATCACAGGTCAATCCCTCCCCACCGTGGAGCACATCTACACAAAACATTATCGCAGAAAAGCAGCATCCGTCATCCAGGGCCCCAATCACCCAGGACATAGAAACACAGAAAACCTACAGCACAATACAGGCCCTTCGGCCCACAATGCTGTGCCGAACTTGTACTTACTTTAGCAATTACCTAGGGTTACCCATAGCCTCTATTTTTCTGAGCTCCATGTACCTATCCAGGAGCCTCTTAAAAGACCCTATCGTATCCGCCTCCACCACCGTTGCCGGCAGCCCATTCCACGCACTCACCACTCTCTGTGTAAAAAAATTACCCCTAACATCTCCTCTGTATCTACTCCCCCAGCACCTTAAAACTATGCCCTCTCATGTTAGCCATTTCAGCCCTGGGAGAAAGCTTCTGACTATCCACACAATCAATGACTCTTCATCATCTTAAACACCTCTATCAGGTCACCTCTCATACTCCGTCACTTCAAGGAGAAAAGGCCAAGTTCACTCAACCTATTCTCATAAGGCATGCTTCCCGATCCAGGCAACATCCTTGTAAATCTCCTCTGCACCCTTTCTATAGTTTCCACATCCTTCCTGTAATGAGGCGCCCAGAACTGAGCACAGTACTCCAAGTGGGGTCTGACCAGGGTCCTATATTGCTGTAATATTACCGACATACTGTCTTCTCACTGTTGCCATCAGGAAGAAGGTACAGAAGCCTCTGGACTCTTGCCACCAGGTTTAGGAACAGTTATTACCCCTCAACCATCAGGCTCCCGAACCAAAGGGGATAACTTAACCCGCTCCAGCGTTGAAATGTTCACACCATCTATGGACTCACTTTCAAGGACTCTTCACCAGATGTTCTTGGTATTTATTATTTCTTTCTTTCTTTTTGTATTTGCACAGTTTGGTATCATTTGCACATTGGATGAATGCCCAAGTTGGCTCCGAATTTCATTCTGGTTATTATTCCATTACTGTATTGGATTTATTGAGTATGCCTGCAAGAAATGAATCTCTGGATTGTATATGAGACCTATATATGCCTTGATCATAAATTTACTTTGAACTCGTGCTTCTCCCCTGTCCCCATCATATTCTTCTCCATGGTTTTAAGGTTCTTGTGTTTGACAGAAAACATCCTGACCTTTGAATTTTTTTTTAATATAAATAGTGTCTTGGCTTAAATCACAAACCAGAAGATGGCAGAATTAATAATGCAGTCACTGAAATGCAACTGCTCAAGTAAACTTGTCTTACCTAATTATGGCACTACCACCAGTGAGTCCAATTGATTTTAGGGTTGTTTTCCTTAATGCAGATTCTCCAGCTATCTGAAACAGATACAGAATGAAAGTATATACACACTTACAATACGTAAATAAATTATTTATTTGTGATACGTAACTAACTCATTCTACATAACTTGCATAAAAGTTAAGCTGAAGGCCACCAGACTGAACAGCTTTGCGTGATGATCTCTCCACACTCCTCTTCTCACACCTCTCCACTGACATTTGCCATCAGCTGGTGTACAGGACCACTGACTGAAAACCCTGTGCCCTAAACCTTCACTCTGCTTAAGGACATAGTAGCCAGTTATTGACATATAGGGACAGCACAACCAGGCCCAGAGGCTCAGGTACAAATTTGACTATCACTGGAGAATGATCAGGAATGACAACTCCATTAAATTTGCCATTGCTGTTTGATCAGCTGAGCATTCTTGACATTTTCTCCTTATATTTCAGATTCCTTGTATTTTGGCTTTAAGTACTTTCCTTAGAGAGAAGAGAGGAAATCTGGGACTTGACCCTTAAAAAGATAGCTTACATACGGCAAGCAGATTTTTTTTGTAGGAAAAGGTTATCGTAGAACCGAGTCAGGCAAATTGGGTATATTTAAAGTGCAAATTGGTAGGTTCTTGATTAGTCAGGGTGTCAAAGGTTACAGGAGAAGGGAGGAGAATGGATTTGATAGGGATAATAAATCAGCCATGATGGCATGCTGGAACAGACTCAATAGGCTGAATGGCCTAACTCTGCTCCTATGTCTTATGGTCTAAATTAAGTTGAGACATAATAGTCATGGTTTAACGGCATAAAACAATGAGAACAGACTTGAAAGGCTGACTGATTAACTCCTTATGAAGTCAAACTATTATTATGATCTAATAATGACCAAGTTCATTGTAACAGAAACAACAATCAACACAATAGTAAATTCCTCTCAAAGCATGAGTCTGAGTCAGAATGGGAGACTACACAACAAGTTCAGCCTCAACGGTCAAGAATGGGAATGGAATTGATTCCATCCGGTTTCATGGGAAAGGAATTTCTCCTTCTCTGCTGAAATGTCAAACGTATAATGTTTCACAGTCATATTTAAGCAATGATTCAACATCATTTGATGAATCAGCACACCATCACCTTGACCACCTATAATGTTAACAGCCATGCCTCAGAGGTCTTAGAACCCAATTATAAAGCCCAGTTTGAAATGTAGCGTGAAGCATTTTTCCCTATAAATCATTTCCTTCTGGATCAAGCTATTACTGTACTTCTAAGTACACCGACAGGAATTTAATGTTATATTGATTATTATTTCAATTAACTTTAGATCACTTCTGCTGCAATAACAGTGACAGGTTAAAGGTGTTGCAATCCCTTCCAAGTAGCTGCCGTAAGACCTGGTGAAGCTCTCCATTTGCTTGATAAAGTATCACCAACAGAGGAATGTCATTGAAATATAAAGCAATGTCAAATACTCATATGCTTGTACCTGTTGACTATGTTGCTTGTTCTTCCATGTGTAAATTATTCAAGCATTTTCATACAGTATTTGCTTACAAAATAACTCAAGTTGACATATCCAATTCAAAACAAAACACTTCTCAAATAGTTCAAAGCATCAGTTAATAGGAAGTAATCTTAAAAAGATATGTCAAGAGCAGCAAAATTTTCGGAATTAAACCAGTGCTAGAAAAATATTTTACTTGGCTAGAGGATTTTTTCTGAACTTGCCTATATTAGCTGTTGCCTTGCCAAAAATTGTTCCTTGAACTTTTAATCAGAACTTAAAATGGGCAAGAAAATATTTGCCGTGTAGATGAGTAAGAATGAGTTGGACAAAGTTGATCTGCCTCGTAAATATTGTGGCTGCTAAAGCAGGTCAAAGACTGGAGACTCCAGCAGCAAATGGTTCACCTTCATAGTCCCCATCATCTTCAACCATCTAGCAAAGGTGTGGACTACTCACCACATATATGGGCAAGTATAGTTTTACAGCATTAAGAAGTTCATCACCAAATGAGACCAACAGCTCTTTGACTGGCACCTAGTCTAATAGCCTGCATGTATATTTCTTCCAGCATCAGAAACCAGTCCTACAGTTCGCAGCATCTACAACGTACACTGCAGCAATTTGCCAACGCATCGTATAACACCCTCCTAAACCCTCAACTTCAATCACCATGAGGAAAATGGCAGTGGGTGTATGAAAAAAAACGCCATTTACTCCTAAACTCAACTGATATGGCCTCAATTGAAGATTCTTTGAGAGTCACCTCCATCACTATTGCAATAATTGTTTGTTCATTATGTGTTGTGTCTTTCCATAACCATTATTGTCCTTTGCAAATTTTTCCACAGAAGTGATTTGACATTGCCTTCTTCTGGACAGTATCTTCACAAGATGGGTGACCCCAGCCATTATCAATACTCTTTAAAAATTGTCTCCCTGGCATCAGTGGTCACATAACCAGGACTTGTGATATGCAGCAGCTGCTCGTACAACCATTCACCACCTGCCCCCATGGCTTCATGTGACCCTGATCGGGGAGGGGGGGGCTAAGCAGGTGCTACAACTTGCACGAGTGTGACCTGCAGACCTCCTTTAATAGAGACGTATCTCCACCCTGCCACCCATACTGAACTCTGATCATTGCAATAATAGTCTTAATTAATCTTACAATGTCACCTCCTCTTTTACATCCACACACGGTACCCTATCACACCTATACCCCAGAATGGTGAGTTTTCAATCCTGGCTCTTTGTCAACCACGTCTCCATGATACCACATTCTCAGGATGACATTCCCAGCATCATATTTCCTAGCAATAATCAATGTTCCAGGTCATCTGCCTTACTGCTTGCATTCAATGTAATTTTAACTTTCTTATTCTTTATGTGCCTTACCACACCTGTATTTGCTCTGCCAAATAGACTGGCTTAATTTTTCTCCTACCTATTCGATATTGGGGCGGCGTGGTAACATAGCAGTTAGCGTGATTCAGTGCCAGCGACCGGAAGATCAGAGTTCAATCCCTTCTGCTGTATCTAAGGAGTTTGTACGCACTTCTCATGATTGCAATGGGTGCTCTGGCTTCCTCCCACATTCCAAAGACGTACGTACAGTTCAGGGTCAGTAAATAGTGGGCATGCAGTATTGTTGCTGGAAGCGTGGCGACACTTGCGAGCTGCCCCCAGCACATCGTGGGGACGCTGGGGTGGTACGGCTTGAAGGGACAACTCTGCATTGTTTTGCTAAATAAATAAATATCTCAGCTGTGTCGGCTAATGACACAAATTATGCATTTCACTGTGTTTGGATGCATTAGATTGGGGTGCAGAATTGTTATTTTTCTTGCATTTTACATGTAGTTAAGTTTCCTATGATTGCTTGTATTTTAAGATAATCACATATATACATGTAATTATTCAGTGTATTTTCCAGTAATTATGGTACAGTTGCTTCTATAGTCGTGTAGAAACTTTTTCGTTTTTAGTAGCAGGAGTCACACTATTCTCTAGGTTAATTGTTATCAGTGGAATTTGTGATACCTCCAATCTGAGTGTGAGTCCTTTGATTTCCAGAAAACCCTTAGATCACAAAAGCAACAGGAGCCAACAGATGTTTTGATGTACTGTATATGTGACAAATTAAGCTTGTCGTGGTAAGAGTGGGCTCCTTCACCTCTGCCCCTCTGACCATCAACACAGGTGTCCCTCAGGCTGTGTCCTAAGTCCCCTCCTTTACTCCCTGTATACTCATGACTGTGTCACCACCCACAGCTCCAATTTGCTAATGATACTACATTGATTGGCCTTAACTCAAATAATAACAAGGCTGTCTACAGACAAGAAGTCATCACCCTGACACAGTGGTGTCAAGAAAACCTCTCCCTCAATGTCGCAAAATCAAAGGAGCTGGTAGTGGACTACAGGAGGAATGGAGACAGGCTAATCCCTATTGACATCAATGGATCTGAGGTTGAGAGGGTGAACAGCTTCAAGTTCCTCGACATACACATCACTGAAGATCTCACTGTGGTCTGTACATACCAGCTGTACAGTGTAAAAGGCACATCAGCGCCTCTTTCACCTCAGATGGTTGAAGAAGCTTGGTATGAGTCTCCAAATCCTAAGGACTTTCTACAGGGGCACAATTGAGAGCATCCTGACCGGCTACATCACTACCTAGTATGGAAACTGTACTTTCCTCAATCGCAGGACTCTGCTGAGAGTGGTGCAAACAGACCAGCACATCTGTCGATATGAACTTCCCACTATACAGGAAATTTACAGAGAGAGGTGCGTTTAAAGTGCCCAAAGGATCAATGGGGACCTGAGTAGTCCCAACCACAAACTGTTCCAGCTGCTACCATCTGGGAAACTATAGCACAGCAATAAAAGCCAGGACCAACAGGCTCCGGGACAGCTTCTTCCACCAGGCCATTAGAATGATTAATTCACACTGATATAATTGTATTTCTATGCTCTATTGACTGTCCTGTTGAACATATTATAAATTATACATTGCACATTTAGACAGAGATGTAATATAAAGATCTTTACTCATGTATGTGAAGGATATAAGAAATAAAGTCAATTCAATATTTCTCTGACGTCCCTCCCATCCGCTGTACATCTACTCTGTATCCCAGTCTCCTGCTAAACCAATTTAAACCTTCCCGATAAGCTCTAGCAAACCACCCATATCAAAATCCCTGAGGGGAGGCTTTGCCGGAGAAGGTCTAACTAGTATGACAGGGAAATGGGAAATATGGACACTTCCTCACAACCACCCGGGGCCCAAGGAAAACAACTCCTGCTTTTCCACATCTATATAACTCTAAGACCCACATCCACAGAATCGTTATGGTGAATCTCATCTGCCCAAGATACAGGAAGAATAAAAAAAAATCTACTGCCCTCAGCAGGAAACATACAACTGAATAAATTATAAAGAGACAAACACTTAAACAATGTGATAGTGAAGAAAGAAAAGAAATTTACTTCACTTGGACTTACGCATTCACTTCCACTTACGCATTCACTTCAAAATGATAGGCTTACATTTGTTCATTGATTGTGAAAGAGAATCATGTCTACCGTCACCTAAAGGAATTTCTTTTGAATATTTCTGATGCCTCAATATTGGCCTTGAGATTTCTGCCTTGGTATAAATGGAGAGTTTAATATTGTTCTGACAGACAGATAAGCAGTGTCTGAACATGGAACACAACTTCAAGGAGTAACATTTCTTTGTTGGATGAATAGGGTTTAGATCTTGGACAGATGCTTAAGGTGCCAGAACTGTACCTAATACAGGTCTATTGAATGAGCCACAGAAGCTGTGTAGAACAGCTCCAGACAGAGAATTGTTTACATTGGCCAAAACCTTTTGAGTTGTTTGGCCTTGAACCTTTCTTAATTTGAGCTCAAAAGGGATGAAGGAAGAACGGATTCTGCAACAATCAAACCCAGCCAGGATTCATCCCTCAAGCAACACAACAAAAACATCTTTAATCTTTTATCTTGAGTACTTAGGACTTTGCTGTCTTTCAAACTGTTTTCTCAATTTGGCTTAAAACCAACAAGTTCACTGACTCCGAAATGCCTCAGGACCAGAACATGAAAGCCAAAAGCAAAGGCAAGTCCTTCTCTCTCAGAACCATTGCAATATATGAGACAGGAACTTCAAAGCCCAGGTGACACCTTCTATGCTAGCTACAGCTCAACACTAGGATGTCCCAAAGTATCTACACTGAGGCTCTCCTATCTACATACAGACAGTGGATTCCAGTTAATTGGGCCATCAGTTATTCAGAGCAGCTACTTATATGGGACAACTCTTAAGGAACAAAAATGAATTGAGAAAATAGCCAGGATTCCTTCATTTATTTAAGACACTGTACTACTTAATTGAGGTAGGAGACTATTGCCAAAAATATTGTCAATAATGTTAGTAGCATGCACCTGCGTGGCTGTTGGATACTACACGGTGCTTCTAGAGAACAGTCTTTAAATAGCACCAGTTACTTGTGTTTGTATTCAAAAATCAGTGATTTTTGTTACTGATAGTTGGCAAGAAGTAAGCAGTAAGACAATTCTGAACTGCATTGCTCACTGTGGGTTCAAGCATTCAAGCTTGGGGATAACAGAAATGGTCAAGTATGAAAACGAAATGATTTTACTACCTCAATGTTAGGTGTACACAGAATTTGAAGGTGTCGACAATCATCACGAATGTTAGGATGAAAGTGAAGATTTGGAGGATGCAATTGTTGACAGCATTGTATGAAAACAGACCATTATCTGCAGTACCTGTCTATGCTGATTTTGTTCATTTACAGACAAAAGAACCTGACGCAGATTAATTCCTTCATCAATAAGTATTATTTTTATAGGAGCGGAGTAGTATTCCTAGTGTTCTAATTCCTTTTGTATTTCATTTAAATAGGTAATTTTCTACTGTTTTTAAAATACCTTTTTAACTATTTCCATGACACTTTGGCCAGACGCTTAATTGAGCCAAAATGTATTGGACCTGGTGCATCCCAATTAACCAGAATCCACTGAAATCTATCTATTGGTGTGTGTGTGTGTGTGTGTGTGTGTGTGTGTGTGTGTGTGTGTGTGTGTGTGTGTGATATATATAGTTATCTACAAAGATAAATTGGTATGTGTTAATTATTGATTATTAGTCAATTATTAATTAGAGTCCCACACTGACAAGTGACTAGTCAGTACTATGACTAGTTTCCAGTCACCAGCCAATAGGCTGGTCCTGGACTTATGTCATAATTTACATATTACTATTTAACTATTTATGGTTCTATTACTATTTATTATTTATGGAGCAACTGTAACAAAAACCAATTTCCCCCGGGATTAATAAAGTATGACTACTATGACTAGTCTCACACAACCAACAGGAATTCTGCAGATGCTGGAAATTCGAGCAACACACATCAAAGTTGCTGGTGATTTTCTAAACTTCTTCTGTGTAGGCATCACCGGAAGAGGCTTCGCAGTAGTGAATTTAAAAACGCAAACAACAGGAATTCTGCAGATGCGTTCACCAGCAACTTTGATGTATGACTAGTCTTACACTGTTTAAAGGTTTTTCTTGATACTTTTATCATTACAAAAAAAAATTCAAAGAGCAATTTTCAAAGAACTTGTTATCATTACAAAAAAGAAAATTCTTAAGTCCGAGTGAAGGTAGACTTACCCATTTTTTCTTTTTTCCCTGTAACACTGTTTGAAATTATTATTTTTGTAATTAAATATTTTGAGACAGGGATAGTGACAGTTTGGAAAATAAACAAAAATCTGTAAATATTAGAAATAAAACAAAATGTGAAAAACTCAGCAGGTTAGACAGTATTTATGGAAAGAGAAGCAGTTAACTTTTCAGTGGAAATCAAGGAAACCCTGCAGGTGATGGAAATCTAAAATTTAAAAAAAAACAGAACAAAAAAGGAAAATGGCCAGCATATATTCAACTTCAGTTGTGAATTGTTTCTCTTGCCCCAGAAACAGCCTAACCTGCTGAAAAGCTTACAAAAAAATAGTGGATATAGCTCAGTCCATTACAAGTAAACCCCTCTCCACAACTGGGCATATTTACAAAGAGTACTGTTGCAGCAAAGCAGCATCCATCATTAAGGACCCCAAACCCCACCATCCTAACATTGCTCTCTTCTTCACTACTAAATAGCTAGACTACACCCAGGTGATTGTCATTTAACCAATCATGTGACTTCTAAAACCAATCGGCTGCACCAGTGTTGGTTTGCTGTGTCATATTACAGGGGTGAATATTTATGCAATCAATTATTTTGTGTTTTATATTTGTAATTAATTTAGATCACTTTGTTATAAAAAAGATCTGTTTTCACTGACACGAAAGGGTCTTATTTTCTGTTGATCAATGTCAAAAAAAGTCAAAATAAATCCACTGTGATTCAATATTGGAAAACAATAAAACCTGAAAACTTCCAAGGGAGTGAATACTTTTTATAGGTACTAAATATATTTTTTTTCTGTTTTTATTTTAGTTAACTTTTCAGGTCTGGGGTAACATCATCAAAACAAAAAGTGACTCATGAAGCTGGTAAAATTTCTTCATACATCTAATTATCCAGCAATAATTTCTTAAAACGATTTTTGAATAATCCAGTGCACAACCCAGATGCAGCAGATGCAGGCCCACCAGGAAGATAGTAAGAAATGTATACATCCCTGAGTTGCACTTGGGTTTATCCCCCTGCACCTGTAAGGTACAACTCGGTAGAGATCAACTCAAACTACTTTGAAACAAAATTGAAGATTTTTTGCACTCATTTTGTTCTGGTACTTTTGCAGCAAAAAGGGAAAAAAAAAATTACATCTCCCAAAGTTCTTTCCACTGTATGTTCTCAACATTCAAGAACTATAACAGCATTCTTCTTTCATCCGGGAAAAAACCTACCTGCAGGAAAGATAATCAATAAGATTGAAATAGTACAGAGAAAATTTATAAGGATGTTGCCTGGACTTGAAGTTATCAGGAAAGGTTAAACAAGTCAGGATTTCAATCCCTGGAATGTAGAAGATTGAGGGGAGATTTGATAAATGTATACAAAATTATGAGGGGTATAGATAGGGTAAGCGCAAACAGGCTGACGTTAGTTGAGACTAGAACTAGAGGTCATGGGTTAAGAATGAAGGGTGAAATGTTTAAGGAGAACCTGAGGGGGATCTTCTTCACAAAGGGTGGTGAGAGTGTGGAACACGCTGCCAGTGCATATGGTGGATACGGGTTCAGGTTCAATTTCAAGAGTTAAGAGAAATCTTGACAGGTACATGGATGGGGGGCCTATGGTCTGCGTGCAAGTCGATGAGAACAGGCAGATCAATGGATTTGCACAGACTGGATGGGCCAAGGGGCCTGTTTTTGTGCTGCAGTGATCTATGAGTTTAGATTACGGTCACCTGAACAACAATTTTAATACACTCTCATATGCCTATTTATAACGAGGACAGCCTTTTAATAAAAACTGTACCAAGGGCAGGATTATGCATGCCTAGAATTTTTCGTCAAACTTCCAATTCTTGACAAAGATGCCGAGATTGGAAAACTCTGGTGAATTGCTCATGTTTCTTCACATGACCTTGCCTGGGTTACTCAAATAGTATTAAGAGTAAAAGCTACCAACCCTGGAGTACGTTAACTCCTAATATATTATGAAACAGATTCAAGTTGTCTAAGTGGTGGGGGCACAGACTCTCACAATTAAGCAGTATTTAGCAGTGTACCTGAGTCAGTAAGGCACAGAAACGCACTTAAATCCGATGAATTACAGTCAGAGGTTCAGAGAGGATCTCAGAAGTACCTTCTTCACCCCGAGAGTGGAGAGTACCTGCAACATACCGCCAGAGAGGCTGCGGAAGCAGAATCACTTACAGCGTTTAAGAAGATTCTAACAAGTACTTGATAGTCCGGGTGGTAGGGTGGAGATATACCTTTACTAAAGGAGGTGTAAGGTGCTCTTTCCCTCCGCTAGTGTGCAGGTCACCCTTGTGCAAGGTATAACACCTGCTTAGCGCCCCCCCCCCCCACACCCGATCAGGGTCACATGAAGCCAAGGGAGTAGGTGGTGGATGGTCGTATGAGCGGCTGGTGCCTATCACAAGTCCCGGTTATGTGACCACTGACAACCAGGCAGAAGACTATTAATACTGGCTGTGGGTCATCTGTTTTGTAAAGACACTGCCCAGAAGAAAGCAATGGTAAACCACTTCTGTAGAAAAACTTGCCAAGAACAATCACGGTCACGGATAGCGAAAAGAGTAAGAATAACAGATGGAAAGGCAGATTAAAGACAGATGGAAGAGTATAATTGCCCACGTCATGTGACTCGGCACATAATGATGATGGTGATAACTTGATAGTCAGAAAGGACATGGAGGACTGAAAGGACAATTTCTATGCTGCATAACTTCATAACGACAAATTCTTGGTGAATGCGTTCTTTGTTCCTTCCATCAGAACAACTATAACTGCAGGAAACTGAATCTGGAAACTCTACAACAATTGGACCATTTGTAAAGGTAAGGTTAGGCTGAACAAATTGTCACAATAATTTGATAATTTGTAGACAGTAGCTGATTAATAAAAGGCAGGGCTTTCTTCTCTTTGCTTACCTCATCTCTCATATAAACACAGACAGGAGTAGCTTCCAACAGCTGCTGTTCAGTAATCCTAGCAAAACAGGAAAAAACTGTCAACATTTGGTCTTGTACAGAGCAAAAATATTTATCACCTTGGTGCAGGGAGCACTCGCAATCAAAATATAAAGCAAAGGCAATAAAAATATCATGAACCCTTAAGTCTTTTGACTGCTTTCTTCAGAGGTCAATACCACACAGATTTTAATTTGATCCACAGAGGAATACCTTGGGTAATCCAGTTGCAACTGCTAACATGTAACTATAAACAGCTGTTAACATCTCCACACTCAAGGCACACTCCAGATGTGTATCCATCTGCCACAAGCCCAAAGGTGTTGACAGTAAAAATACCATAGATGGGGGCTATAGCACTTCTGTGGTGTCACTCTCTGTGCCAACATTAAAGTGAATCAAACCTCACCTGGCTTTGAATAAGGTGCTCTTTTGATCATTTTAGCACCATCTGTGGCCAAAGAGTCTGGTTGAAAACTGTTGACAACATTGGTTTTAATTAAATGCTGTGCAAATCCAACAAGCTTTTAAAGACAGAGCTAGTCACTGAATTTCACTTTCATCTACATCTCTGTCAACTGTTAAGAAAATCATAAAAGGTATATATATGTCCATCAAGGCAGCATACCAAATCTTCTTCGAAAAAAAATTCTTAATTTACCAATGTTACGTGATTATTTGTGTTGGATTAGGATGTAGATATGTCATTTTTCTTATAGTTGAACTTTCTTAGCTTTCTTGTTTTTTTTAAGATAATCACCGACATTTAATTGTTCAGTGAATTTTCCAGTAATCGTGGTATAGTTACTTCTGTATTTTTATAGAAGCTTCTTAGTTTTTCTGCAGCAGGTGCCACGCCACTTGAATCTGGCCAGTTTATCAGCCAATTCATATCACTGGAATGCTGTTATCTTTTTTGTTAGAGCTGTTATTTTTGTAGAAGGTGATAATGAATTCTTTGCTCTCTCGGCTCTCCTTTGCTCATTATTTGTTCTTTTAACACTTTAAAAAACAACCGTAAGCAGCAAATTTTATGCCTCATTCTGAACTTCCAAAGGACCTCTGCATCACCATGATCCAACACAGAACAAAAGCACTATTTCTCCAATCTGACAGACAAAGTTTATATTGAAAGCTCTGAATAATAACTTTCCAAACTATACAGATGATGCACTTTCTCAGGACAAAGCAGCAAAAGATTATTGAAGACTAAAAACTGAAGATAAGAATAAAAGCAGATAAGCAGTGAAATGCAAACATTGTTTTTGTATTTTCTGATGGCATTACTGCAAAAGTTGTAACACACAGCAGAATCTGAATTAAGTTGATTATCTCTAACATGTCATAAAATTTGTTGTTCTGTGGCAGTAGCACAGTGTGACATATTTAAAAAGATTACTATATAGTAAGAAATCTGATAAATGAGTAGTGGAAAATGAGAGCAAATAGCGCAGAAGGCACAAAGCACTGAAGGAATCAGCAGGTCTGACAGCATTTATAGTGGGGAATAAACAATTGACATTTTGGGCTGAGACCCTTCATCAGGACTGGAAAGGAAGGTGGGAGAAGCCAGAATAAGGAGGTGAGGGGGAGGTGAAGGTGTACAAGCTGGCAGGTGATAGGTAAGACCAGGTGAGCGGGAAGGTGGGTGGGTGGGGGAGGTGAATGAAGTAAGAAGCTGGGAGGCGATTGCTGCAAAAGGTAAAGGGCTGAAGAAGGAATCTGATAGGGGAGGAGAGTGGACCACAGAGGTGAGTGTGATGAATATGTGTGTTAACACAAATAGATATTGATAAGTCACGCAAACAAAACTTCCTGTCAAGAGGAGGCATTTGACTAAAAATTGTTCAATGTCAATGCCTTTTGTTACTTTTGCCAAAAATGATTGCATGGCACGATCCCCACCACTGATTTTAAATTCCTAGCAACTGAAACCAAGAACCAAAAAGACAAACAGAAAACAGACAGATTCCAAAACCACAGTCCAAAAAAAGACTGGATAATTAATCTAAAAATGCAACTGAGAGTCTTTCACAATAACTAGCGTGATGCTATTACAGCATGGGCATCGAAGTTTGGAGTTGAATTCTGGCACAGTCTGTAAGGGGTTTGTACATTCTCCCCATGACTGCATGGGTTTCTTCCAGGTGCTCTGATTTCCTAGTAGTGAGTAGGGTAATCGGTCACTGTAAAATGTCCTGTGCTTAGACGCGGATTAATTAGGCGGATGGCCTGGCAGCGCACAGTGTCTCTAAATAAATAAATGTTCTAGAAAAATAGACAGTGCATTATTTTACAAAGAAAACTACACAATTTTTCCAATTAAAATTATATTTAATTTAATACAATGGTAGTTTACAACAAACTGAAGGAAAATGATCTCCCTACTCAGAATCTTAACGCATGCCCTTTATTCATGCTTCAGTGATGCCTGTAAGTGTTGCTTTATTGGTCACTACACATTAGTTGTATGACTGGAAACTCCTTCCTGTAATGTTATGTAATCTTCCTCGAGTGTCATGGAAAAAATAAGTCATAAACGAGATCATAGAAGTACAAATACATCTAAAATAGGTCTTACAGAATCAGAATCAAAATCAGGTTTAATATCTCTGGCATATGTCAGATCTGTTGACTTTGAGGCAGCAGTACAATGCAATACGTAATAATAGAAAAAAAAACTGCCTACTTTACAAGACGACTTAGGGAATTTCATTGGTTCCTTGTTCCCAAATAATTTTACTGTGCATAAATTAGCATTTTTCCAGACAGTAAGTTTTAGACCACAAGACCTAGGAGCAGAATTAGGCCATTCAGCCCATCAAATCTGCTCTGCCATTCCATCATGGCTGATTTATTATCCCTCTCAACCTCATGCCCCTGCCGCCTACCTGTAAACTTTGACTTCCTGATTAATCAAGAACCTATCAATGTTCACCTTAAATATACCCAATGACTTGGCCTCCATAGCCATCTGTGACAATGAATTCCACAGATTCACTACCCTCTAGCTAAGGAAGTTCCTCCTCATCTCTGTTCTAAATGGACATCCCTCTATTCCGACTCCCCCACTACAGGAAACGTTCTCTCCACATCCACTCCATCTAGATCTTTCAATATTCATTAGGTTTCAGTGAGATCCTCCCTTATTCTTCTAAACTCCAGTGAGTACAGGCCCAGAGCCATCAAAAAACCTCAGCATTATATCCTTGCTTTTACATTCTAGTCCTCTTGAAATGAATGCTAACATTACATCTGCCTTCCTCACTACCAACTCAACCTGCAAGTTAACCCTTAGGGGATCCTGCACGAGGACTCCCAAGTCCCTTTGTACCTCTAATTTTTAAATTTTCTCCTCATTTAGTAAATAGTCTATTCTTTCTACCAAAGTGTATGACCATACACTTCCCGACACTGTATTCCATCTGCTCCCTCTTTGCCTGTTCTCCTAATCTGTCCAAGTCCTTCTTTAGACACTCTGCTTCCACAATGGTGCCTGCCCCTCCACCCATCTTCGCATTGTCCACAAACTTTGCAACAAAGCCATCAATTCCAGTATGCAAAATCATTGACATATAACATGCAAAGAAGCGGTCACAAAACTGACCTCTGCAAAACACCACGAGTCATTGATGGCCATCCAGAAAAGGCTCCCTTTATTCCCATTCTTTGCCTCCTGCCAATCAGCCAGTCTTCTATCCATACTGGTATCTTCCCTGTAATACTATGGGCTCTCATCTTGCTAAGCAACCTCATGTGTGCCACCTTGTTAAAGGCCTTCTGAAAATCCAAACAAATAACATCCACTGACCCTCCTTTGTCTATCCTGTTATATCCTCAAATAATTCCAACAGATTTGTCAGGCAAGATTTCCCCTTTAGAAAGCCTTGCTGACTTTGGCCTATTTTATCATGTACCTCTAAGTACCCTGAAGCCTCATCCTTAATAATAGACTCCAATATCTTTCCAATCTCTGAAGTCAGGCTAACTGGCCACAATTTCCTTTCTTTTGCCTCCCACCCAACTTCAAGAGCGGAGTAACATTTACAATTTTCCAGTTCTCCAAAACAATGCCAGAATCTATTGATTCTTGAAAGATAATTCCTAATGTCTCCACAAAATCTCTCCAGCTACCTCTTTCAGAACCTTGGGGGGTGGGGGGAGCAGTCCATCTGGTCCTGTTGACTTATCTACCCTTCAGATTTTCCAGCTTCTCATGCACCTTCTCCTCGGTAATAGCAACAACACTCACCTCTGCCCCCTGAAACTCTTGCACTTCTGCAATTCCGCTAGTGTCCTCAACATGAAGACTGACTCAAAATACTTACTAATTTCCTCTACTATTTCTTTGTCCACTCTCGGCTCTCCTTCATTCTTTATATATCTGAGAAAACATTTGGTATCATTTTTTATACTATTGGCTAGCTTACCTTCATATTTCATCTTATCCTTCTTTATGACTTTTTAGTTGCCTCCTGTTGGTTTTAAAAAGCTTCCTAATCCTTTTAACTTTCCACTAAATCTTGCTCAATTAGATGCCCTCTTTGGTTTTTATGTTGGTATTGACTTCTCTTGTCTGCCACGGTTACCTCATCCTCTCTTTAAAATACTTTTTCATCTTTGGGCTGTACCTTTCCTGCACCTTCCGAATTGCTCCCAGAAACTCTAGCCATTGCTGTTCTGCCATCATCCCTACTACTGTCCCTTCCCAATCAACTTTGGCCAGCTCTTCGCTCTCATGCCTCTGTAATTCCCTTTACTCCACTATAATATTGATACATACAATTTTAGCTTCTGCTTCTCAAACCGCAGGGTGAATTCTGTCATATTGTGATCACTGTCCCCTCAGGGTTCCTTTACCTTGAGCTCCCTAATCAAATCTGGTTCATGACATAACACAACACACAATCCAGAATTGCCATTTCCCTAGAGGGATCGACCACAAGCTGCTCTAAAAACCCATCTCATAGGCATTCTACAAATTCTCTCTCTTAGAATCCAGCACCAACCCGATTGTCCCAATTTACCTGCATATTGAAACCCCCCATGACCACTGCAACATTGCCCTTTTTTTAAATGCCTTTTCTATTTCCTGTTGTAATTTGTAGCCCACATTATGCTACTGTTCGGAGGCTTGTATATAACACCTATCAGGGTCTTTTCACCCTTGGAGTTTCGTAACTCTACCTACAAGGATCTTACATCTTCCGATCCTATGTCACTTCTTTCTAAAGATTTGATTTGTTTTTTTTTAACCAACAAAGGCATCTCACCCCCTCTGCGTAATCTGCTTGTCCTTGCAATACAATGGGTATCCTTGGATGGTAAGCTCTCAGCTATAATCCTCTTTCAACCACGATTCAGTGATGCCCACAACATCATACCTGCCTATCTCTAAATGCGCTACAAGATCATCGGCCTTATTCCGCACAGCATGTGCATTCGAATATAACACGATTTCCAGCTGATCAACACATTTCACTGAAAAATAACTTGTTCAGACCACTTTATATTAAGTGAAGAAGTCACTTTAAGCCCCAGGAGTTCCCAACCTGGAATCCATGGACCCTTCCGCTAATGGTAGGGGGTCCATGGCATAAAAAAGGTTAGGAACCTCTGCTTTAGGCGATCAGAATTGCTTTGCATGCAATAAGCATGAGAAATGCACACTAAACAAAAACTAATGAATAATTTACTCTTAGAGAAAATATCTGAGATATTCTGATGTAATAATGCAGATTTTCTCATCCTGGAAAATGTAGGTGAACAAAATAACAGTATCACCTCAATGCATCATAATACACAGGAGGAAAGGAAAACAATTAGGAAGTGTTAACCCAAGAATTTTTTGGCGTATGTTGTTGTTGGTAAAATACAGTACTGTAACAGACTATGATATAAACATCTGACTCCTTCATTACTTTTTTTTATATGTTTTACTTTAGAGATACAGTGTGGAACAGGCCCTTCTGGCCCAACAAGCCACACCACCCAGTAACCCATTTATTTAACTCCTAGTCTAATCACAGGACAATTTACAATGACCAGTACATCTCTGGACTGTGGGAGGAAACAGAACACTCAGAGGAAACCATTGCAGTCAGGGGAAGAACATACAGACTTCTCACAGGGAAAGCTGGAATTGAACCCTGAACAACGCTCCGAGCTGTAGTAATGTCACACTAACCTCTAGGCTACTGTGGCGCCCCAACGACCTTGTACAACCCATTAGCTTCAAAAATAAAACTTAATGGAGATAAAATGCACAACACATCTACACCAAAAAGTACATCACATGCATTCTTTTCAAAACACCAAGGAGCAGTAAATGGGGACATTTACTCCTTTGCCAGGTTGTCTGTCTTCGCCATCTACTACTGGGAATGCCTCACAAATACTTACCTTACTGTAACCTAACCCAAGCTCCTTTTGCAAAGCAAGGTTCAACGCTTAACATGTTGACTTGTCAGCATGCAAGACTCATGCCCAGACACTTGTAAATCAGCACGGCACTAGATGAAATTAATGGAGTTCTATTTTTACATCTTTTCAAATGTACAATAATGTAGAATTAAATCCATTTAAATTACCCACACTTCAAAAGAGCGCCTGCCAAATAGGTCCAATTAGATAAATAGTACCACACCTTCAAGTGGACAGCCCCGTATGTCTGTGAACACATTGTTTCATCACTTCAATAAGACGAAACATTCGGCATATGGTGAAAAATGACTGCTAAACCTTTGAGCAAGCCACAAAAAGTGGTATCACACAGTGCTACAGGAATCTTAATAACCAACACACACACGCAAGATCAAAAACATGAAACATGACACATTCTGCAAGACCACAATATAATGTGTCAATAATAAATTATATAAATAGTGCCATTTCTTAGAGTTAATTAGAAAAACATTAATTTCACCTGTATAAATACTAGAATCCTCACAAGTTTCTGCATAACAGGAAGATTGTGGGCAAAGGCTAGAATTTTACAAATGCCTAACTAGCTTTTGAATACATTTGTGTAACCAAAAAAAAGCACATTATTTGTGATGTGAACTTCAATTTTAAAACATCAACATATCATTTGCCATTTACAGATCTACATGTTAATTGATTACTCTGTCTAATATTTTGCAGGTAGGTGTATGCACTAAATATTCATGAGGTACCATAATGGTAAATTCTCCTCAAATGAAGGGATATTCTTATGCCCTGGGAGGGAAGCAATGCCCAAGAACATCAGAAATTCGTGCCACACAATCAAAGTTCTGATTTACATTTGGTGCAAAAGTTCTGAATTCCCTTAAGCAACCAAAGGGAAGAACTTTTTCAGATGTAGATTTTTTAGATTTAGAGATACAGCGCAGTAACAGGTCCTTCCGGCCCAACAAACCCACACTCTTCAATTACACCCACACAACCAATTTACCGACTGACCCATACGTCTTTGGAGTGTGGGGGAACCCAGTGAAAATTCAAGCTGTCACGGGGAGAATGCACAAACTCCTTACAGGCAATGGTGGAATTGAACTTGCGTCTCACTGGTGCTATTAAAGCATCACGCTGTTACACTTGAAAAGAAAGCCAAACAAAAATGACAATGCAAGATACTTCTGGCAAAAAAGTTCAAAGTAAATTTATTATCAAAGTACGTACAGTATACATCACCATATGCCAGTCTGAGATTCATTTCCTGCCGGACGTTCACAGTAAATACAAAGAAACACTATAGAATCAATGAAAAACCAAGATGGACAAACAACCAATATGCAAGACAACAAGCTGTACAAATACAAAAAGAAAAAACAAAAAAAAAATAAATAAGCAATAAGCATGAGATGAAGAGTCTTTGAAAGCGAGTCCATTGGTTGTGGGAACAGTTCAGTGATGGTTCAAGAGCCTGATGGGTGAGAGGTAGCTGGTGATGTGAGTCCTGAGGCTCCTGTATCTTCTTCCTGATGGCAGCAGCAAGAACAGGTACACAAATGACAAATTAAACAAAGTACAAAAGATAAGAGTGGGGATAAATTCTTCTATATTATTACTCTATGTAAATGTAAAAACTAAAAATATTATCAGAGCAACTAAAAATAGATTGTGTAATTTCATGTATTAATATCAGTTTCTCATCACATATGCTAATGGTCAAGAACTCAGAGCATAGAATAGAACAGCCCACAACGGCTGCACTGAACATGATGCTGAATTAAGCTACATCTCTTCTGCATGTGCAATAAACCACATCCTTCGATTCCCTGCCCATTCCTGTGTCTAACTATCTCTTAAACACCACAATCATATCTACTACCTTGGCTACCTGTTCCAGGTGCCTATCACTTGTGTTAAAAAATTGCTTTGCACTTCTCCTTTAAACTTTCTCACTCTCATGTTACATGCATGTCCTCGATTATTTGACAGTTCTACCCTGGGGAAAAAATCTGACTACCTAATTTATCTCTGCCCCTCATAATTTTACAAACTTTTTTCAGGTCCCCAACACTCCAAAGAAGACAACCCAAGTTTAAACTCATCATCATTATCATTATGTGCCGTGTTCTATGACCTGGGAGATCAGCATCTTCCATCTGCCTTCCCATCTTTTTCGCCATCCATGACCATGATTGTTCTTGGCAAATTTTTCTCCAGCAGTGGTTTATCATTGCCTTCTTCTGGGCAGCGTCTTTACAAGATGGGTGACCCCAGCCATTATCAATACCCTTCAGAGATTGTCTGCCTGGCATCAGTGGTCACACAACCAGGACTTGTGATGTGCACCAGCTGCTCATATGACCATCCACCACCTACTCCCATGGCTTCACGTGACCCTGATTTTGGGGGGGGGAGGGGGCAGCTAAGCAGGTGCTACACCTTGTCCAAGGGTGACCTGCAGGCCAGCGGAGGGAGAAAGTGCCTTACACCTCCTTTGGTAGACACTCATTTCCACCCTGCCACCTTCTCCCCCAAATAGCCTTCCATTTTTCTCTCATCCATGTGCCTATCTAAGAATCTCATAAATGCCTCTAATGCATCTGTCTTTACCACCACCCCTGGCAGCATGTTCCATGCACCCACCCATGTCTCTATATAGCTCACAATGTCTAATCCAGGTAGCATCTGGTTAAAACACTTCTGCACCCTTTCTAAAGCCTCCATATCCTTCTTGTAATAAGTATCAATGCACATTATCAGGGAAATATATCATTATCAGGGAAATGGTTTTTGTAGCCAAATATTTCTGGTCACATACTCATATACATGAGAATTGCCCAGGTTTTGCTGTATACAAATATGAGCTACTGCATTATCTCAGAAGTTTCAAATGGAACTGAATATTGTGCAATCATAAACAAACATACCCAATTCTGGAGTACAAGCCCACCCGAACACCAATTGTCCACCTCCTGAGAACTGACCCACTGAGTTTCTCCAGAGTTTTGTGTGCATGCCCAATTCTAACCTTACAATGTAGGGAAGATCAATATGGGCATCGGAAGTTTGGAGAGGAGGGCACTACAAGCAGGTCCATTGCTCGAGGATCAAAGGCAGGAGTGGGTTGCGGCAGTGTAATAAAGCACTGACCAGTGGCCAATCCAGACATCGGAAGTTTGGAGAGGAGGGGACTTCCAGCAAGTCAACGGCCCAAGGAAAAAGGGCAGGAGTGGGTTGCAGCAGGTGTAATAGAGCTTTGACCAGCGGCAAATTGGCATTTGGGATTGATTTGTAAGACCAAATTAAAAGCAGGCAGGGCAAGCACAGCAGCCATCATCTGAGTGGACATACACAGAGTGGCGATCTTAAGGCTTTAGCTCTTCAAGGCTTCACTCAGAGACAGCAAAGGAAAGAAAAGCTCAATTTTTTTCTTTCTCTTCTTTATATCTGCTGAGCAAAGACAATAGAGATGCCAGGCAGGATAGCGCAATGCTCCTCTTGTGGGATGAGGGAAGGCAGGGAGACCTCCAGTATCCCTGTCCACTATAACTGTGAGAAGTGCATCCAGCTGCAACTTCTAACAAACCGCATGCATTAAGGAGTTGAAGCTGGAACTGGATAAAGTCCAGATCATTCGGGAGGCTGAGATAGGACATATGGAGAGGTAATTACACCCAAGGTGCAGAACACAGGAAACTGGGTGACAGTCAGGAAGGGGAAAGGGGTTAAGGAGCCAGTGCAGAGTACCCCTGTGGCCATCCCCCTCAACAACAGGTATATCACTTAGGATACTGTTGGGGGGATGACTTATCAGAGGAAAGTCACAGTGGTCGGGTCTCTGGCACTGGGCCTGCCTCTCTGACTCATAAGGGAAGGGGGAAGAAGAGGCACTCTGTGGTGATGGGGAATTTGTTAATTATGGGAATGGACAGAAAGTTCTGTGGGCAAGAATGAGATTCCCAGATGGTATGTTGCCTCCCAGGTGCCAGGGTCTGAGAGATCTCGGATCAAGTCCTCAGCATTCTGAAGTGGGAGGGTGAACAGCCAGAAGTTGTGGTCCATTTAGGTACCAATGGCATGGGTAGGACAGATGATGAGGTTCTGCATAGGGAGTTCAGGGAGATAGATGCTAAGTTAAAGGGCAGGGCCTCCATGGCTGTGATCTCTGAATTGCTACCCGTGCCACATGCCAGTAAGGCTAGAACTAGGAAGATTATACAGATTAATACATGGCTAAGGGGTGGATGTAGGAGGAAGGACCTAATACTTTTGGATCATTGGTCTCTGTACAGAAGGGATGTCTTGCACCTGAAATGGAGGGGGATTAATATCCTAGCGGGAATGTTTTTTAATGCTTCACACTGGGGTTTAAACTAGAGCTGCAGGGGGATGGGAACCAGACTGCTTCAACAGCTACTGGAGGCAGATGTTGGTAAGACCTCAGAAAAAGTTAGGAATCTAAAGGTTCAGTATGGTGTGACAAAATTGAGAAGAGTGAATAAAGGCCTTCAGTATTCCTGTCCACTATAACTGCGAGAAGTGCATCCAGCTGCAGCATCCAACAAACCGCATTAAGGAGTTGTATCTGAACGCACACAGTTTGCAGAATAAGGAGAATGAGCTTGCAGCACAGTTGCAGATTAGCAGGTCTGATGTTCTGGATGTCACTGAATTGTGGCTGAAAAATTACAGGTGGGAGCTTAATGTCCAAGGATACTCTTTGTATCGAAAGGATAGACAGTAAGGCAAAGGAGATTGCGCTGCTCTATTGGTAAAAGATGAAATCAAATCATTACAAAGATGACATAGGATTGGAAGGTGTTGAATCATTGTGGATAGAGCTAAGGAACGGCAAGAGTAAAAAGACCCTGATGGGAGTTGTATACAGTCCCAAAACAGTATTAAGGATGTGCCCTACAAATTACAATAGGAGATGGAAAATGCATGCCAAAAGGGCAATGTTACAATAGTCATGGGAGACTTCAATATGCAGGCAGACTGGGAAAATCAGGTTGGTGTGGGATTACAGGAGGGGGGAACTTCTAGAGTGGCTATGAGATGGCTTTTTAGAGCAGCTTGCAGTTGAACCCACTAGAGGATCAGCCATTCTAGATTGGGTGTTGTGCAATGAACCAGAATTGATTAGAGAGCTTAAGGTAAAAGAACCCTTAGGGGCAAGTGATCATAACATGATTGAATTCACCCTAAATTTTGAGGAGGAGAAGCTTGTCAATGTATCAGTATTACAATGGAGTAAAGGGAATTACGGAGACATGATAGAGGAGTTGGCCAGAATTGATTGTAAAAGAATACTGGCAGGGATGACAGTAGAGCAGCAATGGCTGGAGTTTCTGGAAGCAATTTGGAAGGCACAAAATTATATACATCACAAAGAGAAAGAAGAATTAATTCTAAAGGAAAAATGACACAATCGTGGCTAACAAGAGAATTCAAAGCCAACATAAAAGCTAGAGGGCACATAATAGAGCAAAAATTAGTGGTAAATTACAGGACTGGAAAGTTTTTAAAAACCAACAGAAGGCAAGTAAAAACATCATTAAGAAGATAAAGATGGAATATGAAAGTAAGCTAGTCAATAATATTAAAGAGATCACCAAAAACTTCTTCAGATACATAAAGTGTCAAAGACAGGCAAGAGTGGACATCGAACCGCTAGAAAACGATGCTGGAGAGGTAGTAATGGAGCAGAAGGAAATGCTGAACAAAATGAATAAGTATTTTGTATCAGTCTTCACTGTGGAAGACACAAGCTGGAAGTTCCAGGCCTCATGAAATATGTGAAGTTACCATAACTAGTCAGAAGGTTCTTGGGAAACAGAAAGGTCTGAAGGTAGATACATCACCTGGACCAGGTGGTGTACACCCCAGGGTTCTGAAAGAGGTGGCTGAAGAGATCGTGGTTATTAGTCATAATTTTTCAAGAATCCTAGATTCTGGAATGGTTTCAGAAGACTGGAAAATTGCAAATGTCACTCCACTCTTCAAGAAGGGAGAGAGGCAGAAGAAAGGAAAACTATAAGCCAGTTAGTCTGACCTCAGTGGTTCGGAAGATATTGGAGTCGATTACTAAGGATAAAGTCTCAGGGTTCTTGAGGCACTTGTTAAAATAAGCCATAGTCAGCATGGTTTCCTCAAGGGAAAATCTTGCCTGACAAACCTGATGGAATTCACTGAAGAAAGAACAAGCAGCATAGACAGAGGAGAATCATTTGATGTTGTGTACTTCGATTTTCAGAAGGTCTTTGTTAACGTGATACACATGAGGCTGCTTAACAAGCTACAAGTCCATGGTATTACAGAAAAGATTCTAGCATGGATAAAGCAGTGGCTGATGAGCAGGAGGCAAAGAGTGGGAATAAAGGGAGGTTTTTCTGGCTGGCTGCTGGAGATTAGTAGTGTTCCACAGGGGTCAGTGTTGGGACTGATCCTTTTTATATGTCAATGATTTGGATGATGGAACTGATGGCTTTGTTGCAAAGTTTGCAGATGATATGAAGATAGGTGGAGGGCAGGTAGTTTTGAGGAAGGAGAAAGGAATTAGACAAATTAGCAGAATGGGAAAAGAAATTGCAGATGGATTACAGTGTCAGAAAGTGTATGGTCATGTACTTTGGAAGAAGAAATGAAAGGGTTGACTCTTTTCTAAATAGAGAGAAAATATGAAAAAATTAAGGTGCCAAGGGACTTGGGAGTCCTTGTGCAGGATTTCCTAAAGGATAATTTGCAGATTGAGTCTGTGGTGAGGAAGACAAATGCAATATTAGCATTCATTTCAACAGGACTAGAATATAAAAGCAAGGTTGCAAGGTTGAGACTTTATAAAGCACCAGTAGGCCTCACTTGGAGTATTATGAGCAGGTCTAGACCCCTTATCTTAGAAAAGATGTGTTGAAACTGGAGAGGGTTCAAAGGAGGTTAACAAAAATGATTACAGGATTGAACGGCTTATCAAATGAAGACCATTTGATGGCTTTGGGCTTGGATTCACTGGAATTCAGAAGAATGGGGGAGGGGTGGTGACCTCAATAAAACCTATTGAATGGCGAACGGCCTTGATGGAGTGGATGTGGAGAGGATGTTTCCTATGATGGGAAAGTCTAAGACCAGAGGACACAGCCTCAGAATAGAGGGATGTCCTTTTATAATGAAGATGAGGAGGAACTTCTTCAGTGAGGGAATGGGTGAATCTGTGGAATTCTTTGCCACAGGCAGCTGTGGATGCCAAGTCTCTATGTATATTTAAGACAGAGGTTGGTTAGGGCATGAAGGAATATGGGGAGAAGGCAGGAGACTGGGGCTGAGAAGAAAATTTGGACCAGCCGTGATAAAATGGCGGAACAGAGGCAATGGGCCAAATGGCCTAATTCTTCTCCTATAACTTGGGTCTAGTCATGACCATACAATAATGCCTTGAGAATGTCCTGAAGTCGAGTGGAATGATCTGCAAGAACAGAACCTTTATGGTTATACAACTCCAGCAGTTACAGAATTTTATCCTCAAGCCTTGGCACTGATTTTTTCCTTCCTTGGCCTACAATTACATCATCAGCTGATCCTTAAGCAACATCACTTCATTTGGACTGTGATAAACTGAGGGAGAAAATATTGATTTCATCCCACCAGTTTCTAAAGATCTATTTTCACAAACTATGTAGGAGTATATCAGTTGCTGACTTGTGCAAAATGAACTATTGTATCTACCAACTTATGACAACTTTCTTTATGCTATCAAACATGGGAAAAAATGTTTTTTAATGCAAAACTGGTAAGCAGGATGATATAATTTAGTTTAATAAAGAGCAAGAAATCTTTATTTTTTTTTTAACACAATGAAGGAATATTGCATTAAACACCATTCTACCAGCTTTACTTTAGAACCATAGAACATTACAGCACAGAAACAGGCCTTTGATCGAAGCTTCGAGGGTTACCCATCCAGTGAATGTTAATGGGTTGAGATAAAGACAAAACTATGAATAAAAGTAGCCATCTGAAGCATTACTAATATGTACTCTCAAACTCCATCCATTTCCAAGGCCAAACCAATGTCTACTTGCATCAGGATTCCAAGTCCCTTTATATTTCTTCCCATTCCATATTGGTGTCAGCAATATGTTCAATAAGCTCAAGAATGATACAAACATTATTACAGACTGGGAAGTTTATTTATTTATTTTATTTATTGAGATACTGCATGGGGCCGCTCCACCTAGCAACCCCCAATTTAACCCTAACCTAATCACTGGCCAATTTACAATGACCAATTAACTGACCAACTAGTACGTCTTTGGGCTGTGGGAGGGAACCAGAGCACCTGGGCAAAACCCATCTGTTCACGGAGAGAACACACAAACTCCTTACAGGCAATGGCAGGAATTGAACCCGGGTCACTGGTACTATAAAGCATTCTGCAATTCACCACACTACCATGCCACCTTTCTTCAAACAAATCATCTGCTCAAGATGTGGAAGATTTTGAAATTGGAAACAAGTACATTTCAGTTTTTTTTAAGAGTTGGTTGTTGTATTAACTAGAGGAAGACAAACCTGTCCTTCTAAACAGCAACCAATTATAGAAACATGGAGGCCAAAGGTTTTCTTATTGAGAATGAAGATCCAAGAAAGACAAATAGCTTGAGTAAATTCAACATCCATATTTTGAAAAAATATGCGAATAATTCTAACCCCTAGTACCAAAGGCACTGCATTTCCTACCAGCCATAAGCTTAATTAGAGGTCTACAACGTAAATAAATATTCTTCCCATTCAATGATAATGCCTTACTTAGGGGTGTAGCAATGCCATTTTTCTTTGAAGAAATAAAGCTTCAAAGTTGAATTTCTACTAAAGTTGAATTGATACTAAAATAATCTGGCTTTGAAGCCTATCCCGTGCCACTTCACCACTTCCCAGTTCTCATTTTATTTACCGCAGTTTCATTTTAATTTTAAATTTGTTTATCACACCTCGAATGTTGTAATTACTTCAATATCAACTATAATTTGCAACAGTAGTATGCTGAAATATTTATAGAAATCCAGGTTATATTTCTTGAAAGCAGGACACACAAAATGCTAGAGCAACTCAGCAGCATCTATGGCAATGAATATATAGTCAACATTTTTGGACCGAGGCCCTCCTTCAGGACTGAGAAGGAAGGACGGAGATGCGAAAAGGGAAAGGGAAAGGGAAAGGGAAAGGGAAAGGGAAAGGGAAAGGGAAAGGGAAGGGAAAGCAGCTAGCTGGAAGGTAATAAGTGACGCCAGGTCAGTAGGAAAGTTCATGGGCTAGAGAAGAAGGAACTTGGTAGGAGAGGAGAATGGACCATAGGAGAAAGGGAATGAGCGGGGGATCCAGGAGGAAGCAGCAGGCAACTCACACAAAATGCTGGAGGAACTCAGCAGGCCAGGCAGCATCTGTGGAAAAATATAGAGTCGATGCTTCAGGCCGAGACCCTTCAACAGTGTCCTGCTGAGTTCCTCCAGAATTTTGTATGTGTTGCTTGGATTTCCAACATCTGCGGCTTTTCTCTTGCTTGGGAAATAATAGGCAAGTGAGAAGTAAAATGTTAGAAAGGGGAATGGGGGGGGGGGGGGTGTGGTCAGGATTTATTTACCAGAAGGAGAAATTGATATTCATGCCATTAGATTGGAGGCTACCAGGCCAAATATAAGGTGTTGCTCATCCAACCTGAGAGTGGCCTCATCATGGTACAAGAGGAGGCCAAGGACCAACATGTTGGGCCAGGAATGGGAATCGGAATTAAAATGTTTGGCCACCGGGAAATCCCACTTGTGGTGGATGAAGTGGAAGTTTGTTAAAACAGAAGACACAGTTTCAGCTAGTGAACAAACATGATTAACTTCCAGGCAATGTTGCAGTGTCCACAATTTTACTGAGTGTGTAACATTATTTTATTCTAAGAATTTAACAAATCAAAGATTAATGAAATTCAGATACTTTAAAGAAACTCAGCAGATTTTTAGTGGCAACTTGGCAAAAAAAAAGACCTCAAATTCTGACAACTAAAATTATCCCTAAGTGTTATCACTTTGAAGCAAATTTGAGGGACCATGGATAAAGTGAGTCCTGAAGAAGGGTCTCACCCCAAAACGTCAAATGTTTATTCATTTCCATAGATATTGCCTGGCCTACTCAGTTTCTCCAGAATTGCATGTGTTCCTCTGGATTTGCAGAATCTCTTGTGTTTATGATAAAGTAATGAGCATTTTGCAACTGTTGCACAAACCTACTAAAGTTAACACAGTTCCCTAGCTGGCAATTCAGTCCCTCATCCCAGGTTCTGAACAAGGCTGATACAGAGCAAACTGCAGCTTTAAAGCTGTAGTAGTGGTGTAGTGGTTAAATCACTGGAATGACAACTACAGGCTTGGGCATTGGTCCAGTGACACAAGTTCAAATCCCACTACAGCACCTGGGGAATTTACACTAACAAACAATAGTATAGCACAGTACAGGTCCTTCGGCACATTTTAAGGGTGGCATGGCAGCACAGTGTTTAACGTAACACTACTGCAGCATCAGCAGTAAGATAGGGGCTTCAATTCCTCTGCTGCTTGTAAAGAGTTTGAACATTCTCCCTGTGAACGCATCGGTATCCGTTGGGTGCTCCAGTTTCCTTCCACATTCGAAAGATGTACGGGACAGGGCTACTGAGTTGTGGACATGCTATGTTAGAATTGGAAGTGTGGGCTGCCCAGCACAGTCTTCACTGATATTACACCAACAACACATTTTACTGTATGTTTTGATTTACATGTGACAAATGAAAGTAATCTTTAAAAAGTCTAATTTAAAATCTTATGCTTGTTGCCAATGTTCCAGATTGAGTGAAACATGTTGCGGTAATTAAGAACTGAAGGTCCTGCACATCTTTATTGTTATAGAACATATTTTTAGTTACAAATAAAATCTAACTGCAGAACTACAGACCTCGCTTAATCTTGAAAAAGCTTGCTTTTAAAAAGAACAGACAGTTACGCCACAAAAACAGAAAGTGCTAGAAAACCTCAGCAAGTCATGTGGTATCTGTGGAAAGACAGCCAACATTGTGCCTGTGGTCCCTTGTCAGAAACCAGTATCTGAACTTCTTTTAATTTTCAGTCTATCGTGCTAAGTTCGCTGGCTCTACTGAACAACCATAAGGGTTCTGAACCGGCATGAATAACTTCACCCACCTCAACTCTGAACTGACTCCACAACCCATAGTCTCACTTTCAAAGACTCTACAACTCATGTTCTCAATATAATTTATTTGGTTGTTTATTTATTTAGCAGAATTTCTCTTCTTTTATACATTGGTTGTTTACCTGTCTTTGTTTATGTGAAGTTTTTCATAAATTCTATTGTATTCCTATATTTTTCTGTGAATGCCTGAAAGAAAATGGACATCAAGGTAGCCCCTAAATCTCCGGCTTTGCCTGCTGCTGGCGACCGAGGCTGAGGTCGAAGCGTTCGGATAGAGATGGTGCTCAGTACTCGGTGTCGGAGGGCTGATCAGAGCTCGAAGTTTTCGGACAACTCAGAGTCGTACTGTGGTCGGGCATGGCAGGGAGAGTTTTCTTCCTTCTCCCACCTGCGTGAGATGTGGGACTTTCGAGAGACTTTGAACCTTTTTACTGTGCCATGGCCTGTTCTTCATCAAGTTATGGTATTGTTGCACTGTTGTAACTATATGTTATAATTATGTGGTTTTTGTTAGTTTTTCAGTCTTGGTCTGCCCTGTTTTTCTGTGATATCACACCGGAGGAATATTGTATCATTTCTTAATGCATGCATTACTAAATGTCAATAAAAGAGGACTCTGTGTCCTCATAATCTAATCTAATCTATATGATAACCACCTTGATGTCCATTTTCTTGCAGGCATTCACAGAAAAATAAAGGAATACAATAGAATTTATGAAAAACTTTGATACTTTGATCTTCCAAGAGGACCACAACCTTGTCGTAGCGTTTGGAGGCTTGCGTGCCTCAATGACACGGACAGCTATGTTGGAAGGAATCAGAGCTACGTGCTTTGACTCCATGCCAAACAGGTCAAAGGGTAGAGGCAAGACTAAGAGTGGTGCACTGGTCCTCCAGGTTCAGGGGTTCAGCTCAGGGCTAACAACTCTGACTGGTTAAAAAAAAAGCTGTTATGGGAAAAGCACTGAAGAATCCTATATCTGTGTGCAACGGTATTCCTGCGTCTCCACCCAGGATTTGCATGACTGACAGCAGTGAAAAGCGAGAGGAAGCTCCTGGCATGATAATGGAAGCCCTGAACAGCGCCAAGATCAAGACCAAAACTGGCTTTGATAAGAACAGACAGAGATAGAGGACCTTCATTGCTGCCCTAAATGCCAGCACCATAACAGACAGTAACTATAGGCACTTTGATAATAATTTTGCTTTGTTTCACTTTATTAATGAGAATTCAACAGTTAATTCTGTGTAGGCCAAGATGCACTTGTTGAATACTTTAAACTACACTTTGAAGGATAGACAAGAAGATGCTGTTGGCTGAAATAGCCACCATTTCATCTGCTCTCATTCTTTACAAATTAAGCATAATTAAAAGCAGATACAGCTTAATCCTTCATAAGAGTATCGGGTATCTGAAAGAAATGGAGTAAACATCAATGTTATGGAAAAATCGGGTAAGTAAATCATAAAGTGGCAGCAGATATTAATTATCTCCATTATATATTTCTTACAAAGCCTTTTGTGACCAAGAAACAGTACAATTAGTATTTTTCTGGCAGTTTACATAAAGGTGATTGCTAAAAAAAATTAGTACGTCAAAAAAAGCAATGAGCCTCAGTTCCATTGTTGCTTATGGTAATTAACTGAACTCTTCCCAATTAGGAGAAGGTGTACGGATAAATATCAGAACACAATTTAAAAATGGAATGTCTGTGTGTTTTTCATAATAAATCAGGATTAACAGTGAATATTCACATATCCAACGTTAAAGATGTTGAAATACTGTTGTATGAAACCATAATACAGAAAGAGACAAAACGATACACTAAACTGAGAAATGTACAAAAAATGTTGTATATTTTTTCTTCATTATTTCTTTTTCCTTTTCATTTCTATCAAGACAACTCGCAAACAAAAAAAACTCAATATTCTTAGAAGCAATAGCTTAGTTAAAATTCCGAAAGGAACAAAGAACCAAAAAAACAATAAAATTGTTCCTCCTATATACCCTTGGGGAAAAAAATGGGCAAGCTCTCGGACGTTTTGCAAGACTACCACAGGCATAATTTGCATTACAAATCACACTGATTCGTGTACAACTGACACTGAATCTTCTCTCGTAAATTCCACTTTAACAGGCTACCACTTCTCTGGACAACAAGAAAACTGAAAGCAGCAGAAGAAGCATATAGAATTAAATGATTGACTTAACATGCTCAGTAAGAGCCCAGATTTCTACCAAGTTATCTCTCTTCTCAATTGCCTGGTTCCCTTGATCGCATAAGTCTATTCTTATATTTTTTTCCATATTTTCACTTTTCTTTGTCTCCTACCTTGTCTCCCTTTCCCTTCACCATTTACACCTCGGACTTCAACTACTGCACAGAGTCTTGTCATCTTCAGAAGTTTTCGGATGACTCCGCCATAGTTGGATGCATCAGCAAGGGAGATGAGGCTGAGTACAGGGCTACGGTAGGAAACTTCGTCACATGGTGTGAGCAGAATTATCTGCAGCTTAATGTGAAAAAGACTAAGGAGCTGGTGGTAGACCTGAGGAGAGCTAAGGTACCGGTGACCCCTGTTTCCATCCAGGGGGTCAGTGTGGACATGGTGGAGGATTACAAATACCTGGGAATACGAATTGACAATCAACTGGACTGGTCAAAGAACACTGAGGCTGTCTACAAGAAGGGTCAGAGCCGTCTCTATTTCCTGAGGAGACTGAGGTCCTTTAACATCTGCCGGACGATGCTGAGGATGTTCTACGAGTCTGTGGTGGCCAGTGCTATCATGTTTGCTGTTGTGGGCTGGGGCAGCAGACTGAGGGTAGCAGACACCAACAGAATCAACAAACTCATTCGTAAGGCCAGTGATGTTGTGGGGATGGAACTGGACTCTCTCACGGTGGTGTCTGAAAAGAGGATGCTGTCCAAGTTGTATGCCATCTTGGACAATGTCTCCCATCCACTACATAATGTACTGGTTGGGCACAGGAGTACATTCAGCCAGAGACTCATTCCACCGAAATGCAACACAGAGCGTCATAGGAAGTCATTCCTGCCTGTGGCCATCAAACTTTACAACTCCTCCCTTGGAGAGTCAGACACCCTGAGCCAATAGGCTGGTCCTGGACTTATTTCCTGGCACAATTTACATAGTCACATATTACTACTTAACTATTTATGGTTTTATTACTATTTATTAGTTATGGTGCAACTGTAACGAAAACCAATTTCCCCCGGGATCAATAAAGTATGACTATGACTATGGCTATGACTTTCTGACCTTCTCCTTACTGAGTCTGCAATCCCACAGAAGGGGCCTCCATTTCATTCCACCAAGTTCAAAACAAAATTGGAGTTCAACAAACTTCTTCCTCAAACTTCATCTCCAAGATGACTGCTATTGCTGGGAGTCACCTTGTGCATTGGATTTGTTTCCCCTCAAGTTAGACATTTCTTACAAAAATATTTAAGTAATTTTCCTTATATATTGGAGGCTGACCTGTTAGATACTATTATGAGTATGAACCCTTCAACGAAGGGTTCTATTGGAAGAATTTATAATTTATTATTACAATGGAATAAGCATCCTTTATTTAAGATTAAACAAGGTTGGGAAAAGGAATTCAATTTGACTTTTATGACGTTGGATTGGACGTGGATTCTGAAGTTGGTTAACTCTTCTTCGATCTGCGCTAATCATTCATGATTCAATTTAAAATTGTACATTGTTACCATTTGACGAAGGAGAGACTCTCTAAAATATTTCCTAATGTTGATAGTTATGTAGTTATGGTGATAGATGTAAAACTGAGACAGCTATCACTGACACACATGTTTTGGTCTTGTTCTATACTGGAACAGTTCTGGAAGTCAGTTTTTTCGACAATTTCTAAAGCACTTGAAATTAATTTACAACCTAACAAATTAACTGTGCTCTTTGGAATAATTCCTCAAAGTATCTGTGGTATCTCTGTGTCTGACCAACACGTTATTGCATTTATTACATTGATAGCTAGGAGGGCCATTTTGTTGAAGTGGAAGGATACATCAGCTCCCACTTTGTCACAATGGTTCTCTCAAGTGATGCTATGTCTTAGTTTGGAGAAAATTAGAAGTCAAACCTTTGAACCTATATTTGATTTTGAGAAAAGATGGGGTTCATTTGCTCGTTATTATCATTTGAGTTAATTGATAGATTTCCTCCACGATCTAATTATAAATTTTTGGTATATAGTTTTTTTTTGCTGGTGGTTTGATGTTTATCTTTAGAAGCTTTTTGTATGACGCATAGCTCCGGGTTGTACACCTAATGGGTTTTTTTTCCCCACTTTTCCTGCTTAGTAGGGTTTTTTTATTATCACCAAAAATTTTTTAATCCTTAAAATAATGTTTTTTTTTCCTTGAGACATTGTAAGAGTTGTTTACTTCGATGTACTCGTGTTATTTTTGAATAATATAATAATAAGATTTGAAAAGAAAAGGATTTGTTTCCCTTCTCCGAAGGTCACAATTTATCCAGATTCCTACATATGGCCTCTGACCATTCCAATTTCTATCCATCATGAATGTTCATAAAATATTTTAATTTTTCTATTCTTTCCACCCAATTTCACTTAATCCTTCTCTACCATGAAGAGGCTACACTCAGGTTGGAAGAACAATAACTCATATTCTGTCTGGGTAGCCTCCAATCTGACGCCATGAACGATGACTTCTCTAACTTCTAGTAATTTTTCTCTCCTCCCCTTCTCTTTCTGTCCATTCCTCTTCTCCTCACCTGCCTATCCCCCTTTCTTCTATCAGATTCCTTTTTCTTCAGTCCTTCCACATACCCCCTCCCAGCTTCTCACTTGATCTCCTGGTCTCATCTTCCAGCTTGTACTCCTCCACCCTCTCATCTTTTTTTTTTAAATTCTGGTTGCTCCCTCTTCTTTTCTAGTATTGCCGAAGGGTCTTCACCCAAAATGTCAACTGTATATGTTTCTCCATAGATGTTGCCCAAATTGCTGAATTCCTCCAGCATTTTGTGTGTGTTAGTTTTTTGATTTTAGTAGGTTTATGCTTACTGAGTTCCTTTGAAGTTTTAAAGTTAAGCTACCAAGCATAGTGTCAGCTTCAGGATGAAATATAGCTCCAATTGTGCTACAAATAGACACCAAACTGTTGACATCTGAAACTAGATGCTAATCAAGACCAGTGTCAATATCATATCAACACCATAAAAAGTATTGGTATGGTACTTGTCATCACGACATAATTTTCAGAGTTCCTCTACATGTTGTTGAATATTGGGTTCACAAACTCTGAAGAAAATCAGCAAATTGGATCAGAGTTCGGTTATCTAGCAATCTACCCAAAACGGTAGTAACTCAATGCAAGTGAACCTCGACAATGATGAAAGACAAAAATGTCTTTTACTAGCTTGGTTCCACCGGTTGTAAAAATTATCTGCCTTTTCATTACTTCTTTTCCAGAAGAACTTCACGGAGTGCATGAAGTTTTAAATCTTTAATACAGTACACAGTTCATTATTTTGATTCAAAATAAGGAATTTTAAAAGGATATCCAAAGCAAAAAAGAATTAGACAGCTGGCAACGCCATATTATTAAATCCTTGAAACCCTGTTCATAAAGCATTAAATTGAAAACAGGTGGAAACTAACATTTTTGTCATACAGTATATCTTCCTTTATTGAATGGGAAAAATAGGCACAATACACACCAATAGTAAACACACACAGTGGCCACTTTATTATCTTCATGGTCTTCTGCTGCTGTAGTCCATCCACTTCAAGGTTTGATGTGTTGTGCACTCAGACATGCTCTTCTGCACACCACTGTTGTAACACTTGATTATCTGAGTTACTGTCACTTCCAATCAGTGTGAACCAGTCTGGCCATTCTCCTCTGACTTCTCTCATTAACAAGGTGTTTTCGCCCACAAAGTGCTGCTCAGTGGTTTCTTTTTGCACCATTCTCGTTAAAATTTAGAGACTGTTGTGCATGAAAACCCAGGAGATCAGCAGTTTCTGAGATACTCCAACCATCCCATCTGACGCCAACACTTATTCTGATGTTTGGTCTGAACAACAACTGAACCTCTTGACCATGTCTGTTTGCTTTTATGTATTGAGTTGCTGCCACATGATGGGCTGACAAGATATTTACATTAACAAGCAGGTGTACATAATAAAGTGGTCACTGCATGTATATTGTTAACTAGAAACTTGCCATCTTTAATCTACAGCTTTCTGTCATGGAATAGAATTTTTTAAGCATGCTTGCCATTTTTGTCTACTCAATTCACCAAAATTTAAAGTCCTGAATAAACATGATAAATGTACCTCTGTCCCTCACAAAGCAGGAAAGTAGCCCCAAGCCACAAATGCTGCATACTGTACAAGCAAATAGTCAAACTACAAACTCACAGCTACAATTAATCAATATTAACCTCAATCAATAATCATGTCACCAGCATCAAACTTAAATTACAGTTTTCAATTTAAACCCAAAGTAGAATCTATAAAATAGTTTATTTTTCTCCTTCTCTGCACTACTTTCAGTAAAAGACCAAGACAACTGCACCGCTCCAAAGAGCACCTAATGAGGTTATTCTTACCCTCAACCATAAGGCTCTATAATGAGTTAACATATAGCCAGGGAAGTAATGATCCCCCCCTGCTGTTAGACTGTTTAAAATAACTTATTTTTATTTATTCTTCTTACTTCTCTTCTAATATTGTATATCTGTGAACTTGTAATGCTACTGTAACACTGCAATTTCCTTTGGGGTCAATAAAGTATCTACCCATCCATCCTGTATTTCTCTTGTTCATTCACCATCATTAAAGACCCCCATCACCCATGACATGCTCTTTTCTTATTGCTATCATCAGAGAGGAGTGACAGGAGATGGAAGACACATACCCAACATTTTAGGAACAGCTTCTTCCTCTCTGCCATCAGATTTCTGAACGGACTTTGAGCCCACCCATGAACAATACCTCACTATCTGTGCTTTCTTTTTGCACTACATAATTAATTATTTATATATAAATATTTCTTACTGTAATTTATAATTTTATATGTATTACATTATGCAAACTTCATGACATATGTCAGTGATATTCTGATTCATTTGAGACGAGAAACTTGCTAAGATCAGATGGCAGTGCAAGGAAATGAAACACTTTATACTGATCTTGAATGTAGAAAAAAGCCTTTGGCATAGAATATGCCGGGATAAAAAAAACTTTTTACTCTTAACTCAAATAGTACTTATTAATTTCTATATGAGAAAGTGAATCTTTTCAAGATCCAGATAAGTTTCCATTTAACTGTTCTGGTTATTTTAGAGGCACACCTATGCAAAGTAACTTTACAAAGTAATTCATTCTAAAGAACATGAAATTAAAGTTCACTAAACCTTCTTCCTCCAAACTGAAAAATGAGAATTGAAGTAAATTGGGCCTATTACAGCCACACTTTAATACGTATGCTTCTGCTAACAAAGTAGTTAAAATAGCTTTCTCCAAAATCTTTCTATTCTGATCTTATATAACTAATCATCTACATTCCAGAAGCAGCCAGTATTACAAAGTACTGCTCCTGGTTGAACTGCTGGATGAAGGTATATAACACTGATACGCACAAAAAAAACAACTACCTCACAAAGATTTGCTAAAGTTGGAAAAGCATTAGTGTGTACTACAGGGATACTTTGCCTATTTTATTTATTTAACTAAGATACAGCATGGAGTAGGCTCTTCCAGCCCTTTGAGCTGTGCCACCCGGAAACCCTTGATTTAACTCTAGCCTAATCATGGAACAATTCACAGTGATCAATTAGCCTACCAACCGGTGCATCTTTAGACTCTGGGAGGAAACTGGAGCACCTGGAGGAAACTCATGCGGTCATGGGTGAACGTACAAACTCCTTACAGGCAGCACCCAGAATTGAACCTGGGTTGCTGGTACTATAAAGCACTAACCACTACGCTACCGCACTGTCCTTTCTTCATTTAGTAAAGGAATATAGATATCAAAAAATTTAGCTTGCATGTGTTTTCTATTTTGTGTTTTCAATGAACTGTCTTCTACCTGCTCTAGCAGACATGGGACAGGGTATGGATTTTCTCCGCAGCAATGCTTTCATCACTCCTTAAGCACAATAAGCCCCTTGAAGTTAATGATAAGGATGTGGTTAAAAACCACAAGATTTCGAAGACTTCCTTTTCAATAACTTCTAACCAACCTTACAGGCCTTGAATACTTCCTGCATCTCATATTTTAAGGTGCGTGATTGAATTAACTTTTTCCTCTTAAAACTACACTTAAGCATTCTGCATCCCAAATTTTTAACATCAGATGGAATACCTGCAGCATTGCAGATTACCCAATGTTCCCAATTGAAGTTCAAGATTCACGATTCAAGATTGTTTATTGTCATTCTTCAGTACTCAAGTACAAAGGAAAAATAAATGATTGTTACTCCAGATCAGATGCAGCATTAAAAAAACACAATAATCATAAGAAAACTCAATAAATACAAGTATGAAAGCAATCCTATTAAACACAATGTACAAGTAACTATAAAGTGGCAATAGATGGGGGGGGGTTGGAGATGAAGGGTGCTGAGGAGCTGTGGAGAGGATTGGATGATGTGTATGTCATGGGGTGGTGGGATGGGTTAATGGGTGGAGGTGTTGATCAGCCTGACGGCTTGGGAGAAGTAACTGTCTGGTAGTCCTGGTGTGGATGCTGCATGGCCTTTTCCCTGTTGGGAATGGGACATACAGTCCACAAGCAGAGTGGATGCGATCCTTCAAGATATTGCTGGCCTTTTTCCAGCACCTATTCATACATACGTTCTTGATGGTGGGTAGGTTGCTGTGATGCGCTGGGCAGTTTTAATGACCTGCTGTAGAGACCTACTGTCTGTCGAAGTGCATTTTCCGTACCACACAGTGGTACACTGGTGATGTTGAACAACCAAACACGTTAATACAGTGATGGGGATTGCGATTGATACATCTCCACAAAAACCCATTCCAGGGTCAACTGAACCTTACACAAGGTTCAGAGACACACACGAGGTCAGAGTGGGGAAAAGAAGGGGGGGGGGGCATTTTTTTTAAACCAGAAGTTGAAATTAGAATATAAGGTGTTGTGCCTCCATCCTGATGGTGGCCTTGTTGTGACACAAGAGGAGGCCAAGGACTGCCATGTCGAAACGGGAATAGGAATTGGAGAAGAAGGGGAAGATCAGATCTTCATACAATATTTCAGATGGAGACTTGTTAAGGTCTGACATGATTAAACAATGTAATTAACCTACTCAGATCCTTTTGCAACAAAGCGCAACAGACTAAAATAAAACAGCAATTGCTAGAACATTCAGGCCAGGCACCTCCTCTACATAGTAATACAAAAACATCCTCGTTTTTAATTTTTTTTAATAAAATTTCTCGATGTTTGCTTTGAGAAATCGGTAAATCTGATCAACCCAGGGTGCACGAACTCCAGGCAAAAATAACAATACTGCAATCTGCATGCTAATAAAGACTGATAAACACAAGTTGCTTGCTTCACCAGCATGTTGATCTTCAGTAATACATGTACAAGTTCTTCACAACATCACATCTTTCAATCTCCTATTATTTAGAAAACCTTGCCTTCCTATTTTCTCTGCCAGTGGATGAACTTATATTTTTCTGCATTATATTCCATCTGCATTTGCTTTGCCCATTCACAGAGGCTATCCACATCTCTCTGAACTTTATATGACTCTCACAGCACACAGTGACATCTCACTTTGAATCAAAAGGAAAAGGACTAAAGTTTAAAGTGGCTCAGAAAAAGTGAGAAAACTCAGCAACTTGCAGGAGAGGTCAAAAAAGTGTAGTAATTATACGGTGTGGTGGACACAACTCCTTTTGAATTTTACGTTACCTCTAAAACAGGTGCTCCCAACCTGGGTCCATGGTCCCCTTACTTAGTGGTATTGGTCCATGGCATAAAAAAGGTTGGGAACCCCTCTCTAAAAAATGTTTAAATACCAATGGTCAGTAAAACATGGAATATGGCAAAAAAAAAAGGTATCTTCCAAGTTTAAAATTCAGCCCGGAATTCTGAACAAAAATTTATATTTTTACCAATATGTTTATCATCCTAAGGAAGAATCTGGTAGTTCAAGTACAGAAGTACACTTTTAATCAAGAACACAATGATTTGAAACAAGGTATTTTCTCCATCACTACAAGGAATGCTAGGATGAGGAATGAATCGTAAAATCAAGTTAGAAACTATTAAACCTTCACAGCAAATATAAAGGTGCAGGAAAACACTTCTGTAGTTGAGCGTGGTCAAAATAAAAGAATTCACCTGGTCTGAGGAAAGTGATGAAGAAGATCCCACAGCGTCAATCCAGATGGAAAGAGATGTTGAAGCCTGGACCCATCTTCCAGCTGCAAAGCAATACGAACCTAAGACAAATCAGTAACAAAGATGTCAAATACTAATTATATCAAAATATACAAGTAATCCATTATGATTTTGATTCAAACTTTATGTCAAGAGAATTATAGACTACAGGGGAACATTTTTTCTCCTTTCTTAATTCTGGGTTAAAAGTTATAGAGTAACACACACAAAATGCTGAAAGAACTCAGCAGGCCAGGCAGCATCTATGGAGGGGAATAAATATCAACGTTAAGTGCCAAGACCCCTAATTGGGAATGGAAAAGGAAGGGAGGGGAAGAAGTGAAAATAAGAAAGCGGAGGGTGAGGAAGGAGTGCAAGTTAGGTGATAGAGGATGGTGCTGGAGTCTTGAGTCTTGGGCAAGGTTTAATTGATGTGGTTTGTGGATTGGACTCTATAGTCATGTTATGATGTGTTTCTGGTTTCTCCTTGTTTTTGGTTGCTATTTTGTGTGATTTTGATCAGGGCAGACTGGGCCTTGTGGCCAGCAGTCAACGAATGTCACCGCACTAAATTGAATTGAACTGAATTAAACTGAACTAGGCTATTTCAATGTATCTGTGGTTTGACGTTTTATATTCTGTGTTTTTTCACTCGTTTTTGCCATTTGCACGATTTGTTGTTTTGTTTGTGCATTGGGTGTTTGAAGTTTTCTTTGAATGGGTTCCGTGGTGTTTCTTTGTTTCATGGCTGTCTGTGGGAAATCTCAAGGTAATATTCCAAATACATAACTGGATAATAAATACATTTTGAATCTATGAAGTCAAGTGAGGGGGAAGGGAATGAAGTGAAAAGCTGGGAGGTGACAGGTGGAAAAGGCAGAGCTGAAGAAGAAAGAAGACACATGGAACAAGGTGGTGGTGGAGACAAGTTCTCCAGAAGGACATGCAACTGTGGTGGCGACTCTGGGTAAGCACATGCTTGAAGGGTCAACACATGGTCAAAGGGTCAGAGATCAGTGGAGATCACAGAGGGGAAGTAGTGAGAAAGGGTGTCACCAAAATTAAAGCAAAACCAATCCATGTAGGATTGGTATAAATTGCTTTTTGGGAGGGGCAGACACGGTGGGCCAAAGGGCCCTATTTTGTGCTGGGTCTATGTATGTCTGGCTGAACATAATTTTAATTTCTGTACAGTAACAATCAGGAAGTTTCTGGAAAAAGCATTTGGAACAACAAGACCTGAAGTTCCGGAGCTGGGAACAATTGCTCATGATGACAAATGCACAACACTTTGAGCACATGATCCTTAGAAATCGATGTGGTTGGTTATAAAACTAACAAATTAAACAGATCCAGCTCAAAAAAAAACATTCAACAGCCTTTGCTTATCCTCTACCACAAAGAATATTATGTGCTATGTGTCCCTAGACATCCTGACCTGGAAGACATCACCATTCTTTTATAAAGTAAGACTATCAGATTAACTTTACTTGTCACATACAGTGAAATGAGTCATTTGCATCCGTGCCCAACACAGTCCGTGGATGTGCTGGAGCAGCCCGCAAGTGTTGCCAAGCTTCCAGCACCAACAGAGCATGCCCACAACTTACTACCCGTAGCCTTTGAAATGTGGGAGGAAACCGGAACACAAGGAGGAAACCCACGCAGTCACCGTGAGAATGTACAAACTCCTTTCAGACAGTGAACCCTGATCGTTCGTGCTGTAAAGCGCTACACTAACTGCGACATTACTGTCCCACCCCTTTACCACCTTTGGGTGTAAGTCCTTCAGCAAGACTGCAGTAGGTTAAGGAAGCAAATTCATCGCAATTGGCAAATAATACTGGCCTTGCCATTGATGCCCACATTCCAAAAACTAAATCCAATAATTTGTAAGGTTCAGCTTCAAAAACAGATATTTTACTTATCAGTTAAAACGTACCTTCATCCAAACAACTTCCCAATGATTAAAGACAGTGAAGCCAACTATTCCTAATTAAAACGATTAAACCATTTTAAATTAAATTTGATGAGAAACAAATACTACTTGTTCTAAGAAGCTGTGTCACACTTTACGTTTCCTACAGCGGGTATCTACAACAAACCCAGAACACTGCTGACAATCTACTGCAAACAGATGTGGGGTGAAAATGTTTACGGAAGCCAGAAATTACAGTGTGTCCAGGGCTATTAATACCAAGTTGTTTTTGAAATAAGCACTATTTATGGAAGAGAGTGATTCATGCAACAACAATAAAGAATGTTCTTAACTAGTCCCCAGTCTCTCAGAAAATACCCTAATATATCAAAGGCCATTAGGCTTGGGAGTTCTTTCATGTGGTTGTAACAATGTTTCAGAGCTGAGCTCACACGAGACAGGTTTAAGATTTGAAGACACATGTGAAGCCCTCAATCCAGCTCTGACATCTATTATAACCCTGCAGTAATATACCACTGGGTCATAAAGCACAATATAATTCCTGGAAAAAACCAGTTCAAATTGATCGTGATTCAACTGCACACATGTATACAGCTAAACAAAACATCATTCTTCTGGGCCCAAGGCACAAAACACAGTACATATATCGCATTCAGTACATAATATTCACAAAATATTTTTAAATATTCGGTGTATATACAAGCAACTGAACTTTACTTGAAATTCTTGATTCAATTAGTCAAAGTCTAAGTAAATTTAGTGTCTATGTCATCATATCCTACCTTGAGATTTATTTCCTTGCAGTCATTTACAGGAAAATAAAGTAATACAATAGAATTTATGAAAAATGATACATCAAGACTGACAAACAACCAATGTGCACAAGACAACAAATTGTGCAAATAAAAAATAATGCAGAGAACGAGTTACAAAATCCGTGAAAGCAAGCCTGTAGACTGTGGAATCAGCTTGGAGTTGTGGTGAGTGAAGTTATTCACGCCGGTTCAGGAGCTTGATGGTTGTAGGGTAATAACTGTTCCTCAACCTGGCGGTGTGGGACCCAAGGCTTCTGCACTCCTGGCTCAATGGTAGTAGCAAGAAGACAGCATGGCCTAGATGGTAGGGTACTTAATGATGAGGCTGCTTTCTTGAGACAGCACTCCTTGTTAATGTGCTTAATGTGGGGAGGACTTTGCCATAATTCTACAACTTATTCGCTGCAGCAGAATTTTTCTCTTTACATAGTTTACTTGGTGTACTTTTATCAGACTCTTCTTTCTCCTGCTATTTAAATGTCACATTCTGCCTTTAATTTTCAGGGAAAAAAGTCACTCTTCGCCCGTTAGAACTGCACGTTTGATTACTTGGATGGCAGGTAAACAAGATATAGAAACCTAATTAGCACAATAATACATTCCAGAGACCCATTAAAATATCTTAAAACACAACAATCTCAATGTTCAAAGTACATTTATTATCAAAGTACGTATGCAGTATACAATGTTGAGATTCGCCCTCTCAAAGCTAGTCACAAAACAAAGAAACATCATGGAACATCAAACCCTCCCAAAACATGCAAAAAAAAGTGCAAAAAATGAGTGAAAAATACAGAATACAAAACACCAAGGGTCCAGGCATACTCAGTTCAGTTCAATTTAGCACTGTGCCGTACATAATCTGCAGGCTGCCCAACATCGCACATAATAGCAACAAAAAAAAGGAGCAATCAGAAACCAGAAACACATCATAACATAAACTACAGAGTCTAATCCGCAAACTGTATCGATTAAGCCTAGCCCAAGACCCAGGACCACCCTCCAACAGCACCGAGGAAGAGAGTGACACTATTCTAACGCAGGGGCCTTGCTCCAGTCGCAGCAAGCAAGAGGGAAACAGAGACCATCACATGCAGACACCTCTCTCTGGCAGCAGCGAGTGAGAGGCTGGTAGACAGCACTGAATACCCGCTCGCCTCGATGATTTTGAATTTCCTCGACACTTTAAACAGCGAGACCAGTGAGAAATGGAGTCAATCATGGACTCATGCCCCATCTCCAGGCCTTCTTGGTCTCAAGCACACACACTTCGCTCAAAATCTCCCCGAACACCCTCAGTCGCTCAATCGGCCTGAAAACACACCACCAAAGCATAGATCACAGGTTCCAACAGTAGCAGAACCACACTTGAATGAAAAAAAATGTTGTTTCGTGAACTGTCCGGAGGATGTCGCCCTTGGTCATGTTATTCGTTGTCAGCAGCTTCTTCGGGCAATCTGTTGGAGAAGTGGGCTGAGAAAGAGTGGATGGAACTTAATCCTGATAAACGCAAGATAACCATAATGCAATTTAAGAATAACAATGAGGCTAGGACCTTTGACATGAATGAGTTCAGATGGAGTACTGAGGAACTTGGCATACAAGTTTAAAAATCTTTGAAAGTGATAGCACACATAGATAATATAGTTTAGAAGACATACTGGATACTAATCTCCAATTGGTAGGATACTGCATACAAGTGCATGGTAGTTATGCTCCATTTATAAAACATTGGCCAGACCTCATCTAGAGAACTGCATACTGTTCTGGTTATCACAATAAGGAAAAAATGGGATAGCACTGGAGAGAGTATTAGTAGTGCTATCACTCAAGTCGAGTATAGTGTGGGATGTCCATTGGTGGGTCCTCAGGTGTCTGTAGAGGCAGATCCAGGATCCACAAATTCTGGTGCAGTGTGGACAAGAGTAATTGGTGGTTATGGTTAGTAGTTGAGTCTTTTGGTTGTTCATTCTCTCCTTTTGCAGCTGCCGCTTGTTCTCTGCAACACAGCAGAGGTCTAAGAGGGCACAGAAGAGATTAACCAGGATGTTGTCTGGAATAGAGGACTTCAGTACTGAGGAGCGAGCAACCAGGCCCATTTTCCTCGAGAGTGATGGAGATTTACAGGAGACACGATTTGAGTTATATAAAATTATAAGGAGAATAAATAAGTGAGACGACAAGATACTTTTCTCTATATCAGAGATAAATAAAACTAGAGGACACAGAATACAGGTAAGAGGCATAAGATGCAGAGGGGATCTAATGAAGGCTTTTTTACTCAGAGAGGGGGTGTACATAGAATGCACTGTCAGTGATGGAAGCAGTGTCAGTTGACAACAGTTAAGAACTGTCTGGACAAGCACTTCAATGGGGCAAGTGCTGGAAAGTGAGGTTGATACAGATAGGTGCTGACAACTGCCATTCTGTATGACTCTCTGACCCTACAACTAATTTTTGCAATTTCACAGATGAAGTGCATTAATTTATTTGCATGTTACAACAAAGGAGCATCTGATCGGAAGAATTAGAACAAATTTGAAAGCACTCAAAGCTTTCCCAAACCTACATGTTGACAAGACCTTACATTATTTGTTGATCCTGATACTTACATGAAAAGAGGTTCTTCAGAAATCAAGAATAAGGCATAAAACTTATCGCTTATGTTCATCTGATTAAGTTTCTCCAGAGTAGAAAATGAAGAAAGAGGCGTTGAGAGAACAAAGAAAATTTTATAAAGTTATGATTGTCTTATACTCAGAAAAACAGAAGGTCCAGCAATAATAGTTAACCTATAAAGTAGCCAGATTCAAGTGCCATGATGTCTGCCACTGAAAACTAAGAAGCTTCTGGAAAAGTTCAGAAAAAATCTGTACTGTAATTACAGGAAAATTCACTGAACAACTGCATGTTGGACAATCCACATCAGGGATTTGTAAAAAGAGCTACCTTTTAATCAGGGTGGCAATCGAGGTTTAAAAGGTAGAGTTCTGTGGTAGTTTCTCTGAGCTGAGGAGCAACCAATCAGCAAGAGGCAGTATGTAAAAACGGCTATCTCTCAGTCAGGTCCGTGTTCAAGATTAAAAACCAGAGCTTCAAGCCAGTTTTCTCTGAGTTGGACAATCCTCGTCAGGGATCGAGAGAGCCACCTTTAATCAGGACGGTAATCGAGGTTTTAAAGGCAAAGTTCCACAGCAGTTTCTCTGAATCACTAAGAGGGATTCACTAGAAAGGGCAATCAGAGCAGCCATTCTTTTGGAGTGTGCCAGTCTTTAAAGTGGCTTTGGCTCATCAGGCTTGGGTGAGGTGGATTGTCTGTTAAGTTACTCTCTCTTTGTTCTTATTTGTTCATTCCCCATCTGTTAGGGCATAGTAATTTAGTGAGAATGGCTCCAGGGTCAGTGTTTTGTGTTGTGTGTGGGATGTGAGAAGTCTGGGAGATCCAGTCTCCCAGATAAAGACATCTGCACCAGGCGCACCGAGTTGCAGCTCCTGAGAGAACATATTAAGGAAATGAAGCAGCAGCTTGATGACCTTCGACTCATACAGGAGTATGAAGAGGTGATAGGCAGGAGCTACGGAGAGATAGTCACCCCTGGGTAGCGGTAGATAAGTAAATGGGTGACTGTCAGGAGAAGGAAGGGAAATGCACAGCCAATAGCTGTTCCCCTCAAAGTATACAACTTTACATACTATTGAGAGGACGAGCTACCAGGGGGCAGCCACAGTGACTGGGTCTCTGGCACCGAGTCTGGTGCTGTGGCTCAGAAGAGCAGAGAGGTGAAGAGGACTGCAGTGTTAATAGGAGATTCCTTAGTCAGAGGAAAAGAGATGAGGTTCTGTGGGTGCAATAGAGACACCTGGATGGTATGTTGCCTCCCTGGTGCCAGAATCAAGGATGTCTCAGATCGGGCCCATGGCATTCTCAAGGGTGTCAGTGAGCAGCCAGAAGTCTTGGAACATATTAGCACCAATGATACAGGTAAAATCGAGGCGAAAAGACTGCAACTAGCGGGGCACTGTCTACGCCACCCCGAGCTACCTGCCAGCCTAGTCATCATATGGGAGCCCAAGCATGGGAGGATGAACCCTGGGCACCCTCCCAAGACTATGGTCAGCACGCTCCTAGAAGACAGCGGCATGGCTAACGTAGATTAACTGCACACACTGATGAGGGAGAGGGAGAAGTGGAGAGTCTGTCATCATGCCCGACGCCAGCCCCCTAGGCCTGAGTCGACGTAGTAGTAGTATATAGGTAGACAAGGTGAGGAGGTCCTGAAGAGAGATTTTAGGGAACTAGGTAGAAAGCTAAAAAACAGGATCTCCAAAGTAGTAATCTCTGGATGGCTGTCTGTGCCACATGCCAGTGAGGGTAGGAATAGGATGATTTGACAGGTGAACGTGTGGCTGAGGAACTGGTGCAGGGGATAGGGATTCAGATTTATTTATCATTGGGATCACTTCTGGGGAAGATACGACCTGTAGAACAGGGACAGGTTATCCGAGGGGGTCCAATCTCCCTGCAAGCAGGTTGGCTAAAGTTGTTCGGGTGGGTTTAAACTAATTTGTCAGGACGATGGGAACTGGAGTAATAGTGCTGAAGATGAAGCAGTTGGTTTACAAACAGAAGCAATATATAGTGAGACTTCCCGCAAGGAGAGGCTGATGATGGGGCAAAATTGCAGTCAACAGGATGAGTTGCAACATAAAAGGTGGACAAAATTGAAAAAGATGAATATTGGACTGAAGGTGTTATACTTGAATCCCTGCAGTACACAGAATAAGGTCTATGAACTTGTAGCACACTTACAGATTGGCATGTATAATGTTGTAGGCATCACTGAATCATAGTTGAAAAAAGATATTAGCTGGGAGCTTACTGTCCAAGGACACACATTGTATCGAAAGGATGGCAGAAAAGCATTGCTCTTTTGGTAAAAAAAAATGAAGTCAAATCACTTGAAAGAGGTGACATAGGGTTGGAAGATGTTGAATCATTGTGGATAGAGCTAAGGAACTGAAAGGATAAAAAGGCGTTGATGAGAGTTATATTCAGACGCCCATACAGAAGTAAGGATGTGGTCTACAAATTACAACACGAGGTGGAAAATACTTCCCAAAAAGGCAATGTTACAATAGTGATAGGGGATTTCAATATGCAGGTAGATTGGGAAAAACAGGTTGGTGCTGGATCCCAAGAGTGGGAATTTGTAGAATGCCTATGAAATGGCTTTTTAGAGCAGATTATGGTTGAGCCCACTTGGGGATCAGCTATTCTGGATTAGGTGTCGTGCAATAAACCAGAATTGATTGGAGAGCTTGAAGGAGAACAACTCTTTGGGGCAATTGATTATAATATGATCGCATTCACCCTGAAATTTGAGAAGGAGAAGCTAAAGTCAGATGTATTAGTATTACAGTGGAGTAAAGGAGAGATACCAAATGAACTTCATGAAGACCCTGGAGAGACTTGTTCTGGAGCTGCTCTGGCCTATGGTCAGGCCACACTTAGATCCCCTCCAGTTCGCCTATCTGTTCTGGGACCTCTACTTTTCATGATTCTTATTAACGACCTGGATGTGGCGGTAGAAGGGTTGGTTGGCAAGTTTGCAGACGACACAAAGGTTGGTGGTGTTGTAGATAGTGTAGAGGATTGTCAAAGATTGCAGAGAGACATTGATAGGATGCAGAAGTGGGCTGAGAAGTGGCAGATGGAGTTCAACCCGGAGAAGTGTGAGATGGTATACTTTGGAAGGACAAACTCCAAGGCAGAGTACAAAGTAAATGGCAGGATACTTGGTAGTGCGGAGGAGCAGAGGGATCTCAGGGTACATGTCCACAGATCCCTGAAAGTGCCTCACAGGTGGATAGGGTAGTTAAGAAAGCTTATGGGGTGTTAGCTTTCATAAGTCGAGGGATAGAGTTTAAGAGTCGCGATGTAATGATGCAGCTCTATAAAACTCTGGTTAGGCCACACTTGGAGTACTGTGTCCAGTTCTGGTCACCTCACTATAGGAAGGATGTGGAAGCATTGGAAAGAGTACAGAGGAGATTTACCAGGATGCTGCCTGGTTTAGAAAGTATGCATTATGATCAGAGATTAAGGGAGCTAAGGCTTTACTCTTTGGAGAGAAGGAGGATGAGAGGAGACATGATAGAGGTGTACAAGATAATAAGAGGAATAGATAGAGTGGATAGCCAGCGCCTCTTCCCCAGGGCACCACTGCACAATACAAGAGGACATGGCTTTAAGGTAAGGGGTGGGAAGTTCAAGGGGGATATTAGAGGAAGGTTTTTTACTCAGAGAGTGGTTGGTGCGTGGAATGCACTGCCTGAGTCAGTGGTGGAGGCAGATACACTAGTGAAGTTAAAGAGACTACTAGACAGGTATATGGAGGAATCTAAGGTGGGGGCTTATATGGGAGGCAGGGTTTGAGGGTCAGCACAACATTGTGGGCCAAAGGGCCTGTACTGTGCTGTACTATTCTATGTTCTATGTTCTACCAGCCTCGACTAGGAGTTGAGGATGCCATCCTCTTCCTACCGAACCTGGACAAGCCAGCGAGCACTGTGAGGGTCATGTTTTTTGACTTCTCCGGTGCGTTCAACACCATTCACCCTGCTCTGCTGGGGGAGAAGCTGACAGCGATGCAGGTGGAAGCTTCCCTGGTATCATGGATTCTTGATTACCTGACTGGCAGACCACAGTACGTGTGCTTGCAACACTGTGTGTCCGACAGAGTGATCAGCAGCACTGGGGCTCCACAGGGGACTGTCTTGTCTCCCTTTCTCTTCATCATTTACACCTCAGACTTCAACTACTGCACAGAGTCTTGTCATCTTCAGAAGTTTTCGGATGACTCTGGCATAGTTGGATGCATCAGCAAGGGAGATGAGGCTGAGTACAGGGCTACGGTAGGAAACTTTGTCACAAGGTGTGAGCAGAATTATCTGCAGCTTAATGTGAAAAAGACTAAGGAGCTGGTGGTGGACCTGAGGAGAGCTAAGGTACCGGTAACCCTTGTTTCCATCCAGGGGGTCAGTGTGGACATGGTGGAGGATTACAAATACCCGAGGATACGAATTGACAATAAACTGGACTGGTCAAGAACACTGAGGCTGTCTACAAGAAGGGTCAGCGCGGTCTCTATTTCCTGAGGAGACTGAGGTTCTTTAACATCTGCCGGACGAGGCTGAGGATGTTCTATGAGTCTGTGGTGGCCAGTGCTATCATGTTTGCTGTTGTGTGCTGGGGCAGCAGGCTGAGGGTAGCAGACACCAACAGAATCAACAAACTCATTCCTAAGGCCAGTGATGTTGTGGGGATGGAACTGGACTCTCTCACGGTGGTGTCTGAAAAGAGGATGCTGTCTAAGTTGCATGCCATCTTGGTCAATGTCTCCCATCCACTACACAATGTACTGAGTGGGCACAGGAGTACATTCAGCTAGAGACTCATTCCACCGAGATGCAACACAGAGCGTCACAGGAAGTCATTTCTGCCTGTGGCCATCAAACTTTACAACTCCTCCCTTGGAGGGTCAGACACCCTGAGCCGATAGGCTGGTCCTGGACTTATTTCATAACTTACTGGCATAACTTACATATTACTATTTAATTATTTATGGTTCTATTACTATTTATTAGTTATGGTGCAACTGTAACGAATTCCAATTTCTCCCGGGATCAATAAAGTATGACTATGACTATGACTATGAACATATGAGCCAGCTTTTCAGAAGTCATTGAGATTACACTGGACAAGACCTTCACATGACAAGTCTTTGGTATCAGTGAAGACATTAAGCTCTGTGACTGCAGTGAATGGCCATTCTGACCTTTACTTTTGGTGCTGTAACACTGCAGATAAATTGGAATAAAATACTTTAAGCATCTCATGGATTCAGTGCAAGAAGCACACCAAGCCATGTAAATGAACAACACACTGGCAAAGAAAAACTTGGCTTTTCACAGGGATTCCCAACCTTTCTCATACCATGGACCCCTATCATTAACCAACTCCTGCTCTGGAGTATTTAACAGGAATTTGGTAGTTCTCTAAGTTACTTGCTTATGAACACAGATGAGGTGCAAAATAAAATGATTTACATGACTTGAGAAAAAGTGAGTTGTCCACTGCTGGGTAATATAAATAGATCAACCAGTGGTAACAAAAATAATTTGGGAAAGGCTAAACACATGTATCTAATTCAACAGTCTATCATCATTTTCCTAATTTCAGTCATTCAACAGTACTCCACTTAAATTATATATATTTTTTGGAGCACTCTCATTTTTTTTCTCGGTAAGCTCCAGGCCAAAATAGAGAGTTTTTCTCACCAAATAAGTGTTTTACAACTACTAACTCTAAGGTTCCTCCAGATGATAAAATACACCGATATACTACAGCACAGACTGTGTACAAGAATTACTCAACACTGAACCCTTCATCAAATGCTAATCCATACTGATATTTTCAGAAACACAGTTAATAATGGAATCCCTAGATCCTCCCACATGTCTGAACCTTACAAGTGAGATCATTGAAACAGGTTAGAATTTAAAGTACTTTAAGATCAGTAAGTTACAGCGAGAACAAGTTCAAGGAATCATTCCTTATACAGGAGTACCCCGCTTTTCGAACATTCACCTTACGAAACCTGTTATGAAAGACCTACATTAGTTACCTGTTTTCGCTAACAGGAGGTGTTTTCACTGTTACGAAAAAAGGCAGCGTGCGAAAAAAAATCAGCACCGCCCCGAGCAGCCGCTCCTCCTCCGGATTCGGAACTGTATTCTCGCCGGCATTGCTTAAACACGTGCCTGTGAGCAGCCGTTAGCAAGATGAGTTCTAAGGTATGGGAAAAGCCTAGAAGAGCTCATAAGGGTGTTACATGTAGCGTAAAACAAGACGCAATTAAGCGTTTCGAGCGTGGTGAACGAAGTAAGGACAAGGTGAGTCTGGCTTGTGGAAGTTGACGAAGATGATGTTCAAGAGGTTTTGGCATCCCATGACCAAGAACTGCTAGATGAAAAGCTGATGCAATTGGAAGAGAAAAGGATAACAATCAAAACTGAATGCAGAAGCGAACGAACCGAAAGTGAAATTGTCCAGGAACTGAATGTGAAGCAACTGCATAAGATTTTTGCTGCAATGATAAAGTATGACTTTAATTTTGAAAGGGTACGTCGGTTTAGGGCATATTTGCAAGATGGTTTGAGGCTTACAAAGAACTGTATGATAGAAAAATACGCGAGGCTAAGCAGTCAAGCAAGCCTTCCACATCAGCCACAGCAGACGACGAACCTCGACCTTCGACATCGAGGCAGGCAGACATAGAAGAAGATGACCTGCCTCCCTGATGGAAACAGACGACAATGAGATGACACCCCAGTGTCCCACCACCCCAACCTCTGGGCCGCAGACCGATACATTGCCGCGGAGAATGCAGCGGTAGCCAGGTTGTGGAGAACGCAGCGGTAGCCGGGACGCACGCAGCACACCTTTAAGAAAAAAGCCCAAATAAACAAGCTAATTCATTAGGTGCCATGCGGCACATAAATGTTGGCCCAGGTCAGAGGCGATTGTCGATTGCATCGCCTCAGATCTGGGCTGACATTTATGTGCCGGGCGGCACCTAATTAATTAGCTTGTATATTTCGGCTTTTTTCTTAAAGATGTGCTGGGTGCTTCCTGGCTACCGCTGGACCCCTGCATTCTTCGCGGATCAGTATCGGTTTGCTGCCCGGAGGGTGGGGGCCACTGCACCACCCCAACCTCCGACAACTCAGCCTAACACACCATCATCAGTATGCTCGGCACTGTCTTCCCAATTCCGTTAAGTGATACTACACTGTACATACATTATCTATACCTTATATTGGCTGTGTATTTTTATGTGTTATTTGGTATGATTTGGCAGCTTCATAGCTTAAAGGTTACTGGAGAGAGCGTTTCTGCCGAGAGCGCTTGCGTGAGATTTTCGTTACGGAGAACAGTGCAGCAATGATTGTAGAGAATTATTTCTACTTTATATAGGCTGTGTATTTATCATATCGTTCCAGCTTTTACTATATGTTACTGTTATTTTAGGTTTTATATGTTATTTGGCATGATTTGGTAGGTTATTTTTGGGTCTGCGAACGCTCAAAAATTTTTCCCATATAAATAAATGGTAACTGCTCCTTCGCTTTACGACATTCCGGCTTACGAACCGTTTCATGGGAACGCTCTACCTTCAGATGGCAGGGGAAACCTGTATAAAAAATGCCTCCTTTCAATTTGCACCGAAATGATAAAAAGAAAACTATTCACATCAAAACAATACACACAAAACGCTGGAGGAACTCAGCAGGTACAGCAACATCTGTGGAAATGAACAAACAGTTGATGTTTCGGGCCGAGACCCTTCATGTTATTTTGCATGTTATTTCCTCCGAAAGCATTGGGAAGCAAAACAAGCAAAACTTGGAATACTATAGTGGAAAAAGGGAAATAAAACTTGTAAAAGACATACTGACCTGCCAGGAGAAGTGACATAAATCAAAGCATACACACAAGAGATTCTGCAGATGCTGGAAATCCTGTGTAACACACACGAAATATTGGAGGATCTCAGCAGGTCAGGCAGCATCTGTGGAAATGAACAAATAGTTAACGTTTCATGCTGAGACCATTCTCCAGGTCCAGGTTCTGATGAAAGGTCATGAGCCGAAACGTCAACTGTTTATTCCTCTCCATAAATCAAACGATGCCGTATTATTCTGTGTGATACTGCACTACACTGCCAGGTAAACCAAATGAAGAGGGAAAAAAAGAGTAACATGGTACACATTAAATCTCTTACTAGCTCTTCTTTCAGTTAGTCCTGACGAAGGGTCTCGGCCCAAAACGTCGACTGTACCTCTTCCTAGAGATGCTGCCTGGCCTGCTGCGTTCACCAGCAACTTTGATGTGTGTTGCTTGAAATTCCAGCATCTGCAGATTTCCTTGTATACACATTAAATGTCCTTATTTCCTACTCCTGATCTTATACTCGGTCTACATTGTTCAACCTAATTTGCAGGGCATCTCTGAAAAGAATCACATCCCATTCTTGAAACAGTTACAAGATGTCTTGCATTAATATTCTCCCAAAATGTATATTTGATGCACTTTTTGACATAATCCAGACATAACAGCGTTTACAGGTTCTTTTTATTTCATAATATGAAAACCATATGGAAGTGAGGACTTACACCATAAAACAATTGTCAATGGCTACATTTAACATCGATAAATGGGTGGCTGCGGTTAAACTGATATAAATATAACAAAGTCTAACCAAAACATGCTTTACAATATTAAATAGCATTTGCAAAGTGAACAGAATTTACCTGCTTTCACATACTTAGAAACTCAGTGCCCACAAGAAGAAATCAGTCAGGAAATGACACTGATGTTCTGGAAAAATCTTCTGATATTTTTGACGAAATTAAATGTTAAGCTAATAGGAAGTCAAGTTGAGTAAAATTAAAGAAATTTCCAATCATTTGGCTTAACTGTTAAACTTCAAGTACGCTCTCTATCGTCATCTCACACTACACACAAACAAGCTATAATAAAAAAGATATTTTCTATACAAGGCATAGAAAATGCTCGCAGAAGGACAACACATACAGGAAGCAAAATTCCTACATTATGTAAAACATCAGCAATTACATTTAAACAGACAATTCTGCTTGAAATAATTTCTTTTGCCTGCATGAAGTCAACCATCCAAATGCAATGTGAACATTCATTTCGAGAAGACTAGAATGCAAGAGCAAGTCTGTAGCGCTGAAGCTTTATAAATCATTGGTCAGACCGCACTTAGAGTATTGTGAGCAGTTTGGGCCCCTTATCCAAGAAAAGATGCGTTGGCATTGGAGAGGAGATTCACAACAATGATTTCAGGAATGAAAAGGTTAACGTACAGTACTGTGCAAAAGTCATAGGCATATGCAAATATGTATGAGTGTAATGGTTGTATTATAATATTGCACAATATTGTAATAATTTTATGTCTTGCACTGTACTGCTATCGCAAAAAAAAAAGGAAATTTTATGACCTATGTGAGTGACGATAAACCTGATTCTGATATGGGTCTCTCTTGTGGTCTGAGTGTGGGAAGGGGGACAGGGAGAGGGAATCATGGTTGGGAAAAGGGGAAGGGAGAGGGTAGGTAGTGGGAAGCACCAGAGAGACATTCTGTAATGATCAAGTATCCTTGCCTGGAGTCTCAGTGCTGGGAGTGTCTGCACCCGCATCATCTCCCACCCCTGGCACTCTTTCTCTGCCATCTGGTCCAGACCTATCCTACAGCGCTCACCCGCACTATTCCCAACACCCTTTGCTCCTGAAGATTTATAAGTTCATTGTCTGCTCCATGTTGACAAATACAGTTCAATGCAAAAGTCTTGGGCACCCCAGCGATATATATATATACACACACACACATATATATATGCCTAAGACTGTTGCACAGTATTGTATAAAAGGTATTTGATGGCCTCTGGGCTTGCACTCGCTGGAATTTAGAAGAATGGGGGGGGGGGGAATCTCATTAAAATCTACCAATTATTGAAAGGCCTAGATAGAGTGAACGTGGAGAGCACGTTTCCTCTAGTGTAGAACCAGAGGAAACAGCCTCAGCAGAGAAGGACATCCCTTTAGAGGAGGAACTTCTTTAGCCAGAGGGGAGCGAATCTGTGGAATTCAGACGGCCGTGAAGGCTAAATCACTGGGTATATTTAAAGCAGAGGTTGGTAGGTTCTTGAACAGCAAAGGCATCAAAGGTTACGGGAAGAAGGCAAGAGAATGGTTTGAGAAGGATAATAAGTCAACCATGGTGGAACAGCAGAGCAGATTCGATGGACCAAATGACCTAATTCTGCTGTATGTCTTATGCCAAGGATTACAGAGTCAACATCTCAGGCACAGACCCTTCATCAGAACTTGAAAGGAAGGGGGAAGAAGCCAGAATAAGGTGGGGTGAGGGAAGGAGTACTAGCTGAAAGGTGATAGGTGAAGGCAGGAGATGGTAAGTAGGTGGGTGGGGCGGGGATGAAGTGAGAAGCTTGGTGGTGACGGGTAGAACAGATACAAGATCATCTCAACAAACACTGCACCCACTACCCTGAGCTTCCAGTCAGCTCTTTAATTCTCTGCCTCTCTCTCACTCCATCCTCAACTCTAAAACTTTATTTTTATCATTCCAAATATGTCCACAGAACAGCACGAGGCACATTACTGGACTCACATCTCCTACTAGTCTCAGATTTGAGGACTTTTAACCAAAATTTCTATTTTTATTTAATTGTCCCGTCCATTTATCTTTAGGAATACAGCATTTACAACTCAAAAAGTTTTGTTACTGTGTACTATGATTCTGATTTGGATTCCATTCGTCATAACTTATTCTGACTTTCATGCTAACTCAGAGGCATCCTAAAATACTGTATGTTTATCCCTAACTCCTTTAAATTTCCAACGTGGAACTTTAATTGTCTGTTTGTCAATAGATGCTATCAGACCTGCTAAACATCTCTAGCATTGTATATTTTGTTTCCAGATCTACAGCATCGACAGAATTGGATATTAACTCATGACATCCAGCTAGCTGAGTAGCTTTAAATATTGTTGTGTTCAGAAAACCATGAAACACAAAATATTTTTAAAGTAATTCCAATAAATAATAACTGGAAAAAAGGTAGAAGGCAAAACATTAAAATTTAGAATCTGTATTTTAAAATTCCTCAAAAGCTAACCTGAAGAATTTATATTTAACTATTTTTTCCAATTAAACTCAGATGAGTTGAAGATGAGCTCAGAAAGTAAACCTGTGGTATGCTCTGCCACAGACTGTGGTGGAGGCCAAGTCCATGCGTATAAGGCGGAAGTTGATCATTTCCTGATCGGTCAGGGCATCAAAGGATATGACAAGAAGGCAGGCGTATGGGATTGAGTGGGATCTGGGATCAGCCATGATGGAATGGCGGAGCAGACTCAATGGGCTGAATGGCCTAGTTTTGCTCCTATGCCTTATGGTCCTATGAGTATTGTTTACTACTAAGCAAATATGACTTAGTTATATACAATTAAAAGTTTAAAATACTAAGACTAAGATAGGTGAGAGCAGATGAGAGGAAGATACCACCTGCCAGATTGTACCTCTTCCCCATTCCCTGCGCACCACCCCCCACATCTTATCCTGGGCTTTTGCTGCTTTCTTTTCCTGTCCTGATGAAGGATTTCGGGCCAAAACATCAATTTTCCCCCCATACATAAACGCTGCCTGACTTGCCGAGTTTCTCCAGCATTTGTTTGTGTGTGTTGCTCAAGATTTCCAGCATCTGCAAAATCTATTGTGTTAAACATTAAACGTAACAGCCACAAATTTGTGGTGGATGTCCACCATCCGGGACGATACCCATTCATTCCTCAGCTCCCTAGTAAGGAACTCCCAGCTGAGGTGTAGCAGAAATCTGACGTCATTCTTAATGTTTACGTTCTAACAATCTGATTTCAGCCAAATCTTCAAAGATGAGCAATTCACTCATCACTTATACTCAAACCTACAAAGACAATTATTAAACTCTTGTTTGCTAAGCTGCATTAACAAGAATGAAATTGTCTATTAATAACATGCTTTAAAAGAAAATTAAATCATATATTTGGAAACCACAACAAACACACTGAAATAATGGAAAAAATTGGACAACCAACTCAGAAAACCAACAGTGAATGACTACAGCATCTCTTTCACAAGATTATAACAGCAGAAAAAGTGCAGGATCCTTCATAATGTCATAACGACTGCTAGGCACGTCAATCAAAAATATTGTAAAAATACAGTACTGTGCAAAAATCTTAGGCGTAGGTAAAAAAAAATTCTGAAAAGTAAATATCAAAACCTTTACCATAAAGAGCAGTAAACTGTAAAAATCTAAATCAAGTCAATATTTGGTGTGATCACCCTTTGCCTTCAAAACTGCATCAACTCTCGAGTACATTATCGTCTAGTTTCATTAGAAATAGTAGTAACAACACATCTTCAAGAAGCGGTGCCTCCGAAAGGCGACATCCCTTATTAAGGACCCCCACCACCCAGGACATGCCCTCTTCTCATAGATAGATATATAGATATAGATACATATGTGTGTGTGTGTGTGCGCGTGTGTATCTCTCTCTCTCTCTCTCTATATATATATATATATATATAAGATCGATATGTATTTACTGTCATTGATTTACTTTTTTTTTCTCTTTTCAATACATTAACAGATTTCACATCACATGCTGGTGATAATAACCCTGATTCTGATTCTGAAAATCGGCTGGTAGGTTGTTCTAAGCATCTAGGAGAACTTGTCACAGTTCTTCTGCAGATTTTGGCTGTCTCTCCAGGTAATCCCAGACACCCTTGACGATGTTGAGATCAGGGCTCTGTGGAGGCCATACTAGCTGAAACCATATAAAAAACCCAGGGTGCCTAAGACTTTTGCACAGCACTGTAAATTCTCACAAAGGTAAGCAATGCTGTGTAATCTTGAAGCTACCACATTGTCAACACTCATTTTGCAGAGTTTGTGATTCATTTTTTTTCTGGGATCTGAACTTTGCTGGTAATTATTGCCCATACATAACTGCCCTCAGGAAGTCAGTAATGAGCTGACAGTGAACAAGGCTGAAATTCAGTTGTTGGGCAAAGATTTTCAGGAATTTGATCCAAAACAGTAATAAACCAGTGATCTACTTACAAATTAGAATTGTGTGTTACTGGAGGAACTCCCCACAGTGCATCTGCTGAAATTTACAAGTGTCTTTGGTGACGCACTAAGTATCCTCTTCTTAGAGATGCTGCCTGGCCTGCTGCGTTCACCAGCAACTTTGATGTGTGTTGCATGAAATATAGCCGCTGTCATGTTATAAATTACACTGAGAAATAAGTAGCGCAAAAAGAAGGCAAAAATAATGTGGCAATGTTCATGAGTTCATGGATCGTTCGGGAATCTGATGCTGGAGGGGAAAAAGCTGTTCCTAAAATTGTGAGTGCGTGCCTTTTGGCTCCTGTACCTCCTCCTTAATGCAATGAAAAGAGGGCACGTCCTGGGTGATGGGGTTTCTTAATGATGGATGCTGCCTTTTTGAGCCATCACCTTTTGAAGATGTTCAATATGCATCCACTACTCCAGTAATTCTTGGAAATCACATGGACTCAACCAAATTGATTGAAGACTGTCTCCTCTCAAAGTTCAAAGTAAATGTATTATCAAAGTATGTATATGTCACCATTTTACTAGAGGGCATTCACAATAGGTACAAAGAAACACGATGGAATCAATCAAAAACTATACCTGATTAAGGACAAACAATCAATGCGCAATGTGTCAGATAGAAGAAAGCCATTGGTTTTATTCATTCTGCACTTATAAATGAAGATGTCTGCAAATGCTTCAACCTTGTCTTTAGCACTCATGTGCTAGACCCCACCATCATTAAGGACAGGGCTATTCTTGGAGGATGCTCCCATTTGTTATTTCTTTTAAAGATTTAAAGATAAAGGTTAAAGATCTTTATTTGTCACATGTACATCGAAACATACACTGAAATGTGTCATTTACGTCAATAACAAACATGGGGATGTGCTGGGGTCAGTGCCAACAACTTACTAACTCTAACCAGTATGTGTTTGGACTGTGGGAGGAAGCCCACGTAGTCACGGGGAGAATGTCCATACTCCTTGCAGACAGCAGCGGAATCGAACCCGGATCACTGCCACTGTTAGAGTGTTACGCCAGCCATAATGCTACAACGCCATACCAAATGGCAGTCTGCTACCATTCACAGTTAGACTTGGCAACAGTATGGTACTTTGCTTTGGCAACCTTCAGAGTGCCAAGTTTACACTACCTGTAGAACTAAAATATTGACCTCGGATGGTTTTTTCCACCCTATACAGATGTCATCTCCAAATACAGTGCTGGGACATGGGAAGCATCTTACATCATTTCCTTTTCTCCTCTAAGCCCCCTCTCACCTGGATTTACCCATCACCCAGCAGCTTGAGCTCCTCCCCCTCCAACCACTATTTTATTTTGATTTCTGCCCTCTTTCTTTCCTGTCCTAAGAAGAGTGTTGACTGTTAATTTCCCTCCACAGATTCTGCCTGACGAGCATTTTGCATACGTTACTCCAGACTTCCGCCATCTGCAGTCTCCTGTGGTCTGGAAATCCAGTTTATTTACCTTGTTTCAGCACTCTTAAACCATAAGACTTTGGAGCAGAATTAGGCAATTTGGCCCACTGAGTCTGTCCTGCCATTCTATCATGGTTAATTTATTATCCCTCTCAACACCATTTTCCTGTAACCTTTAACACATTTACAAATCAAAGACCCAGCAAATTCCACTTTAAATATATCCAACAAATCCTGCTCCTCATACAAAATAATTGCTACTCCTTGTGTCCAAGCCCATCTACAATTAAAGATCAGGTTAATATTTAGACAGCGCTACAGTGCAGAAAACATTGGGTCAACAAACAGATGTGACTTAGCTCCCATTTTAAATTTTCCGTTTTGCAGAATAACGATAAAGTCATAAACCCTGTGGACATATGTAAATGTATAACGCTGTAATTATTCCATTCTGCTATTAGTCTAGCTGGAATCTGTAACATAAGTGATGAAGGGAGGTTTTGTTATAAAACTGGAAATGAGAAGCTGTGAGTAAAGATGTTCCCATTGTCCAAGAATTTCAAACACAGGAAGTGATATTACAGATTCTTTCCGCTTAACTCACTACTCGTTTGCAATACATTATCAACTGCGGCAGATATTAAACTCTGACATTTCATGGTCTAACAACAGGAGTTGGCCACAAAAACTGCTAGAATGTTACAAAAAATTAACTGGCTTCTTGGCACTCTTCAGAGAAAAGAGCCTAATGCTTCCACCCAGCCAAAGTTCAAAGTAAATTTATTATCAAAGTACATATATTTCACCATATACAACAGATACTCATTTTCTTGCAGGCAAACTCAATCAATTCAGTAACCTAAATAAAATAAAGACCACACCAAAAGGGCAGACAACCAGTGCAAATACAAAAAGAAAAGAGAAATTATAGAAATAAATAAATAAGCAATAAATGTGGAGAAATGAGATGAAGAGTCCTTGAAAGTGAGTCCATAGGCTGTGGGAACATTTCAACAATGGGGCAAGTTATTGAGTGAAGTTATCCCCCTTGGTTCAAGAGCCTGATGGTTGAGGGGTAGTAACTGTTTGTGTACTTGGTGGTGTGAGTCCTGAGACACTTGTACCTTCTTCCTGATGGCAGCAGCGAGAAGACAGCATGACCTGGGTGGTGGGCCAGATCCATAGGTAGTTCTAACAAACTGTACAGGTGATCTTACTTTCATTCATACATGGTCTTAGAGAATGAGAGCATTCCAAAATGCAAGCTTAGCCAAATTAGTGTTTTGATGACTATAATGTAGGAATAGTAATGGCCAATTTCTCCACAGCAAATTCCCACAATCTGTCTAAGTAACGTTAATTGACAGATGAATCACTTATCAGGATGTTGTTCATGTCACAGGCAAACACACAGAAAAGCCACTTTTTGCAGCAGCAGTAGCTGAGTAAATTATAAAATAAATACAAAACATTAACATAAATTATACATAGCTTGTGCAAAATAATGATAATGATAGGCAGCAAAAGAGAGGGCGAGAGTGAACACAACAAGATAGTCTTGTTCAGGATTGTGTTCAGGATTTACAGGTTGGTTCAAGAACCTGATGGCAATGGGGAAGGACCTGTAGATGAATGCTGCCTTCCTGAAACATCAGCTCTTGCAGATGTCCTCAATGGTAGAGAGATGTACCCCTGATAGAACTGTACGGGTCCACCACTCTCTTGTATTCTTCTACAATGGAGCTTCCATACCGGGGCACAGTGCAACCAGTCAGAAGCATGTCAGAGTCTCCAAATGATATGCCAAATCTCCTTAATCCTCCAAAAAGCAGAGACACTGGTATGCCTTCTTCATGGTACAAATATGTGCTAGTCCCAAGAAAGCTCCTTCTGAGATGCTGACACCCAGACACTGAAAGCTGCTCACCCTTTCCACTGCAGAAACTTCAATGACGACTGATGTATGCTCACCTGACTTCTTTCCTAAACTCACGTCAGTTTCTTGGCCTTGCTGATTCTGAGCACAAGGGTTGCTGTTACTCCTTGACCAGCTGACCCATCTCACTCCTGCATGCCATCTACATACTGGCCCTTCTCAAAATAGATCCATGGGATCTTACCATGCTGTAAAATAAATTAACCCTTGGCTTAACTTCTCAACAGAAGAATGAAAAACAGGACCTCTAACAATGCAACATTTAAAGCACACAGGAGTGTCATGGGTCCAGGCTCTGATATGGTACTTGAACCCATAACCTTCTGTCCTGTATGAAAGCACTACTGGGCCTCAACTGATCTTGTCAGAGATGCCCGCATCAAAAGTAAAACTTTAAGAGGATTGACTAATGATTTTCGCAGCTGAATGTTTTTCTATAGCACATCCTTCTAAATTCAGACAATTTGAAGAATTTTGTCTCTCACTTTAATTACCTGTACACTCCTATTGTGCTGTACAATATTGAATTATTGCACATTTTTAAAATTTGAAATCAAGTCACATAAGATTTATATTCACAAAATACACTATGAAAATGTTACATACAAAAAGATTATAAATATATCAAAAAGATTAAAATTGCATCAAAATTTAGCTGTCAAGATAGCAAAACTGCATAACTTTAAAGAACATGAGGATTAAATTAACTGAACAATGTAGTTCAGTCTCTTACATCCCTGTTAATAGCTCTGTTGCCCACCACCCAAATCAAACTACAGGAGCTGGCGACTTACAAGCATTAAAAGAGGCTTGTTTTCTTCTCAGCAGAAGTGTCCAATCCAATAAGGTTTTTATATGCAACTGGCACTAATACACAGAAATTATAAACATCAAACTCTACATACCTAGATTACCTGCAACATTTTGGCATTGCCTGCACAAAAAAATTATTCTACGTTGCCTCTCTGTCTCCCAATGTATTTCACTCTAAGGCAACAATGAAAAGGATGGTTTCATTTATCTAAACTACTATCACTCATTATGTTAAAGCAGGTTAAGTATTGTTGATATTCAGTATCAAGGATGGAAGGTGGAGTCAAGAATCTTGACCACCTTTCAAACACTCTACAACTCATGCTCTTAGTATTATTTATATTTTAATTTGCACAATATTTTCTTTTGAGCTTTATATGTACACTTATGTATAATTGTTCATAAGTTCTATTCTTATTCTTTATTTTCCTGTAAATGCCTGCAAGAAAAGTGCATGTAATTGCTATTACTAAGGAGAAGTGCTTGGGAAGCTGAAAGGTCTGAAGGTAGATAAGTCACCTAAACCAGATGGATCGAGGCACAACTGCGCAGGCACGTGGACATCAGTGAGTTAGACCGGCAGGAAGAATTTAAAAAGAAGGCAGCTTTATAGAGCGGGCGTCTGAGTAGAGGGCTTTGGCTCAACAGGGCTTCACGATAATGGGTCGAGGCAAGGTAAGTTACTTGTGAAGAATAGGAATAGGAATTATGTCTGTGAGGCCAGTGTTCTGTACTGGGTGTCAGATGTGGGGTGTCCAAGGGACTCCCAGCCTCCCGGACGGCCACATCTGCACCAGGTGCATCGAGCTGCAGCTCCTTAGGGAAAGCGTTAGGGAACTGGAGATGCACTCGATGACGTTCATCTGGTCAGGGAAAGTGAGGAGGTGATAGAGAGGAGCTACAGGCAAGTAGTCACACCGGGGCCTTGGGAGACAGATAAATGGGTAACAGTCAGGAGAGGGAAGGGCAAGAGTCAAATACTAGAGAGTACCCCTGTGGCTGTCTCCCTTAACAATAAGTACTCCTGTTTGAGTACTGTTGGGCGGGGGGAACCTACCTGGGGGAAGCAATAGTGGCCGCACTTCTGGTACAGAGTCTGGCCCTGTGGCTCAGAAGGGTAGGGAAAGGAAGAGGATGGCAGCAGTGATAGGGGACTCTATAGTTAGGGGCTCAAACTGGCGATTCTGTGGACGCAGGAAAGAAACACGGTTGGTAGTTTGCCTCCCAGGTGCCAGGGTCTGGGATGTTTCTGATCGTGTCCACAATATCCTGAAGTGGGAAGGTGAGCAGCCAGAGGTCGTGGTACATATTGGTACCAATGACACAGGTAGGAAAAGGGAGAAGGTCCTGAAAACAGACTACAGGGAGTTAGGAAGGAAGTTGAGAAGCAGGACCTCAAAGGTAGTAATCTCAGGATTACTGCCTGTGCTACGTGACAGTGAGTACAGGAATAGAGTGAGGTGGAGGATAAATGTGTGGCTGAGGGATTGGAACAGGGGGCAGGAATTCAGATTTCTGAATCATTGGGACCTCTTTTGGGGCAAACGTGACCTGTACCAAAAGGACGGGTTGCACTTGAATCCCAGGGGGACCAATATCCTGGCAGGGAGGTTTGCTAAGGCTGTTGGGAAGAGTTTACACTAGAATTGCTGGGGGGGTGGGAACCAAACTGAAGAGACTGAAAAAGGGACAGTTGGCTCACAAATCAAAAAAGCTTGTAGACAGTGTGAGAGGGAGGATAGGCAGGTGACAGAGAAAATATACACTCAAACTGATGGCTTAAGATGTGTCCATTTTAATGCAAGGAGTATCATGAACAAAGTGGTTGACCTTAAGAGCGTGGGTCAGTACTTGGAGCTGTGATGTTGTGGCCATTACAGAGACATGGATGGCTCAGGGGCAGGAATGGCTACTTAGAGTGCCAGACTTTAGATGTTTCAGAAAGGACAGGAAGGGAAGCAAAAGAGGTGGGGGCATGGCACTGCTGATCAGAGACAGTGTCATGGCTGCAGAAAAGGAGGAAGTCTACTGAGACTCTGTGGGTGGAAGTCAGGAACAGGAAAGGGGTCAATAACTCTACTGGGTGTCTTTTTACAGACCACCCAAAAGTAACAGGGACATCGAGGAGCAGATAGGGAGACAGATTCTGGAAAGATGTAATAATAACAGGGTTGTCATGGTGGGAGATTTTAATTTCCCAAACATTGATCGGCATCTCCCTAGGGCAAGGGGCTTAGATGAGGTGGAGTTTGTTAGGTGTGTTCAGGAAGGTTTCCTGACACAATATGTAGATGAGCCTCCAAGAGGAGAGGCTATACTTGATCTGGTATTGGGAAATGAACCTAGTCAGGTGTCAGGTAGTAGACAGCATTTTGGAGACAGTGATCACAATTCTATCTCCTTTACCATAGCAATGGAGAGGGATAGGAACAGACAAGTTAGGAAAGCGTTTAATTGAAGTAAGGAGAAATATGAAGCTGTCAGGCAGGAACTTGGAAGCATAAATTGAGAAAAGATGTTCTCAGGGAAATGTACAGCAGAAATGCGGCAAATGTTCAGGGGATATTTGCGTGGTGTTCTGCATAGGTACGTTCCAATGAGACAGGGGAAGGTGGGGTACAGGAACCATGGTGTACAAAGTCTGCTGAAAATCAAAAGAAAAGCTTACAAAATGTTCAAAAAGCTAGGTAGTGATGGAGATCTAGAAAATTATAAGGCTACTATGGGAGACGAGGGAGGAGATTGCTGAGCCTCTGGCAATGATATTTGCATCATCAATGGGAATGGGAGAGGTTCCGGAGAATTGGAGGGTTGCAGATATTGTTCCCTTATTCAAGAAAGGAAGTAGAGACAGCCCAGGAAATTATAAACCAGTAATTGGTAAGTTGATGGAGAAGATTCTGAGACGCAGGATCTATGAACATTTGGAGAGGCATAATATGATTAAGAGTAGTCAGCATGGCTTTGTCAAAGGCAGGTCGTGCCTTATGAACCTGACTGAATTTTTTGAGGATGTATCTAAACACATTGATGAAGGTAGAGCAGTAGATGTAGTGTATATGGATTTTAGCAAGGCATTTGATAAGGTACCCCATGCAAGGCTTATTGAGGAAGTAAGGAGGCATGGGATCCAAGGGCGCCTTGCTTTGAGGATCCAGAATTGGCTTGCCCACAGAAGGCAAAGAGTAGTTGTAGATGGGTCATATTCTGCATGGAGGTTGGTGACCAGTGGTGTGCCTCAGGGATATGTTCTGGGGCCCCTTCTCTTCATGATTTTTATAAATGACCTGGATGAGGAAGTGGAGGAATGGGTTAGTAAATTTGCTGATGACACAAAGGTTCGGGGTATTGTGGATAGTGTGGAGGGCTGTCAGAGGTTACAACAGGACATCAATAGGATACAAAACTGGGCTGAGAAGTTGCAGATGGAGTTCAACCCAGATAAACGTGAGGTGGTTCATTTTGGTAGGTCAAATATGATGGCAGAATATAGTATTAATGGTAAGATTCTTGGCAGTGTGGAGGATAAGAGGGATCTTGGGGTCCGTGTCCATAGGACACTCAAAGCTGCTGCACAGGTTGACTCGATGATTAGGAAAGCATACGGTAAACTGGCCTTCATCAACCGTGGGAGGCTATGTTACAGCTATATAGGACCCTGGTCAGAACCCACTTGGAGTACTATGCTCAGTTCTGGTCACCTCACTACAGGAAGGATGTGGAAACTATAGAAAGGGTGCAGAGGAGAGTTACAAGGATGTTGCCTGGATTGGGGAGCATGCCTTACGAGAATAGGCTGAGTGAACTTGGCCTTTTCTCCTTGGAGCGACAGAGGATGAGGGGTGACCTGGTAGAGGTGTATAAGATGATGAGAGGTGTTGATCGTGTGGATAGTCAGAGACTTTTTCCCAGGGCTGAAATGGCTAACATGAGAGGGCACAGTTTTAAGGTACAGAGGGGGATAAGTTTTTTTTACACAGAGAGTGGTGAGTGCATGGAATAGGCTGCCGGTGACTGTGATGGAGGCGGATACAATAGGGTTTTTTAAGAGACTCTTGGATAGGTACATGGAGCTTTGAAACATAGAGGGGTATGGGTAACCCTAAGTAATTTCTAAACTAAGTACATGTTCGGCACAGCATCGTGGGCCAAAGGGCCTGTATTGTGTTGCAAGTTTTCTATGTTTCTATGACTACACCCAAGGGTTCAGAAACAGTTTGCTGAAGAGAATGTGGAGGCATTTGTATTGATCTTTCAAGAATCACTAGATTCTGGAATGGTTCCAGAGGACTAGAAAATTGCAAATGTCACTTCACTTTTCAAGAAGGGAGAGAGGCAAAAGAGAGGAAACTATGGGCCAGTTAGCCTGACTTCCGTGGCTGGGAAGATGTTGGAGTCCATTACTAAAGATGAGGTTTCAGGGGACTTGGAGGCTCATGGTTTCTTTAAGGGAAAATCTTGCCTGACAAATCTATTTAAATTCTTTGAGGAAATAACAGGCAGGTTTGACAAAGGAGAGTCAGTGGATGTTGTTTACTTGGACTTTCAGGAGGCCTTTGACAAGGTGCCGCACACGAGGCTGCTTGACAAATTAAGAGCCCATGGTATCACAGGAAAGATACTAGCATGGATAGCATCGGCTGACCAGCATGAGACAAAGAGTGTGAATAAATGGGGCATTTTCTGGTTGGCTGCCTGTGATTAGTGGTGTTCCACAGGGGTCAGTGCTGGGACTGCTTTTTCTCATGGTATGTGGCATTCATGAAAACTCTGATCTCAAAACTCCACTGTCTTGCAGCTAAACCCACTCATGGGGAAGGCTGCGGGAGTAAACCCCAAGGAAGAATCCAGAGCTGAAGTCCCTGAGACAGTCCAGGATCAAGTTCAACTCTGACTGGCAACTCCTGTGACGCCACTGGAATCAGTCTCGGCCATTTATTTGGATTTATCAGCTGCGAGTACAGGGGGTGCCTGTTGCATGGGCAACAGCTTGCTCTCCATACTCTACTGCACTGGCAGTCTGCCTTTGTATTGCTGGAGGATTGCTCTGCTACCGGAGAGGGAACACTGCCTTTTGATCGCTGGGAGATTGATTACTCTACCACTGGAAAGGGGAAACTTCCTTTTGTTCACTGGTGGGATCACTCGCTGCTGGAAAGGGCAAGGCTTGCCGCTGTGTCTGGAGAATGTTACCCAGGTTTACTATGTTTTGGATATAGACTTGGACAATAGATCTTTTTCCCCAGTCTTGTGGTTTTTTTATATTCTGTGTTTTTCGCCTGATCGTCTCGTATTTTTTTGTGTGCAGGGGTGGGACATTTGGAGGTCAGATATGCTGTTCCATTTTTGTTCATTTTTTTGTGTGGGGAGGAGGGATTTGGGGGCTGATGATCGTGCTGCCGTTCTTTTTTTTCTTGCTTTTGTGGCTCTCTGGAGAAAAAGAATTTCAGAGTTGTATCCTTTGATAATAAATGAACCTTTGAAGCACAACTCCCAATGCCATACTTAAGTTGACCAATTACACTCCTGTCATTGGCCAAATCAAAGGTGGTGATGAATTAGCAAATAGATTGAAAGCTTGGCTAACTGGTGCCACAAAAACAACCTCTCACTCAAAGTCAGCAAGATAAGGAGCTGATTATTAACTTCAAGATGAGGAAACCGCAGGTCCAGGAGCCAATCTTCATTGGTGGCGCAAAGGGTCAACAATTTTAAATTCCTCAGTGTTACAATTTCAGAGGATCTGAACTGGGTCCAGCCATTATGAAAAAAGCATAGCAGCATCTCTACTTTCTTAGAGATTTGCAAAGATTCAGCAACTCATCTAAAACTTTGACAGACTTCTATAGATGCGTGGTGGTTGCACCATGGCCTGGTATGGAAACACCAATGCCCTTGAAACAGAAAACCCCACAAAATGTAGTGGATATATGTCCCAGTCGATAACAGGTAAAGCCTTCCCCGCCATTAAGCTCATCGACACGGAGGCCAATCACAGGAAAGCACCATCCATCATTAAGGACCCCTACCATCCAGGCGATGCTCCCTTCTCACTGCTGTCATCAGGAATGTACAGGAGCCTCAGGACCTGTCCCATCAGTTTCAGGCACAGTTGTTAACCCTCAACCATCAGGCTCTTGAACCACAGAGGATAACTTCAAGCAACTTCACTTGCTCCGTTACTGAACTATTCCCACAAGCTATGAACTCCCAAGTCAAGCACCCTACATCTCATGTTCTCAATATTTATTGCTTATTTATTTATTAATATGAACTTTTTCCTCTTCATGTGTTTTCACTGTTCGTTGTCTTATGCATATTAGATGAGGGAAGCCATTCTTTAAATCTATTATGTTTCTTGCATTTACTATGAATACCCGCAAGAAAAAGAATCTCAGGGTTGTATATGTACTTGGCTAATAAAGTTAGTTTGAACTTTGAATGATTTGTATGGAATTGATGGCGTTATGGCCAAGTTTACGAACGATGTGAAGTTAAGTGAAGGACAAGGTAGGGTTGAGGAAGCAGGAAGTCTGCAGAAAGACTTGGACAGTTTGGGAGAGTGGGCAAAGATGCGGCAGATGGAGTATAGTACAGAGAAGTGTGTGGACAGCTCCATCTTGTGCACTAGCCTACAAAGTACCCAGGACATCTTTAGGAAGCGGTGTCTCAGAAAGCCAGCGTCCATTATTAAAGACCTCCGGCACCCAGGGCTCGCCCTTTTCTCACTGTTACCATCAGGTAGGAGGTACAGAAGCCTGAAGGCACACACTCAGTGATTCAGGAACAGCTTCTTCCCTTCTGCCATCTGATTCCTAAATGGACTTTGAAGCTTTGGACACTACCTCAATTTTTTAATATACAGTATTTCTGTTTTTGCACATTTTTTAATAATCTATTCAATATACGTAATTGACTTACTTGTTTATTTATTATTGTTTTATTTTTATTTCACTTTCTTTGCTAGATTATGTATCACATTGAACTGCTGCTGCTAAGTTAACAAATTTCACATCACATGCTGGTGATAATAAACCTGATTCTGACTCCATTTGGATAGAAGGAATAAAGGTGTACATAGTTTTCTAAACCAGAGAAAATTCAAAAACCCGAGGTGGAAAGGGACTTGGGAGTCCCCATGCAGAATTCCCTAAAGGTTAACTTGCAGGCTGTGTCGGTGGTAAGGAAGGCCAATGTTAGCATTCATTTTAAGGGGACTAGAAAATAAAAGCGAGGATGTAATGCTGAGGTTTATAAAGTATTGGTCAGACTGCACTTGGAGAATTGAGAGTAATTTTGGCCCCTTATCCTAAAGATGTGCTGACATTGAAGCGAGTCCAGAGGAGATTTACGAGAATGGCTCCAGGAATGAAAGGGTTAATGGACGACTTTGGGTTTGTACTTGCTGGAGTTCAGAAGAATGGGTGGGTGGGGGAAATCTCACTGAAACCTACCAAATAGTGAAAAGCCTAGATAGAGTGAATTTGGAGAGAAGGTTTCCTAGAGTGGGTATGTCTAGGACCAGAGAACACAGCCTCAGGATAGAGGAATGTCCATTTAGAACAGAGATGAAGAGGAACTTCTTCGGCCAGAGGTGAATCTGTGGAATCAATTGCCACTGACTGCTGTGGAGGCCACGTCACTGGGTATATTTAAAGCTGCAGTTGACAGGTTCTTGATTAGTAAGGGCATCAAAGGTTATGGGGAAAGGGCAGGGGAATGGGGTTGAGGGGGATAATAAACCAACCATGATGGAATGATGGAACAGACTCGATAAACTGAATGGCCTAATTCTGCCCCTATTTCTTATAATCTGAGAAAATGAATCTCAAAGTGGTATAACGTGACATATGCAGTATGCACTTTGATAATAAATTTACTTTTGCTTTGAAGAACACCAGTTAAAAAATGTGTGGTTAAGGTTTTCTAAGGTCAGATTCAAGAATCTGATTATTAACCCACCCTTACACACAATACTCATAATGGGATGCAAAGGCTTAGTAGTTGAATAAATTAAAATATGGGAAATGTGACCCCAAAAGGCAAAACATTCACAATGCAACTGGAAGCCCAATTTAAAATCAAACTGCAGTAACTCGTTCTTGATGCCTCCACCCATCTCCCAGTTACCAGGGACTTCCCTACCAAATCATGCCAAATAACACATAAGACCTAAATTAACAGTAACATATAGTAAAAGCAGAAATATGATAAATACACAGCCTATATAAAGTAGAAATACTTTTCCACAATCATGACTGCACTGTTCTCCGTAGCGAAAATCTCACGCAAGCGCTGTTGGCAAAAACACGGCGCAAGTGTTCTCCAGTAACCTTTAAGCTATGAAGCTGCCAAATCATACCAAATAACACGTAAAAATACACAGCCTATATAAAGTAGAAATAACGTATGTATAGTGTAGTATCACTTACTGGAATTGGTTCAGTGCCGAGCACACTGATGATGGTGTGTTAGACTGAGTCGTCGCAGTTTGGGTGGTGCAGTGATGCCCCCACCCTCCAGGCTGCCGAGCGATACATTGCTGCGAAGAATGCAGGGGTCCTGCGGTAGCCAGGAGGCACATAGCACATCTTTGAGAAAAAAGCCGAAATAAACATGTTAATTAATTAGGTGCTGCCCAGCACGTAATTGTCAGCCCAGATCAGTGCCGACTTCTGATCGCATCATCTCTGATCTGAGCCAACAATTACGTGTCGGGTGGCACCTAATTAATTAGCATGTTTATTTCGGCTTTTTTCTTAAAGATGTGCAGTGTGCCTCCTGGCTACCGCTGCATTCTCCGTGAATCGGTATCTGTCTGCAGTCTGGGGGTTGGGGTGGCGGGACACTGAGGTGTCATCTCGTCGTCTGTTTCCATTAGAGCAGGCAGCTCATCTTCTCCTATGACTGCCCGCCTCGATGTCAAAGGTCGAGGTTCGTCGTCTGCTGTAGCTGATGTGGAAGGCTAGCTTGACTGCTGAGCCTTGCGCATTTTTCTATCATACAGTTCTTTGTAAGGACTCAAACCATCTTGCAAATATCCCCTAAACCTACGTACCCTTTCAAAATTAAAGTCGTACTTTATCATTGCAGCGAAAATCTCACACAGTTGCTTCACGTTCAGTTGCTACTGCATTCAGTTTCGATTGTTATCCTTTCTTCTTCCAATTGCATCAGCTCTTCATCTATCAGTTCTTGGTCATGGGATGCCAAAACCTCTTCAACATCATGTTTGTCAGCTTCCACAAGCCAAACTCACTTTGTCCTTACTTCGTTCACCACGATCGAAACGCTTAATTATGTCTAGTTTTATGCTAAGTGTAACACCCTTACGAGCTCTTTTAGGCTTTTCCGATACCATAGAACTCATCTTGCAAACGGTTGCTCACAGGCACGTGTTTAAGCAATGCTGGCTAGAATGCCGTTCCCGTGGAGAGTGGCTGCTCAGGGCGCGTGCTGATTTTTTCGCGCGCTGCTTTTTTTTCGTAACAGTGAAAACACCTTCTGAAAGCAAAAACTGGGAACGAATGCAGGTCTTTCGTAACAGTGAGGTTTTGTAAAGCGAACGTTCGAAAAGCGGGGGACACCTGTCCTTAGATGCACGCAGCATAAAGAATAAGGTGGATAACCTTGTCATACAGCTACAGATTGGCAGGTATGATATTGTGGCCATCACTGAGACGTGGCTAAAGGATGCATGTCTCTGGGAGCTGAACGTCCAAGGATACACGGTGTATCGGAAGGATAGGCAGGTAGGCAGAGCGGGTGGCATGGCTTTATTGGTAAGAAATGATTTCAAATCATTAGAAAGAGGTGACATAGGATCAGAAGGTGCAGAATCTTTATGGGTTGAGCTAAGAAATCGCAGGGTTAAAAGAAAGCCACCAAACAGCTGCAGTGATGTGGACTACAAATTACAACAGGAAATAGAAAAGGCTTGTTAGAAGGGCAGTGTTCTGATAATTGTGGGGGATTTTAATATGCGAGTGGATTGGGAAAATCAGGTCGGCACTGGATCTCAAGAGAGAGAATTTGTAGAATGTCCACAAGATGGCTTTTTAGAACAGCTTGTTGTTGAGCCCACTAGGGGATCAGCTGTACTGGATTGGGTGTTGTGTAATGAACTGGAGGTGATTAGAGAGATTGAGGTGAAGGAACCCTCAGGAGGCAGTGATCATAACATGATTGAGTTCGCTGTGAAATTTGAAAAAGAGAAGCCGAAATCCGATGTGTCAGTATTTCAGTGGAGTAAAGGAAATTACAGTGGCATGATAGAGGAACTGGCCAAAGTTGACTGGAAAGGGACACTAGTGGAAAGGACAGCAGAGCAGCAGTGGCTGGAGTTTATGCGAGAAGTGAGGAAAGTGCAAGACAGATATATTCCAAAAAAGAAGAAATTTTTGAATGGAAAAAGGATGCAACCATGGCTGAGAAGAAAAGTCAAAGCCAAAGTTAAAGCAAAGGAGAGGGCATACAAGGAAGCAAAAATTAGTGGGAAGACAGAGGATTGCAAAGTTTTTAAAAGCTTACAAAAGGAAACTAAGATGGTCGTTAAGAGGGAAAAGATGAACTATGAAAGGAAGCTAGCAAATAGTATCAAAGAGAATACTAAAAGTTTTTTCAAGTATATAAAGAGTAAAAGACAGGTGAGTGTAAATATAGGACCGATAGAAAATGATGCTGGAGAAACTGCAATGGGAGATAAGGAGATGGCGGAGGAACTGAACGAGTATTTTGCATCAGTCTTCACTGAGGAAGACATCAGCAGTATACCGGACACTCAAAGGTGGCAGGGAAGAGAAGTGTGCGCAGTCACAATTACGACAGAGAAAGTACTCAGGAAGCTGAATAGGCTAAAGGTCGATAAATCTCCTGGACCAGATGGAATGCACCCTCGTGTTCTGAAGGAAGTAGCTGTGGAGATAGCGGAGACAGTAGCAATGATCTTTCAAAAGTCGATAGATCCTGGCATGGTTCTAGAGGACTGGAAGATTGCAAATGTCACTCCGCTACTTAAGAAGGGGGCAAGGAAGCAAGAAGGAAATTATAGACCTGTTAGCTTGACATCGGTGGTTGGGAAGTTGTTGGAGTCGATTGTCAAGGATGAGGTACAGAGTACCTGGAGGCAGATGACAAGATAGGCAGAACTCAGCATGGTTTCCTTAAAGGAAAATCCTGCCTGACAAACCTATTACAATTTTTTGAGGAAATTACAAGTAGTCTAGACAAGGGAGATGCAATGAATGTCGTATATTTGGATTTTCAGAAGGCCTTTGGCAAGGTGCCACACATGAGGGTGCTTAACAAGATAAGAGCCCATGGAATTACGGGAAAGTTACATACGTGGATACAGCGTTGGCTGATTGGCAGGAAACAGAGAGTGGGAATAAAGGAATCCTATTCTGGTTGGCTGCCGGTTACCAGTGGTGTTCCACAGAGGTCCGTGTTGGGGCCGCTTCTTTTTACATTGTACATCAACAATTTGGATTATGGAATAGATGGCTTTGTGGCTAAGTTTGCTGATGATACAAAGATAGGTGGAGGGGCCGGTAGTGCTGAGGAAACAGAGAAACTGCAGAGAGACTTAGATAGATTGGAAGAATGGGCAAAGAAGTGGCAAATGAAATACAATGTTGGAAAGTGTATGGTTATGCACTTTGGCAGAAGAAATTATCGGGCAGATTATTATTTAAATGGGGAGAGAATTCAAAGTTCTGAGATGCAACGGGACTTGGGAGTCCTCGTGCAGGATACCCTTGTCAACCTCCAGGTTGAGTCGGTGGTGAAGAAGGTGAATGCAATGTTGGTACTCATTTCTAGGGGAATAGAGTATAGGAGCAGGGATGTGATGTTGAGGCTCTATAAGGCGCTGGTAAGACCTCACTTGGAGTACTGTGGGCAGTTTTGGTCTCCTTATTTAAGAAAGGATGTGCTGACGTTGGAGAGGGTACAGAGAAGATTCACTAGAATGATTCCGGGAATGAGAGGGTTAACATATGAGGAACGTTTGTCCGCTCTTGGACTATATTCCTTGGAGTTTAGAAAAATGAGGGGGGACCTCATAGAAACATTTCGAATGTTGAAAGGCACGGACAGAGTGGATGTGGCAAAGTTGTCTCCCATGATGGGGGAGTCTAGTACGAGAGGGCATGACTTAAGGACTGAAGGGCGCCCATTCAGAACAGAGATGCAAAGAAATTTTTTTAGCCAGAGGGTGGTGGATCTATGGAATTTGTTGCCACGGGTGGCAGTGGAGGCCAAGTCATTGGGTGTATTTAAGACAGAGATTGATAGGTACCTGAGTAGTCAGGGCATCAAAGGTTATGGTGAGATGGCGGGAGAGTGGGACTAACTGGGAGAATGGATCAGCTCATGATAAAATGGCGGAGCAGACTCAATGGGCCGAATGGCCGACTTCCGCTCCCTTGTCTTATGGTCTTATGTTTATGCTGCCTACTTTATTCTGTCTGTACTACTGGCGGCACCACAAATGTATGAAAGCTAGACTTAGCAACATAAATGCAAAGGAGATTTCCAGACTCCTGGAATTCAAATTAAAGGCCATATAAAAATGACTACAGAGAAAGACTTTCATCTCGTTGGTTTTGGGTACATTTGAACTAAGATCTGAGTGTTGAATATGTCCATGTGATAAATCATGCTGTTGAGTCATTCACACATGCTGCATGCACAAGAAGATTTAATCGCAGAAGCGCACTTCATTTGCTTTTAAGCTGCATTGGAATTTTACACCTCGATTGCCTCATTTAAAGCGTGATAATCTTGCTGTTTATTCCACTTTATTTCCTTTCAATTCACAAATCCCAATGACAAATTTAAAAAAAAGAAAGAGCAATCATAAAACTACTATAGGATTTGAATTATTAGTCAAAAAGTCCTTTTAAAAATTTGAAGTGAGACGCTCCTAGAGATAGTGTATTTAATTACTATACTTCAGTGAAAGGCTTCGTTTACTGTAACAGCCACGAGATACGATTCAACTAAAATAATTTAATGCTAATTGGATGGCTCAATGATGTTTAAAAAAATAAACTTGGCAAATGCAGAGAAAACCAGAAAATGAACATCTTGTGCAATACACACAAAAGGCTGGAGGAATTCAGCAGGTAAAGCAGCATCTCTGAAGATGAATGTTTTTCACCCTCTGCATGCCACCTTGGCTGAACAGAGGAGTAAAAGACAAAGACAACTGCGCTGCTCCAAAGAGCGCTATATGAGGTCATTCTTACCCTCGGCCATTAGGTTCTGTAATGAGTCAACCTATAGCTGGGCAAGTGATGACCCCCTCCTGTTAGACTGCTTGAGGTAACTTATTTTTCATTCTTTCTTACTTTTCTTTTTTATATATGTACCTGTGCTCTTGTAATATTTCTACTGTGACACTGTAATTTCCTTTAGTATCTATCTTATCTAGCTAGACAGTCGATGTTTTGGGCCGAGACCCTTCATCAGGACTCAGTGCAAAACAATGACTGCTAATTCATCTCCATTGATGCTGCCTTTCCTGCTGAGTTTTTCCAAGCGTTTCTATGTATTGTTCTGGATTTCCAGCATTGGCAGAATCTTCTGTGTTAATGGAGATCTTGTTTATGAATTTAAGAGTTAAAATATTTTACATTTATAATTCTGTTTGTTCTTGGTACTGAGAGGCTATTATTCTTTTTGTTCAAAGTTCTAATATTCAAAGTAAGTTTATTATTAAGGTACATATACGTCACCATATACTACCCTGAGATTCAACTTCTTGTGGGCATTCACAATAGAACAAATAAATACAATAGAGTCAATGAAAAAATACACAGAAAGACTGGCAACCAATGTGTAAAAGACAAACTGCGCAAATACAAAAAAAAACCACACGTAATAATAATAAATCAATAGATAATAATACTAAGAATATGAATTGGAGTGTCATATGTTGTGGAATCAGTTCAGTATTATTATTTACTCTGATAGATAGAAATACTTTATTGATCCCGAGGGAAACTGGGTTTTGTTACAGTTGCACCAACCAATAGAGTATAAATATAGCAATATAAAACCATAAATAATTAAATAATAGTATGTAAATTATGCCAGATGGAAATAAGTCCAGAACCAGCCTATTGGCTCAGGGTGTCTGACCCTCCAAGGGAGGAGATGTAAAGTTTGATGGCCACAGGCAGGAATGACTTCTTATGACGCTCAGTGTTGCATCTTGGTGGAATGAGTCTCCGACTGAACGCACTCCTGTGCACATTATGTAGTGGATGGGAGACATTGTCCAAGATGGCATGCAACTTGGACAGCATCCTCCTTTCAGACACTACTCTGGATCTGGAGCCTGAGGGCTGAAGGGTAATAACTGTTCCTGAACCTCCTTCCTGATAGTAGCAGTGAGAAGAGAGCATGGGCTGGATGGCGGACGTGATTGATGACAGGACGCTGCTTTCTTGTGGTAGCACTACCTGTAGATGTGCTCAGTAGTGGGGACGGCTTTTCCTGCAATGATTTGAGCTGTATCCACAACTTTTTGTCGCCTTTTTCATTTTTGGGCATTGGTCTATCTGCACCAATGATACTACCTGCAGCAAAATCCTTCAGAGTCAGTGATGAACTGCTTCCAACTTCATTTTGGTGGCTTCCGAGGTGGCTGGTGCAGCCAACAGATTTTTCTGTAAATAAGGCATGTGGTGAAGAAGTTGCTAGGGGACAGTGGTTACATACCATGAGAGACACAAGAGACTACAGATGCAGGAATGTGGAGCAAAAGAAAAATCGAACTGGTGGAGTTACTCAGTGGATCTCAGAAAGAAAACAGACAGTCAACGTTTCAGGTCAAGGTCTTTCATCTGGACTGGTATGAAAGGTATGTTTGCCTTCTACCATTTTTGCTTGGATTCCACCTGCTCCTGAAAGATCAAGCTTCTCAGTGCCATACTGAATGCTCCTTCCTGTTTCTCATGGGTCAGAGGTTCTCACAAGTCAATGAATAGTTTCCAAAGTTTCTTTCAGAATGTCCTTCAACTGCTTCTGTCCATCTACTATTGCCATGAGAGTGTTTAGGCTTGACTGCTTGTTTTGTGTCGGGCCCAGACCAATGAAAACAGCCAAGCATAATTAGAGTATCAACCCTTGGGACGTTAAGACTCTGATAAGATGCAAATGTTGGCAAGCTTTTCCTGCCAGTCGATTGCAAAGGTATAATTGAGACTTCTAAAGTGCCTCATATATGTGATCCATGTCTAAACACACAAGAGTGAGAATCATTCTTTATCTCTAAACAGTCTTTTCCTCAGATGACTAGATGCTATGGTGAGATCTGTCTCATATCAGCCTTCAATGAGATATGACCCCCAAGATAAGGGGCAGTAGGATCAGAATGATGGAGAAATATTTTTTCTGGGGTCATTCAGTCTCAAGCCCAATCTTTCATAACCAAGTCAATTACTTGGAGCTCAGTTTCCAAGCAGGTGCATAGTCAAGCATTATCTACATATTTTGATTCAATGATCAAGAATGGCATGCTCAAGGCTCTGCAGGAACAATGACATAGGTGAACAGTGCCCACTTGTCCTGCAGGTTAACTCTACTCCAGTTAAGTTTTATTTTGCGGAAGGGGTACAACAATATGGACAGGAGAAAAGATTGAGAAAAGTGGTGGGGCAATGTCTAAATTTAAAAGATTGTTGCTTCAAGATCCAAAACTAATAAGATGATGCCAAACCTCTGGGCTAAAACTCGGTATAGAACTGAGGTGCTGCACTGTAGGAGATGCCACCTCTTCAGTAAAACATTATCCAAGTCTCTAGCTACTTCCAGAAAATGATAGCATAACAAAGTCAGGGGATACTCATGATGCCTGGCCAGTATCTATCCCTCAATAAATATTACTAAAATAGATCATCTTCACTTTATCACATTTTTGCTTACATGAACTTATTATGTAAATTCTCTGTCATGTTTCCAATAGTAAAAATGCAACAACATTTAAAAGGCATTAGTTCTGGAAAACCCTGAAGGATTTTCTCTTTATCATCTTTTTAAATGAAATTCTAAACTGTAATTACATCTTAAACTCTGGCTCTAATTTTATGTATGCAGATTGCAATTTCCTCCCCATTATTTGAAAATACAGTGGATCCCAGTTAATTGGGGCAGCCGCTTATTTGAGACAACTCTTAAAGAACAAAAACAAATCGAGAAAATTGCCCAGATTCGCTTCATTTATTGGGACTCTATGTCACTTAATTGGGGCAGGAGGAGACTCGTTGAACGGGTTTTAACTAGTGTCGGCCATGTGCATTTCTGTGGCTATAATGTGTTAATGTAAAACAGTTTTTAAATAGCAGCAGTTGAGTGCGTCTGTGTTCAAAAAAAACAGTCAATATGTCACAGATAGTTGGTGACAAAATAAGCAGTAAGACAATTCCAAACTGCTTGTCTCACTGCGGTTTCAAGCATTCAATTGTGGAGATGTCAGAAATGGCTGTGTTTGAAAAGGAAATTATTTCACTACTTCACCAAGTTAGGAACTATTAAGACTTAAGGTATCTATCAACAATTACCTTGAATGTTACAATAAAAAGGAAGATTTGGAAGATGCAATCGTCAATAAAATTATATGAAGGCAGTCCATTATCTGTCTTAAGTTTCCACACTGATTTGGTTCATTGCGTACACTGCAGGAATTCCTCTGTTGATAATTTTTCAGAAATAATACAGTTTTATAGTACTGTAGTAAGTATTGATAGTACTCTGTTCTGTGTCTCATCTAAATACATAATTTGTTACTGAATTAAACAGTAGTTTGTCTTTTTTTTATACCTTTTTAACTTCTTCCATGAAAAGTTAACTAATAAGAGTAGCCGCTTCACTGGGCCAAAATATACTGGTCCTGATGTCTCAGTTTAACCGGAATCCACCAAAATATCTGGTTCCCTTGCTCTATGCTCTGATTATTATCTTCTGCTCTATAAAATGTTAAAAGTTTCAGTTTAAAAACTTTAACCTTCCCCTTTGTAGCCTGTAAGGACCCTTCAACGTGCCAAGCCAGTTTGATAACAATCACTGATGTCAGACATCTTTTATTCTTTACACCTAATGACTGACAGCATCAGGCATCATTAAAGTATGTTTATCACAAAGATTGCTAGATCTTTACGGTCATCATTGTTTGAGGTCGAGAGAGAAAGCAGCTCTTCCACTGCTGACTGCAAAATCCTGAGCCAGCTATCAAATTTTACCTGGCATCAAATCAGCAAATGTGGTTGATTACAGATTCCACTTTCCAAGAACTGCTGGACGAGACCACAATTCTTTGAACTGCTAGGAAGTTCTTTAATCACTCCTGGCTGCAGATAAGATTAATTTTCAGGTTGGAGCCGCTACCTTTTAATAGCCAGAGAACAAGCCAAAACAAAGTTTCATAAGCCACATCTAGCACAGAGCATCATGCCAGAGAAGAATGTTGATGGTCTGCACTGCTTGCAAGTCATCAGCCCATTTAGATTGGCAACTCAAGAAAATGGTGTCACAGTTGGAAAATTGGAATGGTTGCATAACAAATTCTGGAACACCGCTAAGGTTCCAAGTTCTCTGCTATGATTGTTTTTGAATACAGTTGCAGGTCAAACCTGCAGGGAGCAACAGCTCATGTAAGTTAGAGTGCTGGTCACTTCTACTGATCAAGTATTTCAGTGCACACAATTACCATTTTTCTTTCTTCAGGCTCCTGAATGTATTTAGTTCCCTTAATGAGTCAAAACCCAGTGTCTACAAATCCACTGGAGGCTGAAGACGACCTGTCCTGGGGCTAGAGGACTGTGTATGCATAGGTGGGTGGGGTTGAGAGAGGGAGGAACGAGGCCTGTTTTGCTGTTCCAGTTCAAGATGGCGCTGGTGAACTACAGTGACAACTTGCTGGCAGCAAACACAACTATTCATCACTCACATCTTTTCTCATAAATGATCATTAGCCTATAATTTCTTTTTGGGGTTGAGCTTTTGAACTGTCCGTATGATCTGGCATTTTTGAGGTGTGAGCTGAAGTCTTGAAGGTGCAGGACAGTTGCGGCATAGCGTGTACGGGCTGAATGGAGGTGCTGGAACCCAGGCCCCAGAGCAGGGAACCAGCCAATCACTGGCTGCTAGAGTGGACTTGAAGGTGACTCAAAGTGACACAATGGAGGCTAGGCAAAGTCAAGTTGGCGGGACCGGGCCCAAGAGTGAGGAACAAGCCAATGTTTGAACGATAAACGCCAGGCTGAATTCCAAAGGTAGGGTATCAGCTAAATCAAGGCAGCGGTTCCAGGCACAAGAGTGTATCGAAGCGGTGAGGGACAGGCTGGTGTTCAGCTCACTGGTTACGTGTCTCTGCACTGAAAGGAGGCTGTGGCCTGCAACTAACGGGTTCTTGGATCAGCTGTGACTGGAATCGTGGCTATGGACTCACTTTCGCAAACTTCAATTCTGAATGTTATTTGGGTACTTTTATTGTTTGCACAATTTGTTTCTTTCCCCTGCACAGTGGGTGTTTGGCGGTCTTTTTTAATGGGTTCCATTGGGTTTCTTTGTTTGTGGCTGCCTGTAAGGAGACAAAGCTCAAGGTTGTACATAATATATATACTTTGATAATAAATGCACTTTATGTTCTGTTCTGTCGTGTTGTGTTGTTCTGCAGAACATGGTGGGCATGCTATGTTGACACCAGATTGTACGTAGCACTTGCCCCCAGCCCATCTTTGGATGTATTCGTTGTTAACGCAAACAATACACTTCTCTGTCTGTTTCAATATAAGTGTGATAAAACTAATCAGAATCTGAATCTTTTTTCTCTCATTTTGCAGAAATACATGGGTGTCCTTCATTTTTAGTAGCTTGTACTCAACAAATGGATTGATGGACAGGCGAAGGATAAGGAAAGATTGGAAAAAAACCCTAAAAATATTATTTACTTAGTTTGTGATCATTGATATATATATATCAGTGAGATAAGTTTTTGTTTGCATCATAATAAAATCATTGTTCTCAATAATCAGCCAGTTGCCATTTCCAACCAAAGGATGACAATTCTAGGCAGCAGAGGAATTCAGGTTAAGGACTCACTGAACATTGAAACTGCTCTAATGAGTGGAACCAGAGGCTCATGGCCACTAAGAAATAGCCTGTAGAGTGAACCTGAACAGCCTCTCTTAAATGGCTCTAGCTTAAATGCCCAAGCCTACCGCAAAGTTGGGAGGGAAAAGTGCCAAACCCAAACAAAAGCTGATTAAAGGACTGGGTCAGAACTGGAAAGAAGCTGATGACTGGGTCTAAGATATTCATTGTTTTACTCCAAGTCTCTGTATCAAAGCTGTTAGGATTCTGTTCAGCAATCCAGGACTGAGTGTGTTCACAAGGATACACTATGTCCCAAATATGGTGGGACAGTTCAGGAGAAAGAGAATCCCCAAAGAACTGGTGATTGTGATGGCCATTTTCTTACAGAACCTTTTCAGAAGGTACTGATAACGTCAATATTACATGTCAAATTCATTCTACTTAACACTGAACAAGTAAGGATGACACAACCAACATGGGAGCAGCACTTCAACCATATATCAATGCGATCATTATGTTCCATATTTTTTTTAAGAAAAACTATTTTAATTGATTTGTCATTGCTGGTTTTTTCAATAAATTGAAAAGTTATCCATGTTGTTTAGTAATAACTTCTCACAAAGCTCCTTCCAAAAGCATGGTTCTGAACATATCTTGGCATTTATGATAGCTGATGTTAATTTTTCAAACTCAGTTATGAACCAAGTTCTCAAGATAGCAATACCAATCTGCAACACACACAAAAATGCTGGTGAACGCAGCAGACCAGGCAGCATCTCTAGGAAGAGGTACAGTCGACGTTTCGGGCCGAGACTCTTCGTCAGGACTAACTGAAAGAAGAGCTTGTAAGAGATTTGAAAATGGGAGGGGGAGGGGGAGGGGGAGTTCCGAAATGTTAGGAGAAGACAGGAGGGGTAGGGATGGAGCTAAGAGCTGGAAAGCTCTTCGTCATTCCAGGACGAAGGAGATGTCTTTGTTTTTTAAAGAAAGGGGGTTCCTTTCCTTCACCATCAACTCTGCTCTCAAACACATCTCTCCCATTTCACGCACATCTGCTCTCACCCCATCCTCCCACCACCCCACTAGGAATAGGGTTCCCTTGTCCTCACCTACCACCCCACCAGCCTCCAGGTCCAACATATAATTCTCCGTAACCTCCACCACCTCCAACGGGATCCCACCACTAAGCACATCTTCCACCCCCGCCCCCCCGCTTTCTGCAGGGATTGCTCCCTAAGCAACTCCCTTGTCCATTCGTCCCCCCCATCCCTTCCCACCAATCTCCCTCCCGGCACTTATCCTTGTAAGCGGAACAAGTGCTACACATGCCCTTACACTTCCTCCGTCACTACCATTCAGGGCCCCAGACAGTCCTTCCAGGTGAGGCAACACTTCACCTGTGAATTGGCTGGGGTGATATACTGCATCCGGTGCTCCCGATGCTGCCTTCTATATATTGGAAAGACCCAATGCAGGCTGGGAGACCATTTCGCTGAACACCTACGCTCCGTCTGCCAGAGAAAGCAGGATCTCCCAGTGGCCACACTTTTTACTTCCACGTCCCATTCCCATTCTGGTATGTCTATCCACGGCCTCCACTACTATCAAGATGAAGCCACACTCAGGTTGGAGGAACAACACCTTATATTCCATCTGGGTGGCCTCCAACCTGATGGCATGAACATCGACTTCTCTAACTTCCATTAATGCCTCACCTGTCCTTTGTACCCCATCTGCTACTTATTTATTTATTTATTTAAAAATTCTCTCTCTTTTTTCTCCCTCTATCCCTCTCACTATACTCCTTGCCCATCCTCTGGGCTTTCCTCCCCCTTTCTTTCTCCCTAGGCCTCCCATCCCATGATCCTCTCCCTTCTCCAGCCTCATATCCCTTTTGCCAATCACCTGTCCAGCTCTTGGCTCCAATCCTCCCCCTCCTGTCTTCTCCTATCATTTCGGATCTCCCCTTCCCCCTCCCACTTTGAAATCTCTTACTAGCTTTTCTTTCAGTTAGTCCTGACGGAGGGTCTCGGCCCGAAACATCGATTGTACCTCTTCCTATAGATGCTGCCAGGCCTGCTGCATTCACCAGCATTTTTTGTGTGTGCTGCTTGAATTTCCAGCATCTGCAGATTTCCCCGTGTTTGCATTTTTAAATACCAATGTGCACCAAGATATGAAAATGAATAAGAGCAACCCTCCAATAAAAACCCAACAACTGATAAACCTCTGTAAGACAGATTATTAACTGTAAGACACTCAGTGATATTCTTCATGACTACATTTAATTGGGCTTAATATATCTAATAATACACATATATGATATGCATCAATGTGACATTAGTAAAAGTGGATCACATCTGTTATCTTGTAGTGGACACAGCCCAGTCCATTACAGCAAAAATCCTCCCCACCATTGAGCACATCTACAAGGACGCTGCCACAAGGAAGCAGCATCCATCATCAAGGAACCCCATACAGGCCATGCTCTCTTCTCACTAAGACTATCAGGCTGGAGGTACAGGAGCCTTAGGTCCCACACCACCAACCAGGTTCAGGAACAGTTATTACCCTATAACCATCAGGCTTCTGAACCAGCATGGATGACATCACTCACCTCAACTCTGAACTGATTCCACAACTTATAGGCTCACCTTTGAGGACTCTACAACACATGCTCTCAACATTTACTTATCTTTTGTATCTGTACAGTTTGTCTTATTTTGAACATTGGTTGTTTGTCAGCGTTTGTGAGTATTTTTCATTGATTCTATTGAATTTCTTTGTTCTACTGTAAATATCCTGAAGAAAATGAATATACACACTTTGATAATAAATTTACTTTGAACTTCGTTAGTAATTGGTACTAAACTGCTCTTTATTTTTGCAAGCAATATTTATTGAACTCCTTGAAATTAATACGGTTAAGTGTCCTGTTTTCAACAAGGTGCTTTTGGCCAAAAATTAGTTTTCCTTGGAAACACAGCTTCCAAGAATGGAATATGACACAACAGAACAGCCCTACCAGATTCCAGTCATTGGATGCAATCATCTTTTTTCGTTCCGTACATGAAACAAAGGTTCACACAGAGATGTGTCATCAAGTAATGCACTTCAGTTGTGGAATTCATCTGGCTTTGGAGCATGTCCAACATCCAGCATCTCTAAACGAGCATTGATGTGGGAGCAACCACAATTTTCCTTTCCTTTATTTCTGCAGTTATTTTCACTGTTCAAGAAGAACTGTGAAAAGTTAAATCCCCAGCATTTCTCCCTAATCCTTCCATGGCAGTCAAACTTCATTCTTTACAAACTTTTCTATTGTCCCTTTGAACCGCTCAATCTCCCAAACAAGTTCCTGAACTGGGAAACTATATTTGTACGCCACCTGCTTTCAGCATATCCAGTGAGCAAACTTCAGGCCATTTAATATAGCCCATTGTGTTCAGGGGGTCTCTGCAAGTTGACTCCTTACCATCCACAGATAGATATTCCATCTTTTAAACCTCCTCAATTGAAATGCAACAATAATTATTAATTCAAACCATAAACTGCAATCGTCTGAATTGTTAAGGAATATGTGCAAAATGATTCATATACAGTGTTGAAAACCTAGAAAAGGCACCTAAACAACTATTTACAGTTATTCACTGCTCTAAGTCTGTGGGGCAGGAACTCATCAAATGCACTCAAGGTTCATAGGTGGTGGGTCAAACTACATCAGGCTTTAATTACTACTTAATCACCATATATTAAAACAAGGATGAAAATCTACTTGTCCCAAAGGTGCTGCAATCCCTTGAAATGATAAGGGGAATTAATAGCATCCAAGCCGGAAATAACCAAACGCACAATCATAATAGGATCACCTACAAGTTAGTAGCAAAATCAGGAAGCCCATTAATTTCTACATGAAATGTAATGGAAATCTGGAGCTCTTGCTATCCTACGAGCTATCAACTCTGCATCAATTAGAACTTAATCGCACTAAGATCTTTATTAATTTAGAGTATCAAGAGATATAAAACTAAAGTTAATAGAACTGGTTTGATGGTTTAAATAACACACATAAAAAATGCTGGTGAACGCAGCAGGCCAGGCAACATCTATAGGAAGAGGTACAGTCGACGGTTCGGGCCGAGACCCTTCGTCAGGACTAACTGAAAGAAGAGATAGTAAGAGATTTGAAAGTGGAAGGGGGAGGGGGAGGTCCGAAGTGATAGGAAAAGACAGGAGGGGGAGGGATGGAGCCAAGAGTTGGACAGTTGATTGGCAAAAGGGATATGAGAGGATCATGGGACAGGAGGCCTAGGGAGAAAGAAAGGGGGAGGGGAAAACACAAAGGATGGGCAAGGAGTATAGCGAGAGGACAGAGGAAAAAAGAGAGAGAGAATAAATAAATAGATAGATAGATAAATAAATAAATAAAGGATAGGGTGCAAAGGGGAGGTGGGGCATTAACAGAAGTTTGAGAAGTCAATGTTCATGCCATCAGGTTGGAGACTACCCAGACAGAATATAAGCTGTTGTTCTTCCAACCTGAGTGTGGCTTCATCTTGACAGTAGAGGAGGCCGTGGATAGACATATCAGAATGGGAATGGGACGTGGAATTAAAATATGTAGCCACAGGGAGATCCTGCTTTCTCTGGCGTACAAGCCTCCTGATGGCATGAACATTGACTTCTCTAACTTACGTTAATGCCCCACCTCCCCTTTGTACCCCATCCGTTATTTATTTTTTAAAATTTTTTTCTCTCTCCTTCTCTCCTTTTTCTCCCTCTGACTATACTTCTTGCCCATCCTCTGGGCTTCCCCCCTCCCCCCCCGTCTTTCTCTCTAGGCCTCCCATCCCATGATCCTCTCATATCCCTTTTGCCAATCAACTTTCCAGTTCTTAGTTCCACCCCTCCCCCTCCTGTCTTCTCCTATCATTTTGGATCTCCCCCTTCCCCTCCTACTTTCAAATCTCTTACTATCTCTTCTTTCAGTTAGTCCTGACGAAGGGTCTCGGCCCGAAACATCGACTGTACCTCTTCCTAGAGATGCTGCCTGGCCTGCTGCGTTCACCAGCAATTTTTTATGTGTGTTGCTTGAAATTCCAGAATCTGCAGGTTTCCTCGTGTTTGATGGTTTAAACAGTTCTGTTTCTCTTGGGTGAGAACTAACATAGTAACTACTGCCTCCCCCCATCCCAATAAAGCTCTGCAGCTTAATAGCCCACACAAACTGCTGGAGGAACTCAGCAGGTCATGCAGCATCTATGGAAGAGAATGTAACTGAATCAATCAGACACAACACAAAAGCCAAACTCATGTATAGCTTACAATGCAAGTGAAATTGATTCCTATTGTCTAACCAGCTCATGAAAAAGTATCAGAAAAAAAAGTAACATTCAAAATATTATCAATATCTGAAACACTCTAATTCCTTCATCAAGGCAATGCTGACACTTCTTAAATAGATTTAAATGTTTCTGAAAACATTACTATGGTTTGTTCAGTAACTAGCACGCCTTGCCTGCAAGTCAAGAAATTGTTCTGACATTTACTATAAAAGTACAAATTCACAGAAAAATAATGCAATTGTATAAAAACAACAGCTCCTGAAATATATCTTGCCATGTACTAAATACAATGAATAATATTCATGCATAAGATTCTGATTGTCTTTTTAAAAAATCTTTCACAGATCTTGCCTTCCAGGCTCAATTTCCAATTCTATGAGGATATACCAATATTGCTTACAGTCCTGGGAGACTGCTTCGTCAAGCACCTCCGCTCCATCCACCAAAAGCAGAATTTTCTGGTGGCCAAACTTTTAAATTCCAATTCCCATTCCATTTCTGACATGTCAGTCCATGGCCTCCTCATGTACCCACACCATTGGCCCACTCTCCTCTCCTATCAGATTCCTTCCTCTCTAGCCCTTGACCTTTCCTAGCCATCTGGCTTCACCTATCACATTCCAGCTATTCTCCTTTGTTTCCCCCCCCCACACCTTTTTATTCTGGCATCTTCCCCTTCTTTTTCAATCTTAAAGAAGGGTCTCGGCCAAAAATGTTGACTGTTTATCAATTTCCATAGATGCTGTCTGACCTTTTTGTGAATGTTGCTCTGTCTTTACTCTGTTGCTGAAAAACGTTAATGGCAATTAAGTGATTTTGCACTACCAACATGAGATGACCATGAATATATAAAAAAGAAGGTATCACACCAGAACTTAGTGAAGCTGGTATTAAGACAATTGTTAAGACAGTGCAAACAACAGGAATTCTGCAGATGCTGGAAATTCAAGCAACACACATCAAAGTTGCGGGTGAACGCAGCAGGCCAGGCAGCATCTGTAGGAAGAGGTGCAGTCGACGTTTCAGGCCGAGACCCTTCGTCAGGACTAACTGAAGGAAGAGTGAGTAAGGGTGTCGACGTTTCAGGCCCTTACTCACTCTTCCTTCAGTTAGTCCTGACGAAGGGTCTCGGCCTGAAACATCGACTGCACCTCTTCCTACAGATGCTGCCTGGCCTGCTGCATTCACCAGCAACTTTGATGTGTGTCGTTAAGACAGTGGTACAGTTTACTATCAAAGAATACTGTGTCAAATAACTTGCTGGTCTCCTTGGCATCAGCATCTTAAAGAGAACATTACTACTTCACTGAAGTAGTTTATAAAATTATTCATTTAATGCAAGAATAAAATTTATAAAATTGAGCAAGTCATGCCTAAGGCCAAAGCACAATGGAGCAATAGCAAATATTTCAAAAGCTAACAGAAACAAAAAATAAAAACAGAAAATAGTGAAAGCAATCAGTAGATCAGGCAGCATCTGTGAAGAAAGAAGCAGAGATGTGTTTTAGCTCAATAACTTTTGTTCAGAAAGGCTCTGAAAGGTTATTATGAAAAGCATTAACGGCATTTCACTCGCCACAGATACCTCCTGAGATACCTGGGAATATCCACAATCTTCTGTTTTCATTTCATATTTCCAGCATCTGTAGCTTTTACTGACTTTCAAGAAACAAAAATAACCTGACTACATTTTCAATTACAACTGCCACTACTGAAGGTCAAAGCATGAATTTTGTTGTTTGATTCGGTATCCAAAATTAGCAACCCTACCTTGCTCTCTGCTCCACCAACACGTTGACGTGTAGCTGTAACCATCTCCAATTTAGCATTGTTAGGTACATTAGCAAACCTCCACTGCTGTGATAAATCCAAAAGTGTTCTCTGGAACCTACAAAAACAAATCATCAAGGTTCTCCATAAGCAAAATATGTGAAAATGCAATCAGGAAACAGGTCATGTGAACCAAGTTAACATTTCATATCAATGAGCTTTCATCAGATGACTCTCCACAAAAGGATACGCTCAGTATTTCCATCATTTTCTGCTTTAACACAAAACTCAACTTCAGGCACCTTTCAATAAATAACCCTCAAAGATTTCAAGCCCCACATAACTTAGGAGAATAATTGCTCGATTCACAGCCACAGGGAATGTAATATTTACCTTTAACAATCCACAGCCCTCAATATTTACTTGGATCTTTTAAATATGGAAAAACCTTAATATCAAGGAATCCATCTAATGTTTTAAGGATATATTACACTGTTCAGTTTTAAATTTCAATGATATGGAGAAATGGGAAAAACATACTATTCTGCCTGTCCAATTCCAAATAGCTGTATCTCAAGAAATAAATAAGTACATTTGAGAGTGGGAAGGCATTTCCAAGAGGGGCAGAAAGATGATTTCATGAAGAGTAGAAGCACATTTGTATTGCATGCAGCATAATTGCGAGAGACAGTGAGAGGGTTGAAAAATACTGCTGGTGCCTCTGCTTGCAGAGTCTAGTCCACATATACAACATGCTTGGCATGGCTTTCATTCACAAAGAAAAAGATTTTATTTCATTAATCTATCAGTGAATCATGTCAATTTACAAGAATTTTATTAAACCACATAAATTTTATTATACCTGCAAAACCGAAGAAATTTTTACTTTCATCATTTTTTCTGTAAACCTGAAAAACTACAATAAACCATTTTAACAAAAATAGTTAAGAGGAAGATCAACACAACAGCATATATGCAACGAGTTTATCCCAAGTTCAGATGGTGAAAATTTAACACTCTACTGGACAATTTAAATAAGAACAGAATTTATTCAGCACATCAGGGGTATGGGGAAGAAACAGAGATAATGGTTCAGGGTGATAACGTTGCCTCAGATCTAGGGAACGAGGCAAATTTCAACAATGGATCTACCATTGACCTGCTTGTGCATCTCAGGGCACAAGTGCACTTCAAGTGATGGCAAATGACGTCACAGGAGATCGTGAAGGAATGTGAATAACCGGGAGACAAACGGCTGATGCTCAGAGATAGGGTCATGGTCCAGAGGCAAATAAGAGAAGATGTCAGACAGCTGGTGAACTCCTGTAGGAGATTAACTTACCACACAACAAAAGCACTGCCATTGCCAGTAGGCTTGATGACAACATGAAGGTTGAGACTGGTCAACCTGAGCATAACTCATGAATGGAGAAGTGGGGGGGAGGGGGGGAATGAGTAGGAATGAGAAAGTTTAGAACAAGAAAGGGCAGTATTAAAATCAAATGGCCACTATTATGCTAACAGTCAATGATGAATCTCCAAGTTAATCATTACAGTCAGAGTCATAGAACAATACAGTACAGAAAAAGGGCCTTCGGTCCACTTCATCCATGCCAAACTATTATTCTGCGTAGTTATAGTCCTCCATACCCCTCCCATTTGTACAAGGCCATAATACAAAGCATCAGAATTAGGCTCTTTGACCCATCGAGTCTGCTCCACCATTCCATTATGGCTGAGTTATAACCACTCTCAATCCCATTCTCCTGCCTTCTCCACATAACCTTTGATGCCCTTACTAACCAAGGACCGACCAACCTCCACTTTAAATATAACCAGTGACTTGGCCTCCATGGCCATCCACAGATCCTCCACCTTCTGGTAAAATAAAGTCCCCTTCATCTCATACTTATCCAAATGTCTCTTAAATGTTGTAATCAAACCCACATCCACCACTCCCACTGGCAGCCCATTCAACATTCACACCACCCTGAGTTTCAGGTTTTTCTTAAGTATTTCATCTAACAGTTAATCTAAATCATTATCTCTGAGTGGTGGGGTGGAGGCACATCTCTACCTTCCCTCTGTCAGCCTGCAGGTCACACTTGGGGGGGGCAGCACCTGCTTAGCCCCCTGATCCAGGTCACATAAAGCTATGGGAGCAGGTGGTGGATGGCCCTATGAGCAGCTGGTCACAAGTCCTGGTTATGCGACCAGCGACACCAGCCGGACAATCTCTGAAGAGTATTGATAATGGCTGGAGTCATCCCTCTTGTAAAGACACTGTCCAGAAGAAGGCAATGGCAAACCACTTCTATTAAACTTTGCCAAGAACAATCATGGCTGAGACCATAATCGCCTACGTCACATGACATGGCACAAAACAATGATGACGATGATATTTCTCTCACATTCAGATGCTGTTTTGCAGGATTGTGTGCTTTTATTTCAGATTCCCAGCATTTGCAAGTTTTTTTTTACTTATAACAACCTAAATGTCTATACCACCTGTACTTCATTATGGAAATGTGTTGAAGAACACTAAAAAGATAACTCAAGAGCTAACACCTTAGAATCAGGAAAGCACAGAATTCAAACTGCAAGATAGGTTCAAGAAGAGTTACTATCCCTCGACCATCAAGTTCTTGAACAAAAATGGATAACTACACTTACTTGCCCATCCATTGAGATCTTCCCACACCAATGATCTCACTTCAAGGATTCTTTATCTTGTTGTTTCATGTTCTCATTACTTATTTCTATTTATTTATAATTGCCTTGTTGTATTCTGCACTCTGGTTGATCTTTCATTGATCCTGTTATAGTTACTATTCTATAGATTTGCTGAGTTTGTCTGCAGGAAAATGGACTCAGGGCTGTTTATTGTGACATATATGTACTTTGATAATAAAATTTACTTTAAAATTTGATTTACTGAACAGATACTGCTAATCTTCGGAGCATTTATGTAGGATAATAACATTTAAAATCAACAGTGTTCCAAATAAAACTAATTATTCTGGTACAATGCGAATTCTGTGCTTAATCTAATCAGAGTCTCTAAGATCAAATGATCTAATCATCAAGTAATAAAGGCCTCAAATGAGGGAGAATTAAGCTGCTTTTGATTAGCAATAGTTGAGTATCGCACATGTTCAGGAATTCCAAGTACCAATAGAGAAATTATTTTGCATGGAGCTCATTGAAATACATTATTTGACTGTGGTAATCAGTGCTGTAAATTATTAAAAGTTGCTTCACATCTGCTACCAAATGCAAAGTCTGGACACACAGATGAACAATGTTTAATACTGGACTTGCAGAACCTATGTAGCACAGTTTCCAGCAATTCCAAAGTATGACAGTGAAACAGATGTAGCTCTGTAAAACATGAAACTTCTGACAGGCCAAAACTAAAGGATTTCAAGTGAAAACATAATTTATACTAAAGGATTAAATATGCTTGTTCTTGAAGTTAATTAATTTACACACTTATGTTAATGGATTGGATTTTTGCATTTATGGACTGTAGATGTTTTCACATTTACATTTTTTATATTGTTATTCGCTCATTCCTTTTCCATTTTGTTGTGTGAGGGGAGAGGGTTTGGGGGTTGCTGTTCTGGTTGCATTCTGTTAATTTTTTTTGTACGAAGAGGGGTTGTTTGGGGATCTCTGTTCTTGCTCTGTTTTGTGCAGGGTGGAGGGGAGATTTGGGGTCAATGTTCTTGCTCCGTTTTGTGTGGAGGGACTGGGGTTTGTGTGTGGGGGGGTTGATGTTTCTCTTTGAATGACTTTTATGTTCTTTCTTCGTTTCATGGCTATCTAGCGATATCTAGAAGACAAATCTCAGAGTTGTGCACGGACACACACTTTGATAACAAATGAACCTTTGAACTTTTTTGAACTTTGAACAAGATTGACCTAGACTTAGGGACCCTGAGAACCTTGAGTTTAAATATGTCTGACTCCAAATATTATAAAACAAAGGTATAGCTCCATAGAAATATAAAAGATCAGTGCCCCTCCACAAAGAAGTGAAAAACTTAAAACAAAAACAGACTACTTTTTAAAAAAAAGATTCTTACTTGAGGGTATATTCTTCAGGATCAAAATTTTGCTTTCTGCACACCTCTTCTAAAACCTAAAACACAAAAACAAAATGACAAACATTGCATTGAACTATGGAGAAATAAATCACCTGGCTATAAATCACTGCTATGATGAAAAATTCTCATTTTAGACATTTATTCTGATTAAGGAATCAGATTTATATAATGAATGAAAATTAGTATACGTGTCTATCGTGTCTTACAACGACAGATTTGTGCAGCTCTTCTAGATCATGGGTTCCCAACCCTTTTTATGCCATGTTCCCATACCATTAACCGAGGTTCCGTGGACCCCAGGTTGGGAACCCCTGTTCTAGATGACGTGAACTACACGGAGAAATGAGTGCAGAAGGATTTTTAAAGTGGAAAAGCTGTCGCACTGTGGCAGTTCCACACACTCGACCTCGGAAGTCCGGGTCCAGTGGTATGAGCGTTGATCACAACTGGAGTCTTCCTTGGTTGCAGTGGATGACATGACTTTGTCTGTGCCTCGTCATGCCCTTCGCTCTCCGTGGAGCTTTGCAGAACCGCCTTCCTGCCCGCTGGATCTCACTGTTGATCTCTCCCGCCCAATCCGCCGAAACTGATTTCACATGACAGGACAGGTTCGTCCCTGTCTCACTGAGGAACGGGACCTTAACTGGTAGAGCCCGCCTGTTGAAGCAGGGTACCGGATGTGGCCGCTGTCACATGCACACAGCTACTTAGAGCCACAGGTGAGAGGTGAGAGTCTGGTGGGGATCAAAGGTGTGTGAGCTGCACTAGAATGGACACAACAAGCCCCTCCACCAAAGGTGCTACCCCTTCCTGGACACCCCAAGAGAAGTTATGTAGCCAACCTTGTTTAAAACTTAGCCAAATTACCCCTCTCAGGATGACAACAAAAAAATAGTCCATGAACCTTTGTCACACTAAGCCAGATACTACAACTATAATGATTTAAACAGTGTATCATCCAATATTTTTATGTACATTCGCTAAATTATTTCTACTTATGTATATTTTTAATTGCTTTTTCCTGCCTTTCATTTGTGAAGTCTGCATCATCCTATTTTGAGGGGAATTCCACCCCTCCAAAATTAGAGAAGTACTTAATAAAACTGCTCTAAGATACCCAATACTGTAACAGCAGCGTAAGTGGAAATCATAAATGTGTGTGGCTCAAGATTTCCAGCATTTGCAGAACTGCTTGTGTTTATTGTGGAATCATTGCCTATTTTACTGAAACAATGTAAAGCAGTCCTTCAGCAACACTTGTTTCAACCTCATCAAAGTAATTGACAAAATGGTCACCTTGGTCAGTCTGCTGGAGGAAAATCCCATTAAGCTGGAAAGAGTGCAGAGCAGATTTACATGGATATTGCCAGGACTGAGTTATGCAGAGAGCTAGTACAGGCTGGGATATTACTCTTTGGAGCACAGTACACTGAGGTTATATTACAGAAGTGTATAAAATTATGGGGGCACATAGATAGGGTAATTGACAGTTTTTTGCCCAGAGATGAAAATTAAGAACTAGAGGAAATTGTTTTCAGGTGAGAAAACAGAATGAGAATCAGGTTTATTATCATTTGTAATTTGTAATCCTGTAATTTGTTGTTTTGTAGCAGCAGTACAGTATATACTATAAATTACGATCTATCTATATATATATATATATATATATATATATATATATATATATATATATATATATAGTGCAAAAAAATCAGTTTAATAGGGACTCAGGGGACAACTTTATCAGTGAGAGGGTGGTCTTTATGTACAATAAATTGCTAGAGGAAATGGTCGAGGCAAGCACATCTACAGCAGCACAGTAACGTTGTGGTTAGCAGTACAGGTGACCCAGGTTCAATTGCCCCTGCTATCTGTAAGGAGTTTGTAAGTTCTCCTCTGGGTGCTCCGGTTTCCTCCCACAGTCCAAAGACATACTGGTTGGTAGGCTAATTGGTCATTGGAAATTGTCTCACGATTAGGCTAGGATTAAATCGGGGGGTTGCTGGGCAGTGTGACTAAAAGGCCAGAAGGGCCTGTTCCGCGCTGTATCTCAATAAATTAATGAATACACAGTGTTTTAAGACACTTAGACAGGTAATTGGTAGGAAAGGTTTAAAGAGACAGGAGTCAAATGCTGGCAAAAGGGAGTATTTTAGTAGGGACTGTTGGTCAATAGGGACCAGATGGGCCAAAGGGCCTGATGCTGTGCTGAGCAACTCCATGACTAATATCAGGTCCAATATGTTCAGCAAAAAAGATAAAGATTAGCTTTGCCAAGTATGCATCGAAATCTACAGTGAAATCCATTGTTTGCGTCAAATCAATCAGCGAGGATTGAGCCTGGCAGCCACAAGTGCCACCAGGCTTCCATCACCAACATAGCATGCCCATGACCTACTAACCATAACTGCAATGTCTTTGGACTGTGGGAAGAAACTGGCATACCCAGAAGAAGCCCACAAGGTTGCAGGGAGAATATACAATTTTTTTAAACAGACAGGAGGAAATTGAACCCCAATTGTACAGCAGGTGGAGTAAAGTGATACTGCAAACCACTATGCTACTGTGCCGATCTTGAGACTGAAAGTTTCAGTCAAGCGTGAGTTTGTACTGGTTGGTCTAACTTCTGAGAATCTTTGTCCAGGACATGCAACTACAAACTGGCAGATGAAGTTACTTAATTTCTCATCATTTTCTGCCACAGCACCAGATGCCATACAATGACAACAGTTCAGAAGTATAAAACAAATTGCATAAATGCAAGTTGTTCTTTCAGCTTTGACAACTAGATCAGAGCCAAAAGAGAACAAAAATCTGTCAGTCTCCAACTGCAGTGGTAGACTTGATAACACTTCGAAATGTTGTACCTTATGGAACATTTAATCCAACAGATAGAATTCTCTAATCAACAGATAGAATTATAACTGGACAAACTTCAATATAGGGCACAGCAGTACTAATCATAAGAAATAAATTCCTAAATGTGTCAGCTTCAAGCAACAGTAGTGTTCTCGCCTCTCCCGAACCAAGTGATGTAGATTCAAGATTTAGTCCATGCTTTTTGTACACATCTTTCGTTACAGAAAATTAAGAGGTCATCTCACTGAAATGTTTCAATCTCGATAAGGTGTACACAGAAAAACTACACTCTCAGGTGGAGAGTTCAAAAAATGTTACGTAAGGTTGAAGTCAGAAAGCATTTCCTCACAATAGATAACTTTATTTGTTTATTGAAATACAGTACAGGTGTCTCTCTCTTTCGATGATGTCGTACGATGTTACCAATGTTCTGCATTTATGGATTTGGACTATGGACAATGGACTTTTTAGGTCTTATGGTTTTTATATTCTGTGTTTTCGCCCATTCTTTTTTGTTTTATTTTTGTGCAGGGAAGGGGTTTAAGGGGTTGATGTTTTGTAGCATTTTAAGTTCTTTTGTGTGGGGAGGGAGATTTGGGGGGGGGTCAATCTTCTTGTTGCATTTGATGATCATGCTGACGCTCTTTTTGGTGTGGGGGTGGGTTTACTGTTTCTCTTTGAACTGACTTCCACTGTTTCTGTTTTGTGGCTATTTGGAGAAGATGAACCTCAGAGATATATACTGCATTCATACTTTGATAATAAATTAACTTTTGAACAGGCCCTTCCAGCCCTTTCAGCCACACTGCCTAGCAATTCCCCAATTTAATTCTAGCCTAATTACAGGAGAATTTACAATGACTAATTAACCTACCAACCAGTACATCTTTGGACTGTGGGATGAAACCGGAGCACCCAATGGAAACTCATGAGCTCACAAAGAAAACTTACAAACTCCTTATAGACAGATGATCACTGCTCCCTAAAATACATCTGAGACCCAGTTAACTGTAAACATCAAAACTGAGTGATAAATGGTATGCGAAGTCTAGTAGTTATAGAAATAAAAACAGGTAGTTGAAGTCAAGATACAGATCAGATATGAACTAATTAAAAGGTTGAGGTCCACAGAAACAAGTCCCTTGGATCCTCACCAATCTTTTTACCCACTTACACCAAGCCCAACTGGCCATCTTTCTAAGCCTTATCTATTTATGTGCTTGTCTAAGTGTCTCCTAAATATAATTGTATCTGAATCTGCTAATTCCTCTGGCAACATGTTCCAAATGTTAGTCATTCTCAGAGTTAAAAAAATTAAAAATTACCCTTAAGATCCTCTTCAAATCAAAGGGATGAGGAATGACCTCATTGAAACCTATTTAATGTTGAAACACTTCAATAAAATGGATGTGCAGAGGACGTTTCCTGTGGTGAGGAGTCTGAGATCAGAGGACACAACCTCAAAATAGAGGAGCATCCTTTTAGAATGGAGATGAGGAAGAATTTCTTGAGCCAGGGAGTGGAGAATTCATTGTCACACAGCCTGCCATGGAGGCAAAGTCATTGGGTATATTTAAGGCAGAGGCTGAGAGATTCTTGATTAGTCAGGGCATGAGCAGATACAGGGAACACACATCAAAGTTGCTAGTGAACGCAGCAGGCCAAGCAGCATCTGTAGGAAGAGGTGCAGTCGACGTTTCAGGCCGAGACCCTTCGTCAGGACTAACTGAAGGAAGAGTGAGTAAGGGATTTGAAAGTTGGAGGGGGAGGGGGAGATCCAAACTGATAGGAGAAGACAGGAGGGGGAGGGATAGAGCCAAGAGCTGGACAGGTGATAGGCAAAAGGGGATACGAGAGGATCATGGGACAGGAGGTCCGGGAAGAAAGACACGGGGGGGGGGGGGGGACCCAGAGGATGGGCGAGAGGTATATTCAGAGGGACAGAGGGAGAAAAAGGAGAGTGAGAGAAAGAATGTGTGCATAAAAATAAGTAACAGATGGGGTACGAGGGGGAGGTGGGGCCTTAGCGGAAGTTAGAGAAGTCGATGTTCATGCCATCAGGTTGGAGGCTACAAATTTGGAGCAGATACAGAGAGAAGGCAAGAGATTGGGGCTGAGAGGGAAAATGGATCAGCCACAATGAAGTGGCAGAGCATTCTCAATTGGCGGCCTAATTCTGCTCCTGTATCTTATGATCTTATGATCTAGATCCACTAATTCTCACATTTAAAACTATGCTCTCTTGTGTGCTATCTTTACCATGAGAGAAAGATACCCATAATATCTGCCCTCTCTACACCAATAGATTTGCAGCTTAAGGAAAGGTAAAATTGGTGAAGATATTGATTAGCAAAGTAGGCTCAAAGGGTTGCATGGCTGATTGCTTCGATTGGATGCTTAGTTTGACAATTCTCAAAAAACACATTAGGGAGTGCTCAGTGAATGAAGCAACATTTTATCCTCAGCAAATTCCAAGACAATAATTCAACCAGTCCCACTTTGTAGTGATCTCTGAACAAATTAGTTGTACTTGACAAGGGGTGGCAAACCAAAGTGGGAAAACCCATTTACTGTATATCGACATGCCCTCTTCGTGTTAGAAGGAGCTACACGAGCCATTTACCGTAGTTTGTATCTGATCTGTATCTTGACTTCAACAGCATATTAACATGCACTCTTCACGTTAGGAAGTACTCAATGTTTTAAGAGCAGCTTCTCTCCCGTCTGCCATCAGATTTGTGAACAGTCTATGAAGACCACCTCGCATTCTCTTTTGCATTATTCATTTTTTTGTAAGTTGTAGTAATTATATGGCTTTACGCTTCACTACTGCCGCAAAACAACAAATTTCACAATATCTGTCAGTGACAATCAACCTGATACTGTTATATTGAGTTGCAGCTGTCTGGGTTTATTCAGTCAAAAGGTTTATACAATTGTATTTTTGCCGGAGACTCGCACACGTGTAAATAGTGGAAGATTTAGTGCCCGCACTGACAGTGCTGCCCCCATGTGTGAGGGGCACTCTGACTCAGTTGAATCAGCTCCAGTTGGCGGGCCCTACTTCAGGGAGGCGGTCCCTCAGACCTCGAGTTTAGGGGGTGGGGGCAGAGGCCAGGCCTTCTCCTCATCGCTCACCTGTAGCAGCGGGGTGCCAGCCGCCACCTTCACCTGCTGCCGCCGCCCGTTCGGGGCCAGCACCGTTACCGTAGTCACCCCACTCGCCGCCATCGCAGTGACGCAGCCCCCTGCCTGTTCAAAACACAACTTTATTGGTAGGGCACCGGTGTGCGCAGGCGCGCTGGGACACGTCCCGCTGCGCGCTCTCGGGGCGGGGAGGGCGCTGCCGCCCGGTCCTCCAATCACAGGAGCACAGTCAACCCAATCGATAGGCAATCAGTGCAACTAATCAATGCAGCAAACTCAGTCCGGCCGATCAAAGCAAACCTTCAACGCAGAACGAGCAGAGCAAGCCCCCCAACTTCATTCTGCCTTCTGCCCCCCTGATGAAGGCTCTCAGCCTGAAACGTCGACTCCTTATTCCCCTCCATGGATGCTGCCCGACTTGCCGAGTTCCTGCAGCGTTTTGTGTGTGTTGCTCAAGATTAACAGCACCTGCAGAATCTCTTGCGTGTTTGTGCATTTTATTTTTGCAGGTATTTATGCGTATTTTCTTCCATATGTGTATTTAACCACTACTTTTAATGTTCTTTATTCTGCATCATTATTGACTGTTGTTGCACGTTGCCCCTACACACCACAGCAAATTCCTAATACATGTCAATGTATATGGCGAATAAAGATGATCCTTGATAAAGTTGATCCTCTATATATAGGGAGCCAATCATTACTTTCTCTTTTTATTTAGCCAACAGACAATAACTGCAATTATACCAGCATATCAAAGCAATGAACCGTGCAGCAATTAATAGCATAGCACCTTCAGCACAACAAAACATTGGCGCAATAATCAAAACCAGATTCTGTACAGAAGTTGAGAGAGAAGAACAGAAGCCTAATTGTGGAGCTAGATATTATGGAGAAGAGAGATGAACATCCTTTGAGCTGGAATTGCAGATCTCAGAGCTAAGGAAGGAAGCCATTTTCCCTTGAGTGGGTATAGCCACAAGGCAGCGGAGGTTTGAGATCCGAACTTTCCTTCTCCTAGATGAGCTGCCAGTCACGGCTGACAAGACCTATCTATCTGAAGGTACCAGCAACTCGACTTGGCCCCTTCTCCTGTCAGTAGAAACGGTGCCACCAGGCTTAGTAGCTAAGCTACACGTGACGGCCAGGAGCTGGACTTGGTTGTCAAGGCTATTTGAGGCGCACGCCATTGGGAGCATTTAATAGGTTGTGGGAGCTTGTTCCCATTACCACCCCCGGCTATAACAACCTTAAGGACACATAATAAACCAAAATCAATATCAATCTCTACATCAGGCCCTACCATTTTATGTACCTTCTATGTTTCAATAAAATTACCCCTCATTAGCGTCCAAAGAATATGGATCTAATTTCTTTAGCTGCTTATGACAAGGCAATTCTCTTGTCCCAAAGTTAGCTTCATGGATGTCTTTTGGCTGCCGAAAATGCCAATATTATCAACCTTACTTCCAAAGCTGCATGTGGTTCTGCAGGTGTGGCCTTGCCAGTATGATGTATGAATACCTCCCTCTTTTTAAACTCCAACACCCTTGCAAGAGAGGCCAAAGTGCTAATAAAACAGATGCTGGGGTCTGGAGCAAAAACACAAACTTCGAGAGGAACTCAGCGGGCCAGGCAGAGTTTCTCTCACACAGGGCTTCTTAACTTGGGGTCTATGGACCCCTGGGAGGGGAGGTGTCGGCGAGTAGACTCCAGGGTCTGAGAACTTGGGGAAAAAACTTACAACTTTCTTTTCACTAACCTGTAACTGAAATTTAGAATTCCCTTCAGTTATGAAAGTTAGCAACAAACTACAGTAGTATTAGCCATACCTGTGACTTTGCCACCAATAGAAAGTACAGGTATTTTCATATCGCATTACAGTTGTTACAAATACCCCAAAATATTGTTACACCACACTCATAACTACTTCAAATTTACAGTAGATATTAGACCTGCAGCTAAGCAACAACCACCTTCACACTGATATGACTTTAAAAAATTAAAATTTAATTTTAACTTGCCTATATTTTAATGTATAGTCTTGTTATGCATTGCTCTTTCATTGATTCAATTATGTTTCTTGGATTTATACATTATAATTGGTTTCTTTTGTAATGCTACGTATTTTATTTTATATATTTAAATATATTATTCTGAGAATAATGGCTTCACCAGACAGCCAAAGGGGTCCATGACATGAAAAAAGAGCTCCTTAGCTAGCAATTTGTTTAATACCAATGTGCTATTTGCATTCTGATGACTCTCTGTGTAAAAAAGCCTGCCCTACACATTTCCTTTAAACTGTTCCCTCTCACCTAAAGCTATGCCCTCTAGTATTAAAGCTGTGACCTCTAGCCTCTACCCTACTCCCTAAACACTAATAACTGCATGACCAGATTTACTGCACCTGCCTGTTAACGGCTTGTGATTTGGGCACGAATAAACCAAAGTAACCCACACAAAATGCTGGAGGCACTCAGCAGGTTGGGCAGAGTCTACGGAGAGGAATAAAGAATGGTCGTTTCCCGCCGAGACCCTTCACCCGGACAGGAAAACCAACATCCTTCTGTATTTTCCAAGCTCAGGAAAGTCTGCAGATGCTGGAGATCCAAAACAACACACACAGAATGCGGGAGGAACTGAGCTAGTCAGGCAGCATCTATGGAAAAGAGTAAACAGTCGACTTTTTGGCTTCTGAAGAAGGGTCTCAGCCTGAAACATTGACTACTTACTCTTTTCCATAGCTGCTGCCTGATCTGCTGAGTTCCACCAGCATGCTATATGTGTCCTTTGTGTATTTAGCTCATCTGCAATCTTTTCCCGTTTATATAACAGTTTGCCTTTAAATTTCCCCTTCTGAAGTGCATGGCTTCTCCATTGGCCAAATTACCACTGCACTGCCCTGTGTTAAGTGTATTGCACAAGTTCTTGAAACAGAGAGAAAAAAACAGCGATCTAGAGAAAGCTTTGTTAGATTTCAGCAATGTATTGAAATCCACACTGCTGCAGAAGGTGTTAATGCAACGGGCTTAAGGTGGCAGACGTAATCAATCATACTTATTTTCACTAACAGGATCTCCACAGGTGACAGTTTCTGTTTTCTTTAAGACCAGGTTAAATGTGTTTATTGCATGTTATAAGAAGCAATTACACTCAAACTTCATAAACTAATTTGTGTCCATATCACTCAATTTATTAAAGAGTTGGCTGTCATAATTAAGTAATCCTACCTGATTTCAAGATAAAATTTGAAGTTGTCAGTCTAAACAGACATCACTTATGGCTAACAAACGATAATACAGTTTATTGTTGATGAAAGATCCGATTCAGAATCAAATTTATTATCGCCGACGTACACCTTGTAATTTGTCCTGAAGGACAGTCCAAAACATCGACTGTTTGTTCATTTCTGTAGATGCTGCCTGGCCTGCTGAGTTCCTCCTGCATTTAGTGTGTGTTGCTTTGGATTTCCAGCATCTGCAGGCTTTCCCATGTTTGATGATCTGCAGCAGCAGTACAGTGTGATACATAAAAGGTACTATATGTTTGTAGTGCAATTATCGAGTTGAGTATGATATCCTCCTGAAGGGTTATTTCCTTTGCTGGGAATGCCTGTGTGTGACTTTAATGTGGGGAGGTGGTGCACAGGCCATTGACAGATCTGTGTCAGGGCCCAGTGGCATGGAGTGCAAGATGACTGAGGACCCTTCACTGCCTCAACCTTCCTCTGCCTTCACTGCTGTTGTGATGTGTCATCATCTTCCACCAGCTCCACTGCTGAGGTCTTGGTTGGATCGCTCTTTATCTGGAACCCCTCCCTTTGACCTTACCATCATGGAACCTCCCCTTTGACCTTACCACCATGGTGCCCATACCAGGTATCATTCATACCATTAAGAAAGTCCTTGACTTCAAGTATCTCGGGTCAAGAATGATGAGTTCGGAGAAGGACATAAAGATACGTAAGGTGCTGGTGTGGAGGGCTATGAATGACATGAAGGAAATCTGGAAGTCGAACCTGACCGGAGGGCTTAAAAAGAGGAATTTCATAGCAGTCATAGAGACCATTCTCACGTATGGATGCGAGATGTGGACACTCACCAAGACTATGCGAAAGTCTCTAGATGGTTGCTATACACGAATGCACCGGATGGCTCCTGATGTGAGTTGGCAACAGCACATGACGAACGTCGAGCTCTATGACGACCTACCGATGCTCTCCACTAAAATCGAGGCAAGAAGACTGCAACTAGCAGGGCACTGTCTACGCCACCCCGAGCTACCTGCCAGTCTAGTCATCATATGGGAGCCCAAGCACGGGAGGATGAACCCTGGGCGCCCTCCCAAGACTATGGTCAGCATGCTCCTAGAAGACAGCGGGGCGGCTAATGTGGATGAACTGAACACACTGATGAGGGAGAGGGAGAAGTGGAGAGTCCGTCATTGTGCCTGACACCGGCCCCCTAGGCCTGAGTCGACGTGGTAGTCGACCGTACCAGGAACTGAGCTCCAAACGACATCCCCTCATGATCACAGAAATGCACAAAGCCATGCCAACTATCCCTAATCAGTCCCTGTCTATCCAAATAATCGTATATCCGGTTCCTTAGAATACCTTCCAATAACTTTCCCACTACTGATGACAGGCTCGCCAGCCTATCATTTCCTAGTTTACTTTTAGATCATTTCCTAAAAAGCAGAACAACATTAGCTATCCTCCAATCCTCCAGTACCTCATTGTCACTAAGGATGATTTAAAAATCTGTGCTAGGGCCCCTGCAATTTCTGCACTTGCCTCCCACAGGGTCTGAGGGAGCATCTTGTCAGGCCCTGGGGATCTATCCACCCTAATCTGCCTCAAGACAGCAAACACCTCCTTCTCCGTAATCTGTATAGGGTCCAGGACTTCACGCTGCTTTGTCTCATTCCTATAGACTCTGTGCCCAGCTCCTGTGTAAATATAGATGAAAAAAAAATCCATTTAGGATCTCCCCCATCTCTGTTGGCTCTACACATAGATGACCATTCCCACAACAGCTCGCCTCTTCTCACCCCTTGGCTTCCGGGTCTCAGAGCCAGACTCAGTGCCAGAGACCTGACCACTGTAAATTTCCTCTGCTGGGTCATTCCACACCCGCCCCCCAACAATGTTATTGAGGAGGACAGCCACAAGGGTACCATGCACTGGCTCCTTAACCCCTTTCCCCTTCCTGACTGTCACCCAGTCTCCTGTGTCCTGCACCTTGGGTGCAACTACCTCTCTGTATGTCCTAGTGATCACCCCCTTCGTCTCCGGAATGATCCAGAATTCATCCAGTTCCAGCTCCAACTCCTTAACGCAGATTTTTAGAAGCGGCAGCTGAATGCACTTCTCATAGGTGTAGTCATCAGGGACACTGGAGGTCTCCGTCCCTTCCCATATCCCGCAAGAGGAGCATTCCACTACCCTGCCTAGTATCCCCACTGTTTTAACAGTGCAAATATAAAGAAGGGAAACAATAAATAAACTGGGGATAAAAACTTAATTCTTACATATACTTCATATTGTAATTAATAGTTTTTTTATAATTATATATTGCAATGTGCTGCTGCTGCAAAACAACAAATTTCACAACGTACGTCAGTGATATTAAACCTGATTCTGATTCTGAATCTGATCAGTAGAGTGGGAGACAAGTAAACTGCTGTAAGTTGCAATGAACTTGAGACAGGGATGGATTGGTTATATCAGAAGGAGGAAGATCTGTGCCTATAAGGTGCTTTATAAATCCCTTTCCAGATTGGTTTAAGTTTCAAAAATATACTTTATCCATAATATACATATGTGAATACAATTGGTTGCTGTCCTTGTCTGCCGTAATGCATCATCAATTCAGTACTCTGGTCGTGCGTCAGCATCGGGCACTTAAACAATGCTTCTGTGGGTCAGTTACACAGGACTCAGTCAGGTTCAGGTTCGGTCTCAGATTAATTTCTTTATCTCATGTACATTGAAACATACAGTGAAATGCGTCAGTTCCGTTAGTCTTGCGAGACCATGGACCTGCGCCTCGAAAGTCTTCACTCTCCAGGGCGCAGGCCTGGACAAGGTTGTACGGAAGACCAGCAGTTGCCCATGCTGCAAGCCTCCCCTCTCCACGACACCAATGTTGTCCAAGGGAAGGGCATTAGGACCCATACAGCTTGGAACCCGTGTCGTCGCAGAGCAATGTGTGATTAAGTGCCTTGCTCAAGGACACACACGCTGCCTCAGCTGGGGCTTGAACTCATAACCTTCAGGTCACTAGTCCAATGCCTTATCCACCTGGCCATGTGCCCAAACGCGTCAGTTCCATTAATATCCATTACAACCTAACTATGTGCTGGGAACAGCCCGCAATTGTTGCACACATTCCGGCACCAACCAAACATGCACACAGCTTACTAACCCTAACCATATGTCTTTGGACTGTGGGATGAAATCAGAACACCCGGAGGAAACCCACACAGACAGGCCGAGAACATACAAACTCCTTACAGGCAGCAGTGGCAAATGAGCGCTGAACGCTGCTTATTGGAGCTGTTTAGCGTCACACTAAACACTACACTATTTTTTTAATATACATCGTTGGGTACTGATGGCACATCACAGAGTCCTCCGTTATCCTGCTGCTCAGAAGGAGCCTCAACAAAAAGGTCAATGCATCCCTTTTGAGCACATCTACATAGAACATTGTCACAAGAAAGCAGCATCCATTGTCAAGGACCCCCACCATCCAGGACATGCTCTCTTCCCACTGCTGCCATCAGGAAGAAGGTCCAGAAACCTTAGCTCCCACTTCACTTGGTTCAGGAACAGTTAATTACTAATGTCACTCACCTTAGCTCTAAACTGATTCCACAACCTACAGACTCACTTCCACTCACTCTACACTCACGTTCTTGATATTATTAATTCCCTCTTTTAAAAGCTTTTAAAAAACTATTTGCATGATTTGTCTTCTTTTGCATGTTGGTTGCTTGCCGGCCTTTGTTTATGTAGAGTTTTAATAAATTATAAAGTGTTTCTTTATTTCCCTGCAAATGCCTGTATGAAAATGAATCTCGGGGTGGTATACATACCTCGATCATAAACTTACTTCGAGCTTTGAACTTTTTAATGGAATGGCCAAAGAAACGAGGTGTCGCAGTGTTTCTAGGGACAAGAACTTCAAAGATCTCAGCAAACTTCAGTGTTTATTAGTCTGAAGCTACTTTGTTGTTTGTTCAAGGCTAACTGCTCTTATCATCTTTTTATGGTCTGTTTGATGACAATTAGTGCAATCAAATTAAACACAGGAAGCACAAATATTCTTTGTTGATGCATTAAATACATTGCATGAGTTCTCAATCAATAGGAAAGTGCACAGATGAACTGATCTAAGAAAGCTTTGTTGGATTCATCTTATTGCAGGCAGGAAAACAAGCATCTCGGGTATTGTACTCGAGATGCGCAAATGTAGATTGTACCTCAAGGTGTCAAAGCAATGAACAGAAAGTGAAGGACATGATTAGAACTATCCAAGCAACACACACAAAACGCTGTCTCGATCCTGTGAGTTCGCCCCTCCATACCAGATGGTGATGCAACCAGTTAGAATGCTCTCCACAGTACCGTATGTGCGTGGAAATTTGCGAGAGTCTTTGGTGTTATAGCAAATCTCCTCAAACTCCCGATGAAATATAGCTACTGCCATGCCTTCTTGTTAATGGTGTCAATATGTGGGGCCCAGAGAAGGGGAGAAGGCAGGAAAATGGGGTTGAGAAGGATAATAAATCAGCCATGATTGAATCAGCCATGACTTAATGGGCAGAATGGCCTAATTCTGCTACTATGTCTTATGGAAGCATGGTGACACTTGTGGGCTGACCCCAGCCACACTGAGGCTACAGGGTTCCCTCAGCAGACGGGATTTATTTTTGATATCCCCTATTAATATCAACCACTCTGCAAACATTTGTAAGGTTTGTACTGTAAGGAGCAGCTTGGAGAAATGCATGTACTGTACATAGAAAATTGAAGATGAAATATAAGTAACATTTTAATTTATGTGGTACATATGTTGTAGTTCAAAGGATGTCAAAAAGAGTGATCAATGTCGAAAAGGTTTCAATTACCTAACAGTTTCAATTGCAAGATATTTAAACATTTCTTAAAAAAAAGTAAATGAAGAATATTCATAACTGTAGAACAAAATATACTGAGGAGGTCAGCATCTGTAGAGGTGAAAGTGAGCATCGATGTTTCAGGGCAAGACCCAGCATCAGAATAAAGCCTTTCATCTCCACACTTCCTGCTTGACCCACTTTCAAGCTAAAGGTTAGTTTTATCTGTCACATGGACATCGAAACGTACATTGTTTATGTCGGGGATGCGCTGGAAACAGCCCACAAGAGCCGCCTCCCTACCAGCACCAACATAGCGTGGCCGCAGCTTTCTAAGCCTAACACGTACACCTTTGGAATGTGGGAGGAAACTGGAGCACCTGGAGGAGACCCTCGCGGTCGTGGAGAGAACGCACAACCTCCTTACAGCCAGTGGTGGGAATCGAACCCCGATCACCGGCGCTGTAAAAGATTATGCTTCGCAACAGTATTCTCGAGAGCCAGTGAGCCTGCTGGCATTCATTACACAGGTATGTTTAGGAAGGGTATCCGCACCACAAGGTCACTGAAGGAATCCATTCCTGCCGTCAGAATTGTTCTGCTTCCTCGCCAGGGGTTTAACCCTTTAAAGGCACTCACAGCACTGGTGTTTCCATACCAGGCCGTAATGCAACCAGTTAATATACTCTCCACCACACATCTATAGAAGTTTGTCACAGTTTGACAAACTTTGTGGGCTTGTTGGGCCAGAAGGGCCATATCCAAACAACTAATGATGTAGCCTCTTCTGCTCGGAGAGAGAATGTAAAATCGTTCTCCTCTGTATCAGTCAGTGCGGACAACAAACTAACACACTGTCGTTAATGACAGTATTTATATGAGGGTAAATGTAAGAAGCCTATTCCATCGTGGTTAGGTGAGACTAGAATCAGAGGTGATAGATTAGGAGTGAAAGGTGAAATGTTTAAGGGAAACTGGGATGGGGGGAGCTTCTTCACTCAAAGCATGGCGTGAGTGTGGACCTAGCTGCTAACAGAAGTGGTGGAATCGGGTTTGATTGCAACATTTAAGAGCAGTTTGGATAAGTATATGGACAGGAGGGGTACGGAGGGCTTCAGTTATGTTCTGGGTGCAGGTCAGCGGAACTAGGCAGAATAATAGTTCGGCAGGGACTAGATGAGCCAAAGGACCTGTTTTTGTGCTGTGGTACTCTTTGACTCTATCTGACTCTATGACACCGCATTCTGTTGAAGAATTCTGTAAATCAAGTGCCTGCTCACTGCAGTCTCTGGTATTAAAGCTGCATTGCTTCTCCTTTGTGCATGGGGTTTGGAAGCTCGCCAGTGGCACCCTGCACCTGTTTCTGATGATGAGACCGTCTGCATCTAATGACTGCATTTCTTGCCTATTCTCTTTGATGTAACCCAATCTGCACATTTCCATATTATGGGATTTTGAGGCTTATAAAACCACATTTGAAGCACGTGCAAATCAAAAATAACCGGGGAAGGAGGTCACTGGAAGGAGAAAGGTCGCATTTGCAATTGCATATGCAAAATACGTCCAGTAATGAGCAGATTTAAACCACAACAATGGAAGTGCTGAAAGAATGACGCGTAGAAAATGATTACCATTCAGTACCCTGCATTGGTTACAATCCACAAGAATAGAATTATGTGGACACAATTTGAAAAGAATAAGGAGAGTAAATACAAGAGGCGACGCTCTCTTCTCGCTGCTGCCATTGGGAAGGAGGTACAGGAGCCTTAGTCCCACACCACCAGGTTCAGGAACAGTTATTTCCCCTCAATCATCAGGCTCCTGAACCAGAAGGGATAACTTCACTCAGCTCCACTCGCCCCAACACTGAATTGGACTTGCTCTCAATGGGTCTTCATCACATGCCCTTGTACGGAGAATTCTATAAAAAGTAGTGGATACAGCCCAGTCCAACACGGGTAAAGCCCTCCCCACCATTGAGCACATCGACACGGCGTGTTGTTGCAGGAAAGCGGCATCCATCATGAAGTAACCCACCATCCAGGCCACGCTCTCTTCTCACTGCTGCCGTCAGGAAGGAGGTACAGGAGCCTCAGGACCCACACCACAAGATTCAGGAACAGTTATTACCCCTCGACCTTCAGACTCTCGAACCAGAGAAGATAACTTCACTCACCCCAGCACTGAAACGATTCCATAACCTATGGACTCACTTTCAAGGACTCTATAACTCATGTTCTCAATATTTATTTATTATTATTAGTTTGTTCTTTTTCTCTTTTTGTATTTGCACAGTTTGTTGTCTTTTGTGTGCGTTTTTTTCATCGATTCTTTTGTGTTTCTTTGTATTTTCTTGAGGTTACCCACAGGAAAATGAATCTCAGGGTTGGATATGATGGCATAAATGGATAATAGATTTACTTTGAACTTTGAAATAGATTCCAATCTGCCTGAGAGATGGAATATTATTGATGCTGATCTTCATCCCTGACTATTATTTATACCATGACTTACCACAATTAACCTTTGTTTGGGCATCCACTCAATTTCACTATCTGTTGAGTTTTTGTTTGCCTTCTGGTTGCAATTATCTTGCGACACTGGGAATTTATGATATCTGAAGTAGTGTCCTAAATTCCTTATCAATACGGTTTGCTGGAGACGCCTCTTAAGACTATAAGACATAGAAGCAGAATTAGGCCATTCTGCCCATTGAGTCAGCTCTGCCATTCCATCACGGCTGATTTACTATCCCTCTCAACCCCATTCTCCTGTCTCCTCCCTGTAACCTTTGACGTCCTTACTAATCACGAACCTATCAACCTCTGCTTTAAACATACATGACCTCCGCAGCAGCCCGTAGCAATGAATTCCACAGACTCACCACTCTCTAGCTAAAGAAATTCCTCATCTTCTCTGTTTTATTCTGAGGCTGTGTCCTTTGGTCCTAGAACCTCCCACTACTCGAAACATCCCCTCCATATCCACTCTATCTCGGCCTTTCAATATTCGACAGATTTCAATGAGATCCTCCCTCATTCTTTCAAACATCAGAAAGTACAGGCCCAGAGCCATCAAATGTTCCTCATGCATTAACCGTTTTGTTCTGGGATCATACTCGTGAACCCTCTCTGTATTGTCTTCAATGATAGATCATCCTTTCTTAGATATGGGGCCCAAATCTGCTGACAATACTCCAAATGTATTCTGACCAAGGCCTTATGAAGTCTCAAATTGCATCCTCACTGAGTCCAGAGAGGCAGTATGGCAAAGAGGTAAATTATCTCGAGATCTCTTGCTATTCAGGATCTAATACATTATGACGAGCTAACAGGGGTTTTGTGAGTTCTCAGATCACTGGCAAATCTGTGAGGCGCACATTTGCTCAGATCCAAGGAGGAGAAAGTTCTGCCTTGTTGGGAACTCCCTCCTTCAGCACCACCATGACACACTTTGTCGAGCTGCCACTGTACTGCTGCAGCGACCCTGGCTCAGTCGACCTCTGGGACCAATGTCCCCTCTAATTATTTTTACAGCTGCGCGGGCCAACCATTGCTTGGAGCAGGAGAGTTTTACACGGCCTGAAAACCGTGTGGCACTTTGATTGAACATTATATAAATAAAGCATATTATACAGGGTTGAGTGGGATCTGGGATGAGCTATGCTGGAATGGCAGAGCAGGGTCAGTGGGCTGAATGGCCTAATTCTGCTCCTATGTCTTATGGTCTTAAAAGAAAATTCCCATTGCGCGGCAACGAAGGCTACAGGCGCGGGAGCATTTCAGTTACTGCGCGGCCGTGCACCTGCGCAGCTTAGAGGACTGTCTCTGAGGTGTTTGCACCCTCACCTGGAGGCCTCGTGGTTTTCCTCTGGGCTCTTCCGCATCCCGAGCAGGCAGGTCGGTAGATTAGCTAGCCACCGTCTGTTGCCAGTTAGTGTGTAGGTTAGAGCTGGAATCTTGGGTGAGTTAATGGAAAGGTAGAGGGAAAGAAAATGGATTGACGCAAGTCAATAAGGGGTAGGCCATTTAGAACAGAGTTGAGGAAAAACTTTTTCACCCAGAGAGTGGTGGATATATGGAATGCTCTGCCCCAGAAGGCTCTGGATACTTTCAAGAAAGAGATGGATAGAGCTCTTAAAGATAGCGGAATCAAAAGTTATGGGGATAAGGCAGGAACTGGATACTGATTGTGGATGATCAGCCATGATCACAGTGAATGGTGGTGCTGGCTCGAATGGCCTACTCCTGCACCTATTGTCTATTGTTTATTGTCTAAGTGATTGTACAAACTCAAAGTGCCAAGGGGCCTGTTTCCAACGCATGTGACTCGATGACTCTTTCTAATCAGACCTTACTTTCTCGGGTATTTATTCCCTGATTCCCTCTCAACGTTTCCACAGGAGGGCGCCGCGGTAGTCTGGTGGTTAGCGGGACACCATTACACCTCGGGCCGTCCCAGAGTTTGAAGTTCAGTTCCGGTGCCATCTGTGAGGAGTCTCTACGTCCTCCCTGTGGACTGTGTGGGTTTCCTCCAGGTGCTCCGATTTCCTCCCACAGTCCAAAGACGTACCAGGTAGGTTGATTGGCCATAGTAAAGTGTCCCGTGACTAGGTTAGGGTTAATTGGGATTGTTGGGAGTTACTGAGGCAGCGTGCCTCAAAAGGACGGGAGGGCCTACTCCACACTGTATCGCTAAATAAATAAATATGGCGTAGGAAACAGTTACAGCCCATCGAAATGTTGACACACAGTCAACACCCATCAGTGCTGGTTCACAGTGCAATCCCATTCCCCTGTAATCAATACTCCTCGCACTCCCATCAACTCCCTCCCAAGTTCCACCATCACCTGTTGTACACAGTAGGGCAAACTAGCCCAACAACCTACACATCCATGGCTCCATTGCCATCTCAGAAGCAAATGAGCGCATCGCTTTACAGCGCCAATGATTACCGACGGGTGTTCAACACGCTTCGCTGTCTGTAAGGAGTCTATACGTTCTCGCCGTGACCGTGTGGGTTTCCTCCGGATGCTCTGGTTTCCTCCCACATTCCAAATACTTACACAGTTAGAGTTAGTGAGTTGTGGCCAGGCTATTTTGGCATTGGAAGCATGATAATTGTAGGCCTCGCTTATTTAGACCATAAGACCATAAGATATAGGAGCAGAATTAGGCCATTCAGCCCATCAAGTCTGTGGAAATTTGAGCCCAGTGAAGCAGTGGAGGCTACCTCAGTAAATATATTTAAGACAAGGTTGGATAGATTTTTGCATAGTAGGGGAATTAAAGTCTATGGGGAAAAGGCAGGTAGGTGGAGATGAGTCCGTGGTCGGATCAGCCATGATCTTATGTCCTTAAGTCTGCTCCGCTACTTTATCATGGCCGATCCAATTTCACACAAGCGATACACTTCACTGTATGTTTCAATGTACGTGTGACAAATAAAGATACTTTTTTTTCAATGCAACACATACAAGATGCCGGAGGAACTCAGCAGGCCAGGCAGCATCTATGGAAGTGAATAAACAGTCAGTGTTTTGGGCTGAGACCCTTCTTCAGTTCTGGAAAGGAATGGGGAAGACGACAAAATATAAGGGTTAGGGGAGGGGAAAGAAGCTGGCTAGCTGGAAGGTGCTGAGCGATGCCAGATGGGCAGGAAAGGTAAAGGGCTGGAGAGGAAGGAATCTGACAGGAGAGGAGATGGACCATAGAAGAAAGGGAAGGAGGAGGGGACCCAGGGGGATGGATAGGCAGGTGAGAAGAGGCGAGGCCAGAGTAGGGAACAGAAGAAGAGGGGAGGAGGAGGGAAATTTTTTCATTGGGAGGAGAAATCGATGTTCATGCCTTCAAGTTAGAGGCTATCCAGACAGAACACAATGTGTTGCTCCTCCACCCAAAGATGGCCCCATCTTGGCACAAGAGAAGGCCGTGGACCATTCTCTTCTTGTCAACAGAATAGAATAGATTTGATCAGTTTATTGCCTTACACACCAGGGGGCAATGAAATTTCTTGTTTATGCACACAGTCCACGTGGTAGCAATGGATACGGCAATCCGAATAACAGATGGACAGAACAGTGCAAAGATTACAGTGAAGTCTGAAATGCAAAAGGAAATGATGAAATGTTAGTAATGTCAAGACAGTAGTGCTTCTCTGTGTAACGGAGGAGGATCAGAGGTGACTTGATTGGCGTGCACAAGATGTTTCGAGGCATAGATAGAGCAAACAGGCAGCACCTTTTTCCCAGGTCACCAACAGCCAATACAAAGGATCACAATATAAAGATAGGTCAGAGATAGATCTTTTACAGGGAGTGGTAGGTGAGTGGAACTTGCTGCCAGGGGAGGTGGTAAAGGCAGATACATTAAGGACATTTAAGATACTCTTAGATAGGCACGTGGATGATAGAAAGAAGGGAGGGCTACGTAGGAGGGAAGGGTTAGATTGATCTTGAAGCAGGTTAAAGGGTCGGCACAACATGAAGGGCTGAAAGGCCTATACTGTGCTGTACCGTTCAATGTTCGAATGGAATAAGTGAGAGAGGCAGGTTTGAGAGTCTGAGACATGGCAGCTCCACTGGGTGTGACGGGCAATTGGTTCAGAAGTCTGACTCCAGGTGGTGCCAACTCTGTGCCACCCATATTGGAATGGCTGCGGACGAGACGCCAGGTGAAGATCGATCCAAACCCAGCTCGCGAACTGCCCCTCCCGGGCCACACTTGCTATATGAAATGACAACAAAGTGGGGGAGAAACTCCTCCTGGATCTGGTGATCCGGACTTTCAGGCTCCTGTGTCTTCGAGGTGACCGCCAATTTATCTCCCAGAAGGTAGAAGGGAGAACAGGGTAGCGGGCGTCCTTGACGATACTGCCTGTGTAAATTCTGCTGAACGTGGTGGGCGGGCTACGTCGGAGCCAGAAGACTTGTGGCTACCCACTTGTGGTTGTGTTGGTTGTTAACACAAATGACACATTCCACTGTATGTTTCGATGTACATGTGATAAGTAAGTCTGAATCTGAGTCTAAATCAGAGGTCCATAGTTAGATTTGCTGCCTCCTTGCACCAGGAGGCTCTAACAGCATGGAAAATGCAAAGTCAAATCCCTACTTGTAATTGCACTCAGCCATGTCAGCAACTCTTCTTGGTGCTATTGCGTTGTGAGGTGGTCAATGACTACAGATTTGCAAGAAAAGGATTACCTTTGGTCTTGATAACGTGCCGTGTGGGGTTCCTAACGCACATGTCGGCTGACACAATACCTCAGATAATTCTAACCACCCTCTGTTGCCAATGGTGGACACGCAGTTGCAGTTTTGAAATCTGATCTCACCTACGAAGAACTACCATTTTGTGTGCTACTGTCTGAGAAGGTTGTAAGCAATCCCAAGGAAAGCTCAATGCCTTCAGGAGAGGGTGAGAAAAAAGTGAGGCAGAGATCTGACTAAATGTCGGCACCCAGGTCTCCCTTCCTTATTCAAGCAGATCTCACTGTCAGATGTGCAAGAAGAATTGAAATGCTAAATTTGAAATCGCATTTCGATTTCTTTAGTGAGGCCAGGTGGTGAAAGATGTTGGCTGAATGTAATATCAGCGAGCTTTTCAAAAATTTTACTTTAAGTTGGAGATAATAGTTGGCTCTTTTAACAGTTTGGTTGTCTCATGAAAATGCTGATGGAATTTTGAAAATAAAGAATAGGAAACTATTAGAAAGGACACAGATGCAAAGTAACAAAATTTTCCCTCTCCACAGACACTGCCTGGTCTCCTGAGTATTCCAGTGGTTTCAGTTTTTATTGCAGATTGCAGTATTTGGGGTATATAGAGTCATAGAAAAGTACAGTGCAGAAACAGGCCCTTCAACCCCTTTAGTCCATGCCTAACCATTTAAACTGCATAGTTCCATTGACCTGCACCCAATCCATAGCCATCCATACCCTTACAATCCTGTACCTATCCGAACTTCTCTTAAATGTTGAAATTGAGCTTGCATGCAACACATGCGCTGGCAGCTTGTTCCACATTCTCATGACCCTCAGAGTGAAGAAGTTTCACCTCCTATTCTCCTTAAAATTTTCTCCTTTCACCCTTAACCCATGACCTCTAGTTGTTGTTCCACTCAACCTTAGTGGAAAAAGCCTGCTTGCATTTACCCTATCTATACCCCTCATAATTTTGTACACCTCTGTCAAATCTCCTCTCAATCTTCTACGTTCTAAGGAATAAAGTTTTAAACTATTCACCCTGAGCCGATAGGCTGGTCCTGGACTTATTTCCTGGCATAATTTACATATTACTATTTAATTATTTATCATTTTATTACTATTTAATTATTTATGGTGCAACTGTAATGAAAACCAATTTCCCTCGGGGTCAATAAAGTATGACTATGGTTCTTCTCCTCCATCTCTTTCTCCCATGGTCTAGCGTCCTCTCCGATCAGATTCCTTCCTCTACTGCCCTTTACTTCTTTCACCTATCACCTCCCAGTTTCTTACTTCACCCTCCTTCTCCCCCGCCTTCACCCTCATCTGGTCTCCCCTATCACCTTCCAGCTTGTAGACCTTCCCCTCCCCTACCTGCTCATTGTGGTTTCTCCTCCTTACCTTTCCAGCCTGATGAAGGATCTCGGCCAGAAAAGTCGACTGTTTATACCCCTTCATAGATGCCGCCCGACCAGCCGAGCTCCCGCAGCATTTTGTGTGTGCTGCTCAAGATATTCAGCATCTGCAGAATCTCTGGCGTTTATGATTTGTACTCCCTCCCTCAATTCTGTTGGATGTGGAGCTTCTGCATTTAGCCCCAGTGACAATCACAGGAATGTTAATAGATTACCATATTTAGATGAAATGTGACTTGGGGGGAGCTCTCATCCGGTGGTTTTCCCGGGAGCTTATGCCCTTGATCTTTTCTGGTGAACATTCCTATTGCTCGCCCCTCAATGAAACAGACTATCTGCTTATCAGGTTGGATTTGTTGATTGCAGTGAAATCTCTTGACTGACTGACTGGCCTGCTAAGTTCCTCCAGCATTTTGTGTGTATTTCTTGACTGAATGAAGCTGGTCGCATCACTGTCTGGTGTGGAGGCATCAATGCACCGGATCAGAAAATTCTGCAGAGGGGTTGGAGATTCAGACAGCTCCATCACGGGCACTAACCTCCCCACCATCGAGAATATCTTCAAAAGATGATGCCTCAAGAAGACAACGTCCATTATCAAGGACCCTCACCACCCAGAACATGTCCTAGCAGCTGGGAAAAGGTACAGGGGCCTGAAGATACACACTCAACATTTTAGGAGCGGTTTCTTCCCCTCCTCCAACAGATTTCTGAACGGACAACGAACCCATGGATACCACCTCCCTATTTCACTCTTCATTTAAAAATATCGCTTATTGTAACATAGTCATAGTCACACTTTTTTGATCCCGAGGGAAATTGGTTTTCATTACAGTTGCACCAACCAAGAATAGAGTATAAATAAAGCAATATAAAACCATAAATAATTAAATAGTAATATGTAAATGCCAGGAAATAAGTCCAGGACCAGCCTATTGGCTCAGGATGTCTGACCCTCCAAGGGAGGAGTTGTAAAGTTTGGTGGCCACAGGCAAGAATGACTTCCTATGACGCTCTGTGCTGCATCTCGGTGGAACGAGTCTCTGGCTGAATGTACTCCTGTGCCCAACCAGTACATTATGTAGTGGATGGGAGGCATTTAAAGAAAAACTATTGCACTGTGGTGCTGATGCAAAACAACAAACTTCACAACACAGTTCAGTGATAATAAACGATCCTGAGCTCTCAGAATAAGTAATAATCATGTTAATAATTTATTCTTTAGGCAGATGGGTCTCCTCAGCCGTCCAGCTCACCTAGGGAAAGGACAGTCGTAATCTCAAATCTCCGCTACCTTGCAGATATACACACCCATGGGGAAGGCTTCAGGAGTAAACCCTGAGGAAAAATCCCGAGCTGGAGTCCCTAAGACAGTCCTACATTGATTTCAACACTGACTGGCCACTCCTGCGACGCCGCTAGTGCCAATGGTATTGGTCTCTGCCGTTCCTTTGCATTCCTCATCTGCGAGGAGAAGGGGAGCCTGCTACATGGGCAACATCCTGCTCTCCATATCTTACTGCCCTGACTTGTATATCAGACAGACAGCTGGGATGCAACATCCATGGCCGAACCCAGCCAACCAAGGGCCTCAAAATAAATACAATGAGTATGGAACAGCAGAACGGTGCAAAGATTCTGCGAAGTTAGTTATGAGCAGAAATTGCAGTGCACGGTTCACGCTGGGGGCTTTAGAGAGGTGGATAGGGTGCCAAGCAAATGGGTTGTCATGTCCTGAGTGGTGCTGAGCGTTTCTGGGCCCGAAATCGGCCAAGCAAATCGAGATTATTCCACCAGATTCCACACTTGTGCCTTGTGGATTGTGGGAAGCTTCAGGATGGTTGGGAAGTGAGTCACTCACCACAGGAGACTCTATCCTACCCTTGAAGCCGCACTATTTCTGTGGTCAGTTCTCACCTTGGAGTAAGAAGCCTGTGAGTTCAGGGTCCTCCCTGGAGAGTTGAGCGTGAAACCTCAGTTCCAGTACAGAGAGGGCATGGCACAACTGATAGTCCCAGCTTTCAGACGTGCTCCCAAAACTGATAGTCCCAGCTTTCAAATGTGCTCCCAAACAGTTATGATGCACAAAGTAAAGTGCTCTGTAACTCCCTTACTGGTCATAGGGTCATAGAACACTACAGCAGAGAGACAGTCCTTGATCCCACTGGTCCGTGACAAACTATTAATCTGCCTACTCTCATCGACTTGCACCTGGACCCTACACACTCCTCACATCCATATACCCACCCAGGTTTCTCAAATGTCGAAGTCAAACCCACGCCCCCAAACCAGAATTAAAATCAGGTTCAATATCACTGGCATTGGTCATGAAATGTGGCAGCAGTACATCACAATAAACAATAATAATAATAATAAAATATAATAAGAAATATGTTTTAAAAATTAAGTTAAATAGGTAGGGCAAAAAGAGAGCAATGAAATTGAGGTAGTGTACGTGGGTTCAACGTCCAGTTAGAAATCTGGTGCCGGAAGAGAAGAATCTGTTCCTGAAACGTTGAGTGTGTGTCTTTGGGATCCTGTACCTCGTCCTTGATGGTAGCAAAGAGAGGAGGGCACGTCCTGTGCGATGGGGGCCTCATAAAGGCAACATCCATCATTAAGGATGCAAAGTCACAACAAGACAAATTGTAAGGCCAAGAGTCCATCTAGTCATACTATGGGACCATTTGGTAGTCTCATAAGAGGGATAGAATCTGCCTTTCAGTCTGATGGTACTTTCAAACTTCTGTATCTTCTGCTCAGTGGGAGGGGGGCAAGAGAGAATGTTTGAGGTGGGTGGAGTCTTTGATTATTCTGATTGTTCTACCAAGGCAGGGAGAAAGGTAGGACGAGTCCGTGGAGGGTAGGCTGGTTTCCGTTGTGCGTTGAGCTGGGTCCGTGACTCTTTGCAGTTTCTTGTGGTCATGGTCAGAATTGTTGCCATACCGAGCCATCCGGTGATGCATCTGGTTTTCTACGAAGCTTTAATAAAAATTGGCAAGGGTCAAAGTAGACCTGCCAAATTCGTGTCGCCTCCTGACGAAGCTGGTGAGCTTCCTTGACTGTGGGGCATGGTTGGACCAGAACCAGGCAGGCTATTTGTGATGTTCACACACTTTCAACCACAACTCTCGATCTCAGCCACTGTTGACGTAGACAGGAGCATATGCACCACCACCCCTTCCTGAAGTCAACGATCAGCCTTTTGGCATTTTGGATGTACCAGATCCTACAGCACCACCTTAACGCTGAGTTTCCTAAGCACCGTAGTTCCCTTAACCAGTGCTGCGAAAACATCATTTCAGTGCAAATTGACTGATGTGTGCTCCTATGTCTAAGGACTGCACTGTATCGACCCATTGTCAGTTACAGGGTTCCTTGGAGATGAAAGACACCATTAGGTGCCTTAAGTGTAAATCTGCATTATGTCATGGTCTATGGCTAATGTCATAGCTGTTGTTGTTCCTCTCTGCGCCTTGTGACGCATCAGGCAGTGACCTTGCTGTTGCTTTGGCATTTGTCTGTATTTATTTTATGAGGGCGAGTTGCTAGCTTGACGCTCAACCCAGCACGGATGGAAAGCGTGCAAGGAGCTGGCTGGATTCGAACCCCAGATCACTCGCCTCGAGGTCTGGTGCGAATGCCACTACACCACCGTCTGGCTGTCGTAGGTGTAATTCTGCTCTATTCCTGAAGGAGGCGGTCCTTTGACAATAGGTTGTAAGATCATAAACCCATCAACATAAGAGCAGAATTAGGCCACTTGACCCATTGAGTCCGCTCCCTCTCAACCCCATTTTTCCTGCCTTCTCCCCGTAACCTTTGATGCCCCAACTAATCAAGAATCTATCAACCTCCACTTTAAATATACTCAATGACTTGGCCTCCACAGCCGTCTGTGGCAATGAATTCCACAGATTCCCCATCCCCTGGCTAAATAAATTCCTCCTCATCTCTGTTCTGAGGGGGCGCCCTTCTATTCCGAGGCTGTGCCCTCTGGCCCTAGACTCCCCAACTATAGCAAACATCTTCTCCATGTCCACTCAATTTAGGCCTTTCAATATTATCAAATATCAAGGTTTCAATGAGCTTCCCCCTCATTCTTCTAACCTCCAGAAGAGTACAAGCCCAAAGACGACAAATTATGTGCTTACAAACTTCATATCAAGGAATTCTCCCACAGCAATCTCACTCCTGAGAACTTATGGTGAGAATTGGATTTATGCAACATGACTGGACCTTTGACATTGGGTCTGGATAATGTTTAGGACTGAGTCTTGAACAGTGGAATACAGATGGGACAGATTATTAGAGGGTGTCACTGTAAGTTGTGTTACTGTTTAAACACTAGTGATCTGAAGGTCATGAGTTCGAGCCTCAGCTGAGGCAACGTGTTGTGTCCTTGAGCAAGGCACTTAACCACATATTGCTCTGCAACGACACTGGTGCCAAGCTGTATCGGTCCTAGTGCCCTTCCCTTGGACAACATCGGTGGCATGGAGAGGGGAGACTTGCAGCATGGGCAACTGCCGGTCTTCCATACAACCTTGCCCAGGCCTGCGCCCTGGAAACCTTCCAAGGTGTAAATCCATGGTCTCACAAGACTAACGGATGCCTATAAAAATATTTAAACACTGTTAGTTTTCCTTGTTGGACACGGTGTTCTTATGGTTCACGTGTATCTAGCGTCCTAACACTTATCTAATACTGTACCAGTCCTGGCATAGGGTCTCAGCCCAAAACGTCGATTGTTGGTCGCCACATACGCTGCCTGATTTGCTGAATCCCTCCGGCCTTCTGCGTGTCACCACAGAGAAGGGACTATGGCTCTTCCGCAGTTTGGACAACAGACTGGAGGCGATCGTGACCTGCATCAGCAAATACTCTATTATTGTAATTTATAGTATTTGCATACATGGCTCTGTACCGCTGCCGCTCAACAACAAATTTTACAACATACATTGGTGATAATAATAAAAACAAATTTTGCTTCTGGTAGATTCTTCAAAGTGGCTGGTAGCCACGTGGGTGGCGGTGGTAACGTCGCGTCGCGCTGCTTCCCGGGATCGGTCCCGTGTATCTGCAGAACGTGTCACACTCTCAGTGAATCCATTTTGTTTCTCCATCTGTCAGTGATTTAGCCGGAGAGCATTGGGGTGGATTCTTGTGTGCGCGATGAAACAGGAGACGGTAATAGATGAGTGACAGCTCTCACCTCCTGGGGTTACCACGTGTCCAAACCCATTTAAACATCTGTTTGAAGTTTCCAATTAATAACATGACATGCCAAGGGACCTCATATCACTTTCCAAAGTTTTCCAGTTAGAACAATCACCATCTTCATAATTTCGGATGAGAATCGGTTCTGACTGGGACTGTAATGTTACATTAACGGGGTTACCTGTCCCACACTACGTGGTTGCTGCTACTTTTAAGAATCTATGTGCAATGTATACCTCACTTTTGTCGATATACCAGAGTCATTGTTAATTTCCTGTAACGTCAGTACTTCAAAATTATGGTTGTAAAGCAGTAAACGCATTCCTTAAAAAAGAACTTGCAGCCAGCTTTGTAAAAGGACTTCACGTTTCCATCTGAAAATACGTAGGTCTTCTCAACTTATTAAAAGCCCGTAAATACCCTCACCAGCACTAGGTAAACCATTTTAGGGAAGGGGTACGTTGTACCTATTTAAAATATCAAGCATATTTATCTGATGAATCTGTGGATTATTCCGTTTAAATCCTGCTTATAGTTGGACCACTTTGATCTAATATAACAGATCCCATTTAAGATGCGCTCTGACAAGATCAAATACATGTTAAATAAACGCTCCCGTGAAAAAACAGAGTTGGTCTTATCAGAGCTCTGCTGTACCACTTTGAGGTCAGTTGTGTTGAAGACAGGCTCTGTCGGGAGGCTTTTGAAGTGGCTATTGTAGTCTAATAGTATTTTCCAACAGCTGTGCTTTACGTTCTTGAAACCTTCTGTCTAATCCCCGAACTGACCTGTCGTACATAGCTACCAGTTTTAATTTGGATACTTCAGAACTGCGATATTTGTCCTGAAATAAGACGACTTAATGATGTTTACACTGGGAAAAGAGAAGCTAACAAGATTAAAAACGACACAATTGTTCGGCGGATTTCTTCATTTTTCCCTTTCCTTTTATGAAGTCACTGCCTTTTATGCCATTGCCGGGGGGTGGGTGGGTAGGGGTGTCTATATTTCATTTGTGAACGTAGACAACATGGAACAGCTCATTTCCAACGGTGCGCTACATCGCGGCTCACCCTAATCATATTCGTACGGCTCTCCACACTTCCCAGCAAGCTGGATTGCCAGAGGTGATTGAGTGTGAAAACACAGGCTAATTGTAACGCTGCCTTTGCACAATGGTCAACTGTACCACCCACGTTATTACTTTCTGACTAACCACAACTTCCATTTAGAGAGCACTCCGAATTAAGTGATAGGTTAAGTTAGCAGGAGAGCTGGTCTGTGCACATCAATACTCACAGCCTTCTACACAGTTGAGAGCACCCCAACCCGGCTGTGTGGTACAAAGTTCAAAGTAAATTTATTATCAAAGTACAAATATGTCACTATATACTTTCCTGCAGATATTCACAAAGTACAATAGAATCAATGAAAAACTTAGCACAAACAAAGACAATGTACAAAACTGAGCAAATTCAATAAAAAGAACAAGTTGTTCAATAAAGAGAACAATACTGAGAACAAGTTGTAGGGATCTTGAAGGTGCGTCCGTCGGTTGTGGAATCAGTTCAGAGTTGAGGTGAGTGAAGTTGTCCACCCTGGTTCACAAGCCTGAAGGGTTGAGGAGGAATAACTGTTCCTGAGCCTGGGTGGTGTGGGACCTAAGGCTCTTGCACCTCCCTCCTGCTGGCAGCATTGAGAAGAGCGGTGGGGGTCATTGATGATGGATGGTGCTTTCCTGCTTGTAGACGTGCCCAATGCTGGGGGAGGGCTTTGCCTGCGACATGAGGAAGGCTCTACAACGGGTAGTCAAAACGGTCCAACACATCACCAGCACCAGCACCAGTCCATTGGTTGTGGAATCAGTTCAGAGTTGAGGAGAGTGAAGTTGTCCACTCTGGTTCATAAGCCTGAAGGGTTGAGGAGGAATAACTGTTCCTGAGCCTTGGTGGTGTGGGAGCTAAGGCTCTTGCACCTCTTGCACCATCAAGGACATATATACATAAAGGTGCTGGAAGCAGGCCAGCAATATCATGAAGGATCCAACCCTCCCAGTTCATGGACTGTTTGTCCTACATAGCCTATGCACCAGGGCCATCAGATTCAAGAACAGTTACTTCCCCCAAGTAAGGCTCATCAACACCTCTAGCCATTAACCCACCCCACACATCACCCAGTGTCACTTTATGTACATACAACCAGTCTATTTTTACAAGCTCATCTATGTATTTGTATGTATCGTGTCCTTCAGGCTAATGGCATTTTTTCTGCAGCATCAGATCTGGAGTAGCAATCACTTTGTTCTCCTTTACACTTGTGTATTGATGAGTGACCATAAGCAATCTTGAAGTTTGAGGTGCATCACGTCAGCATTGGAGAGGCAGAGAAGGAGAGTAGTAAGGGCTTCCACAGCCACCAAAGGTGAAACAATTCTGTTTAGACTCAGATTAATTTCTTTGTTGCATGTACATCGAAACATACAGTGAAATGCGTCGTTTGTTTCAGGGACTGAAGTTAAAGAAGCAACAATATCTTAACTACAATCTGCTGGAGGATGTAAAAATACTGGGGCAGAGGGAGGACTTGGGCCGGTGAGGAGAAGAGAAGGGGTGAGAGATGAACCGGAATGGCAGGGGGGAAAGAGAGAAGGGCAAGTGGGGAGAAGTTCTTAGAAATTTGAGATACTAACGTTCATGCCATCGAGTTGGAGGCACAATATCAGGTGCTGCCCTCCTACCTGAGGGTGGGTTCTTTGCGGTAGTAGAGGACAGACTTGTCAGAATGGGAATGGGAAGTGGGATTGAAATGGGTGTGGGCACTGGGAAATCTCAAACACAAAATATCTGCAGATGCTGTTGTCAAAGGAACACTCAACTGGGAAATCTTGCCTTCTGCAGCAGACAGAGCAAACGTGCTCGAAGAAGTGGTCCCCAAAGCTACACCAGGTCTCACCGATGTAGAGGAGACCGCACCGGGAGCGATGGATACAATAGGAGACCCCGGCAGACCTGCAGGTGAAGTGCTGCCTCACCTGGAAGGGGGGTTTGGGATCCTAAATGGTGGTGAGGGGAGGTGAAAGTGCAGGTGTAGCACTTGTCAGGAAGGTCCTCCAGTATTTTATGTGTTTTGCCCAAGATTTACAGCATCTGCAGAACTTCTAGTGTTTAGACTCAGATTCAGACTCACATGTACACTGAGACATACAGTAAAATGTGTCTTTTGCATTAATAACCGACATAACTTGTGGATGCGCTGGGGGCAGCCTGCAAGGGCCATCACACATTCCAGCGCCAACATACTGTGTCCAGAATGCGTGAGCGTCAACAACAACATCGGAACAAAAACAGCAAAACAAGCCCTTTCTTCCTTCCCACTCCCACCCAGACATAGTCCACCAAACCTAAAACAGGCCATTTCCTGGCCTCCAGCCTTCAATGTACTCACACACTCGCAGGCATCATGCCTCTGACCTCCCAAGTTCAGTCCTTTCCCAACGTTTTCCTCACGAAATACGAGACGTTCTGCCCTGTTTGCTCCCCAGCGAGGTTCACAACCTTTTCATGCCACGGATCCCTGCTGTTACCCAAGGGGTCTGTTATCCCCCGTCTGGGAACCCCTGTCCCCAGCAGAGCTGTTGGCATTAAGAATTCTTGAGGTTACACAAAGCACCTTGGCAATGCTTATTCATTTCCTGTTACACCCATTGACATGACTGGAGTGGAGATCGAGGCTGAGATTAGACTAGTGTAGGAGGGATGTTGGGAAGTACAGAATGGGGTTTATTTATTTATTTATGAAGAGAATTCTGATTCTGATAAAGTGATTTTCCAGGCCCAGGAGACACACCACCCAGCAGCCCCCCAATTTAACCCTAGCCCAATCACAGAACAATTTACAAGGATAAATTAGTTTACTAACTGGACTGCGGGAGGAAATCGGAGCACCCGGAGGAAACCCACGCAGTTCACAGGGAGAGCGTTCAAACTCCTTAATAACAGTGCTGGAATTGAACTCCAAACCCTGGAACACCCTGTGGGTTTCCTCCAGCTTCTCCTGTTTCCTCCCACATTCCAAAGACCTATTGGTTACGGTGAGTAAATTGTGGGGATGCTATACGGCCCAGGCTGCCCCCAGCACATCCTTGAGCTGTGCAGCTCGTTGATGCAAACCATGCATTTCACTGTGTACATGAGACTAATAAAGCAAAAATTCTCTTATAATCTTCTGCTCTGAGGTTCAATGGGGGCAACTTGTTGGAACTGTTGAGGAATTGCCATTGTTGTAATTGACTTATTGAGTAACAGCATGGAAAAGGCTCTTCCATCCCTTTGCGCCACACCGCCCAGCAATCCCCCAATGTACTAGCCTAATTATGGGACAATTTACAACGTACCAACCTGTAAGTCTTTGGATTGAGGGAGGAAGCCAGAGCACCTCGAGGAAACCATGGGAGAATGTACAGGCAGAGGTGGGAATTGAACCCGGATCACCTTTACTGTAAACCGTTGTGCTAACCACTACACTACCATGTAGTGACAGAAGACTGATGACTTTATCTCTGACTCTCTCCACCTTCAAAGTAGAACTGGGAGAGGTTGTGCACTTCCACCCTGCAATGTGGTTTGCATCAAAACCCCAGACACTCAGCTGGAAGAAGCGTCATGTTTCACTGTATGTTTCGATATAAATGTGACAAATGAAGAGAAAATTTCTGCCACCTTTACAAGTAGTGAACTCCAAATGATAATCACTCTCTGTATAATGAAAAAATTATCACACTCAGCCTGTATCTTTGTCTTAAAGTTTGAATTTTATGTCTCCAGTCCACAGCCCTTAAACCATCTGCTAATCACCCAGCTTCCACTGCCCGTCCTCTGTGTATCCACCAGAATCTGCTGCACCTTTGTCAAATCTCTTCTCAACCTGTTCAAGTATTACAGATCTCAGCAAAAAAGATGTTAAACAAAAAACATACGACAGAGAACTAAACAGCACAGTACAAGCCCTTCAGCCCATAATGTTGTACTGATCCATTAACCTACTGCAAAATCAACCTAATTCCTCTTCCCACATCATCATTAGATTAGATTATGAGGACACTCAGTCCTCGTTTATCGTCATTTAGAAATGCATGCATTAAAAAATGATACAATGTTCCTCCAGAATGATATCACAAGAAACACAGGACAAACCAAGACTAAAACTGACAAAACCACATAATTATAACAAATAGTTACAACAGTGGAAAGCAATACCGTAATTTGATAAAGAGCAGACCACGGGCACGGTAAAAAAAATTCTCAAAGTCCCGATAGCCTCATCATCTCATGCAGACGGCAGAAGGGAGAAACTCTCCCTGCCATGAACCTCCAAGCGCTGCCAACTTGCCAATGCAGCATCCTGGAAGCACCCGACCGCAGCGGACTCTGAGTCTGTCCGAAAACTTCGAGCCTCTGATCAGCCCTTCGACACCGAGCACCGAGCACCATCCTCTGCCGAGCGCTTCGACCCCACCCTGACCGCCGAGCAACAAGTAAAGCCAAGGACTCGGGGCCTTCCCCTCTGAAGATTCTGGACCACACAGTAGCAACGGCAGCGAAGCAGGCATTGCAGAAGTTTCTCCAGATGTTCCTCCGTGCTCTCACGTCCGTCTCCATCAAATCAGGATTGTGCACGGCACCCTACTTGACAAATAACAGACATCACCACCAGAGTGGCTGCTGCGAGCTGCGTCGCGCTGCCATCTTCTCCTCTCCTAATCATTATGTGCCATGTCGTATGACTTATGATAGTTCTTAGTAAATTTTTCTACAGAATTGGTTTGCTATTGCCTTCTTCTGGGCAATGTCTTTACAAAATGGGTGACCCCAGCCATTATCAATACTCTTTGGAGATTGTCTGCCTGGCATCAGTGGTGGCGGAACCAGGATTTGTGATTTGCACCAGCTAGGGTGATAAGCAGGTGCCACACCTTGCCCAAGGGTGACTTGCTGGCTAGCAGAGGGAAGGAGCGCCTTATACTTCCTTTGTAGAGACGTATCTCCACCTCGCCACCCTCTCCCCAATATAGCCTTCCATTTTTCTTGCATCCATGTGCCTCTCTAAGAATCTCATAAATGTTTCTAATGTATCTGTCTTTACCACCACCCCTGGCAGCATGTTACATCCACCCACCACTCTCTGTAAAAAAAAACTATATCCCCCTTAAATATTCCTCCAACACCTTAAAATTATGCCCACTCATACTAGGCATTCACTCTCTGGGAAAAAAGTCACTGGCTATCCACTCTTTCTGTGCCTCTTATCATCTTACATGCCTCTATCAAGTTACAGTCACCTCTCATTGTCCTTCTCTTCAAAGAGAAATGCCCAAGCTCACTGAACCTATTTCATAAGATATGCTCTCTAATCCAGGCAGCATCCTGGCAAATCTCTTCTACATCCTCTCTAAAGCTTCCACATCCTTCCAATAATGAGGTAATCAGAACGGAACACAATACTCCAAGTGGCATCTAACCAGAGTTTTAATCGTTAGTCAATTAAAAGTAATTATAGACTTAGATTTCAAGTTAGCTGACTAATCAGAATCTGCCTTTAAGAAGAGTTAAAGATTAACCTAGTAGCTCGGTGTTGGTCACAAGACATGGTTATCGCTTTGTTAAAGTTGTTAAGCTGTGAAGCTCACTGAATAAGGCAGAGGAATGATGCTTAAGTCATTGCCCTTATAACATTAAGCAATGATTGGCCACAAGATCAAACAATAACCCGGGTACTTAGAGAAGTTACTACAAGAGATCCAAATATATCAACTTCCTGACCAGATATTAAAAACATCCTCGCCTGCAGACGGATGTCACACTTCCAAACTGGTTCAAATGTATCCAAAGAGTCATCTGAAACATTTCCGAGGTATTTCCAGCAAGTCGTCAATGTGCAAGCAAAATAGATCTTTCTAGATGAATACGACTAGACACCCTACTGGCCATCACTTACACTGCTAAATCCCTAGGGTTGTCGGTGTCAGCCTCTTTCTGTGCAGACTACTCACTGACAGACTACACCTGTTAATCCATGATAAATACCCTGCTGAAGGTATCTTTCCACAATGAGTGCCACTAGAATTGGAATTATTAAAACAAATCCATAAACTACAATCTCCCAGGGATTACAGCAGAATTTTATATCACGTACACAGCATGATTAATTGCACTGAAATAAATAGCAATTCAATTTTATTGATAGAACTTAAATCTCACTCCCGTTTGATATATTGTTAAGATAATTTGTCGGTTCTTTTAAAGCCAAGACATGCTCTCTTCTTATTACTACCATCAGAAAGGATTTCCAGGAGCCTGAGACACACACTCAATGTTTTAGGAACAGTTTCTTGTTCTCCACCACCAGATTTCTAAGTGGACAATGAACTTGTTTAGTGGCTGCCTAGAGGGAGACGAATCCCTTTGAACTTTGAACCAACCCATGAATACTATCTCACTATTTTTACTCTTTTTTGGCACTACTTACTTAATTTAATATCTTATGCATATTCCTTAGTGTCATTTATAGTTTTTAATGTATTTCATTGTGCTGCTGATGCAAAACATCAAATTTCACGACATAGTCAATGATATTAAACCTGATTCTGATTCTGATCATCAATCAGGATTTCGACAAGTCTTTCAGAACCAATGTAATATTTTTTTGATTTGTTTAACTAGCAATGCATTTTGACTTTACTAATCACTGAAGTTCTGATTGCTAATATTTTCCCAGCTAGTTTCTTTTATGTTTATCTATGGAATTTGATCCCACTGGCAAGGTTGGTATTTATGATCTGTCACTAGATGCTCTTGAGTGCCAGAATGCATGGCAACACTTACGGGCTGCCCCTGAATATCCTTGTGTGTGTTGGTTGTTAATACAAACGATACATTTCACTGTATGTTTTGATCTACCCGTGACAAATAAATCTGAATCTGAGGGGGTGCCATCTTGACCCATCGCATTCCCTCTGACGAAGATGCTTCCGCTATTCTGCTGAGGAGGGATTCGCAGAATTTGGATGCAGTAGTGTAGAAGGGTGGCAGGGTGGAGGTACATCTCTACCAGAGGAGATATAAGGCGCTCCTTCCCTCTGCTAGCCTGCAGGTCACCCTTGGGCAAGGTGTGGCACCTGCTTAGCCATGGGAGCAGGTGGTGGACAGTCATATGAACAGCTGGTGCATATCACAAGTCCTGGTTATGGGACCACTGACGCCAGGCAGACAATTGCTGAAGAGTATTGATAATGGCTGGAGATCGCCCGTCTTGTAAAGACCCTGCCCAGAAGAAGGCAATGGCAAACCACTTCTGTAGAAAAATTTGCCAAGAACAGTCATTTTCAAAGACAATGATCGCCCATGCCATATTATTAGGGATTATTATGAGGATTATTAAGAGATTGGGCGGGCTAGAGGCAGGAAACATGTTCCCGATGTTGGGGGAGTCCAGAACCAGAGGTCACAGTTTGAGAGTAAGGGGTAGGCCATTTAGAACGGAGCTGAGGAAAAACTTTTTCATCCAGAGTGTTGTGGATCTGTGGAATGCTCTGCCTCAGAAGGCAGTGGAGGCCAATTCTCTGGAAGAAAGGGTTTGATAGAGCTCTTAATGATAGCGGAATCAAGCGATATGGGGATAAGGCAGGAACGGGATACTGATTGTGGATAATCAGCATTGATCACAGTGAATGGCAGTGCTGGCTTGAAGGGCCGAATGGCTTACTCCTGCACCTATTGTCTATTGTCTATTACCATATGACATGGTACATAATGATGATGTCATAAAACACAGCGCAGTTTGATGATGATGAGTGTCGAAGGAACAGCAATGTATTTCCAAATCAGTGCGTGACTTGAAGTGGAACCTGAAAGTGGTGGCGTCGTCACATATCAGCAACCCTTGTGCTCGGTGGCAGAGCACAGGGAAGTGACGTCAGACTAGTCTGTGTGAGTGCTGTAACACATTCGGTATGCGGTACACAGCTCTGTGTGATTGACAGAGTGAATATTTAGGATCGACATCAGTTATTATCTAAACAGATCTGTGGTGTGACACTGTTTTCTACTTTTCCTGGATTCCTATTTATAAGACTGTTGTCAACTGTCTATTTAGAATCAGAATAAGGTTTAATATCACCGGTATATGTCGTGAAATTTGTTAAATTAGCAACAACAGTACATTGCAAAACATGATAGTATATATAAAAAAAAGTAAGTAGGTAATTTACTTCACAGGGAAGTGACAGGATACGATTTGTTTTATGTTAGCACAGGAATGATAGATTATTAGATTGCCTCCCCACTACTGGGGTTATCTATAAGAGGTGCTGACCTAACAAGGCTATGTCAACCGTCCAGGCCATGGCAACTTTTTGCAGCTACCAAGTTGCTCCCTTTGAACCTCTGAGGAGAAGGTTAGCTTTATCTCTCACATGTACGTCGAAGCACACAGTGAAATGTGTTGCTTGCATGAGGATCGCGCTGGGCAGCCCACAAGTGTCTCCACGCTTCTGGCGCCAACGTAGCAGCCCCACAACTCCCTCGCAACTTCCTTCCAACCATTTGGTTCGTGAACCAACTGGCAAAACCCTAAGCAGTACGGTTTAACAACACTATGACCACTTCGATCACTTTGCACTAAATCGGCTATGTTTTTTTTCTCTTAATTGTGCCCTTCCTTGTAAAAATGATGTCTAACTTGTGTTTAATTTATGCCTATTTTGTGAATCCTACTTATATGATGCTCTGTGCCTGCAATACTGCTGCAAGTAAGTTTTTCTTTGCACCTGTGCTTACAGGTACTTATGTTTCTGATGGTAAACTTGACTTTGACTGTCATTTGTTGTTATATGGAAGGCAGCAGACCTATCACTCTTACTCTTCAGTTATTTTGGTGCTGCCTGATAAACTTGGGAGCTAAAACACGAAGGAAATTTAGTGCAGAATTGTACTGTGTATCTTTTGAGGAGTACGGTCTGACGTCCCGAAGTCGAAACCCGATTGCTGAAGACTGGAAACTGGAGGCCCAGAAGCCTGTCCGTGTGTCTGGGAGGGTGGGAGAGAGGAACGGGGCTTGCTTTGCCGGTGTTGTTTTGTTGTTTGTTGTGTCCTGCTCCCAGCACATCCTTGGGTGTGTTGGCTTCCAAAGCAAACAGTGTGTTATTTATTTATTTATAGAGATATGGTGCATAATAGGCCCTTCCAGCCCTTCACGCCACGTCGCCTAGCAACCCCCGATTTAACCCCGGCCTAGTCACAGGTCAATCTACAACAACTAATGAATCTACCGACCAGTACATCCTGGAACTGTGGGAGGAAGCCCACACGGTCACAGGGAGAATGTAGGACCTCCTTACAGGCAGCAGTGGGAATCGAATCCGGGTTGCTGGTACTCTATATTTCCGTGTATATGTGATAAATAATTCTGAATCTGAGGATCCCAAAAAGAGCTGAAACAATCTGACATTCAGATGCCAGAATTTATGCCCATGTACAACCTTGGGTATTCAAAAATACACTTCACAGGCAAGATTTTAAAAAAAAATTATAGTCACAGTAAAAAATACAACAATTTGCATATAACATTCACATAGAGAGCAATAGAAGCTGATGATCTAACACTTGGATTTGGTGATGTCAACTACGAGGTTTTGAATGAAATTGGACATTTTTCCGAACGTGTCCTCAACTCATTGCGGATGACACCAAGATTGAGGGCGGAGTGGACAGCAAGGAAAGCTATCAAAGCATTGCAGTGTGACCTGGACCAACTGGAAAAGTGGGCTAAAAATGGCAGGTGGAATTTAGGGCAGACATGTGTGAGGAGTTTCACTTTGGGAGGACGAACCTGAGTATGTCTGACACAGTGAATGGTAGGTCTCTGAGGTGTGCTGTTAGAACAAAGGGACCTGGGAAGACAGATCCATAATTCCTTGAAAATAATATCACAGCTAAATAAGATTGTAATGAGAGATTTTAGCCTATTGATCTTCATAAATCAGCACATTGTACAGTACAGGAGTTAGAATATTATGCTGCAGTTGTACAAGGTGTTAGGGAAATCTAATTTGGAGTATGGTGTGCAGTTCTGGTCACCTACGTACAGGAAAGATGTCAATAAGCTTGAAAGAGTGCAGAGAAAATTTACAGGGACATTGTCAGGACTTGAGAGCCTGAGTTATAAGGACAGTTATAACCCCTCTGGCTCCTGAACCAGAGGGGATAACTTCATTCAATTTCATTCGCCCCATCACTGGTCTGCGCGCACAACTATGGAGTCACTTTCAAGGACTCTTCATGTTCCTAATATGTATTGCTTATTTATTTATTATTATTATTATTTATTTTTGTATTTGCGCAGTTCGTTCTCTTTTGCACATCGATTGTTTGTCCGTCCTGGATGCAGTCTTTCATTGATTCTGTAGGGAAGATGGCGGCGCGACACAGCTCGCAGCGGCCACTCTGGTGGTGATGTCTGTTATTTGTCAAGTAGGGTGCCGTACCCAAACCTGATTTGATGGAGACGGACGTGAGAGCACGGAGGAACATCTGGTGAAACTTCTGAAATGCCTGCTTCGCTGCTGCTGCTACTGTGTGGCCCAGAATTTCTGGAGGAGAAGGCCCCGAGTCCTTGGCTTTGCTTGTTGCTCAACGACCAGGGCGGAGTCAAAGCGCTCAGCAGGGGATGGTGCTTGGAGGGGCTGGTCGGAGGCTCAAAGTTTTCGGACGGACTCAGAGTCCGCTGCGGTCGGGTGTTTCCGATGGTGCTGCATCGGCAAGCTTGCGGCGCTTGGAAGTTCACGGCAGGGAGAGTTTCTCCCTTCTGCCGCCTGCGTGAGATGATGAGTCTATCGGGACTTTGAGACTTTTTTTTACCGTGCCCATGGTCTGCTCCTTATCAAATTATGATATTGCTTTGCACTGTTGTAACTTTATGTTATAATTATGTGGTTTTGTCAGTTTTAGTCTTGGTTTGTCCTGTGTTGTCTTGTGATGATGTTCTGGAGGAACGTTGTATCGTTTTTTAATGCATGCATTTCTAAATGACAATAAATGAGGACTGAGTGTCCTCATAATCTAATTCTCTTGAGTTTCTTGTATTTACCGTGAATGCCCGCAAGAAAATGAATCTCAGGCTTGTATATGGTGACATCTTAAAATTGAATGTATTTTGATAATAAGTTTATTTTGAACTTTGAACTTTTTGAACATTGAAGGTTGAATAAATCAGAGTCTTAATCCCTGGAGCGCAGGAGAACGAGGGAGAGTTGACAAAGGTAGACAAAATTATGAGGGCTATACACATGAAGCTATTTCACCACGGGTTGGATGACACTAGATCAAGAAGGCAAAGGTTTAGGGTGAAAGGTGAAATAGTTAGGAGTACCTGAGGGGAAACTTCTTCACTCAAAGGTTGGTATGAGTGATTTGCATTAAATCAAATCAGTGAGGACGTGCTGAGGGCAGCCCACAAGTGTCGCCGTGCTTCCAGTGTCAACATAGCATGCCCACAACTCAGCAACCCTGACCAGTACACCTTTGGACTGTGGGAGGAAACCAGAGCACCTGGAGGAAACCCACGCAGTCCACAGGGAGAACGTACAAATTCCTTACAGACAGCGGCAGGAATTGAACCCAGATCAGTAATCTCTGGTGCTCAAAGGTGATTGTGCTAACCATTATGTTACTATGCTGTTCCCTTTTATGGGGCTTTTAGCCATCTTTGTTCTCTTGTGAAAGAATTAGTAAAAAGGGATCATTTTATTCTGGCTCCTTCTCCCCTCCTTTTCCAAACCCTGATGAAGGGTATCAGCTTGAAATATCACCTGTTTATTTCTCTCCATAGATGCTGCCTGACTTACTGAGTTCCTCCAACATTTTGTGTGTGTGTGTGTGTGTGTGTGTGTGTGTGTGTGTGTGTGTGTGTGTGTGTGAGAGAGAGAGACTCAGTGTTCCCTCTAATTATTTTTTACAGCTGAGCAAGAAATCTTTATATGGCCTGAAAACTGCATGGCGCTTTAATAAAACATTACGTAAAAGAAATTCCAGTTGTGTGGCAACAAAGGCTATGTGTGTGGGAGCATTTCAGTCACTGTGCAGCCACGCACCCATGCAGCTTAGAGGGAACAGTAGTGGCACTTTAATGCAAACTTCTTCACAAGAATCCTTCCAGATTTGATCGAGCACCTGTCAATCGCTCACCCCACTCCTGACGCAGCAGCCAGTTTCCTGCCAGACAAGTTCAGTCGGCATCCATCCGCACAGCAGTAGAACGTTGCTTTACAGCTTACAGCATCCACCTGCTCCTTTCCCCAACCTGTGCATGTTCCAGTCAGGGGCCTTTGCACCATATTTACACGTGATCCCGTTCCTTCAAATATGTCAACGGCTCCAAGTTGCAATGTATACCTGAAATTGATCTATAGGCGCACGCTGTGCTGGTTTTGAAGACTGTAGCTGTAAGCTGTTGCCCTGGGATCACAGGAACAACGAAGAGAGCAGTATAAGGCTTGAACTCAAAGGTTAAGGGTCACCCGTGTGCCCTCCAGGTGTCTCCTGTGATCTCAGTGCTAAAAGTTATTAACTGTAGCCTGGAGACCCTGCTCCATATTTGTTTAATTACAGTTCTGGATTAAATTCAAACAAACCGAATGCCGTAGTTACAGGGCAAGAGGTTAAAGCTGGGTGTAGACACCCTTTTGTGGGTTTTTGTAACCCCACCATCTTTGTTCTCCTGACTTCTGACCTGACCTGGTTGCTAGCACAGTCAGAAATTGGAGGTGCAAAGAGATTCCTAGTGCAGGATTCCCTAAAAGTTAACTTGCAAGTTGAGTTGGTAGCAAGAAAAGCAAGTGCAATGTTAACATTCATTTTGAGACAACTACAATATAAAGGCAAGGATGTAATGCTTAGGTGTTTTTAAAGGCGTTGTTCAGACCATACTTGGAGTACTGTGAGGACTTTGGGGGTCTCTTTTCTAAGAAAGGATATGCCGGCACTGGAGATGGTCCAGAGGAAGTTCATGAGAATAATCTCACGAATGAAAGTTTTAATATATGAGGAGTGTTTGATGGCTGTGGACATATACTCTGTGGAGTTTAGAAGAATGAGGGGGGAACCTCATTGAAACCCATTGAATATTGGAAGGACTAGGTAGAGTGGTTCTGGAGAAGATGTTTCCTGCAGTGGAAGAGGAAAGGACCAGAGGGCACAGCCTCAGAATAGAGGGACTTCCATTTAGAACAGAGAAGAGGAGGAATTTCTTCAGCCAAAGGTTGAAAGATTCAAAGTATCTGTGCATCTATTATCAAAGTATGCATGCAATATGCAACCAGAGATCCATCTTCCCACAGACAGTCATGACACAAAGCAACACCTTGGAACCGGTTCAAAGAAAAACATCAATCACCCAATGCGTTAAAAAAAGAACAAATCACGCAAACGGCAAAAAAGGGAGTGAGAAACACAGGATGTGAAATACCAAAGCACAGAGTCATTGAAACAGTCTAAGAATTTTCAATTTGGTTCAGTTCAGGTCAGTATGGCGCTGTGTCGTTTGTTGAATGCAGGCCACAGAGTCAGTCCACCCTGGTCAAAGTAGCACACAATAGCAATAAAAAAAGTAACCAGATCCAAGAAATACATCAGAATATGAACTGTAGAGTCCGATCCACAAACTGCGTCAACTAAACCTTGCCCAAGAACCAAGACTCTGGCGCCGTCCTCCAGCAATATCGAGCTAGAGGGGGAGAGAGACTGGTCACACGCAGGCACCTTCCTCCAGCAGCAGTCAGAGGGAGAGAGGGACCGGTCAAATGTAGGCAGACGGCGCTGAACACCAGTTCGCCTTCTGCTCTCGTCCTCCTTGATTTCAATCTCGCTCAACACTTTAATTGGCGATATTGGTGAGAAATTGAGTTAATCATAGGCTCGAGCCCGTCTCCAGTCTTCTTGGCTTTGAGGGTGCACACTCTGCTCGAAACCTGACTGAACTCACTTGGAGGCAGCAAAACACTGTATTGCTCGATCAGCCTGAAAACTGTAAATCACAGGTTCCAATAGGAGCAGGATCACATTTGAAAGAAGAAGTAAAAGGAGTAAAGTAAGTATTTTCATGAACTGCCTGAAAGACTTGTCCTTTGTCGCATTGTTCATGTGATAAATAAACTTGAATTTTTAATCCTGTGCTTTTGTCACAAAGGAGGTTGTTAGTGGGTTGTTGAACTGCACTGGCGTGAGCATTGAGATTGGTGCTGAAATTGCTCAACATCCATGAGCAGTAAGAAATCAAACCAAAATATCCTTTATTCTTTATCCCCACCTTGCTTTCTTAACAATGTGCAGCCCTTTGTTGTCTCCATAATCACCTCCAACACTCTATTACAATCTCCACCCTTCTACCACTTACCTGGTTCTATCGACCTCTCCTCACCTGGATTCACCTTCCCTCTTCCATCTGATTCCATCAACCCCTCCTCACAGATCCATCTTCCTTCTTCATCTGGTTCCATCAACCCCTCCTCACTTAGATCCACCTTCCCTCTCCCATCTGGTTCCATCAACCCCTACTCACTTAGATCCACCTTCCCTCTTCATCTGGTTCCATCAACCCCTCCTCACAGATCCATCTTCCTTCTTCATCTGGTTCCATCAACCCCTCCTCACTTAGATCCACCTTCCCTCTCCCATCTGGTTCCATCAACCCCTACTCACTTAGATCCACCTTCCCTCTTCATCTGGTTCCATCAACCCCTCCTCACTCAGATCCACCTTCCAGCTTCCATCTGGTTCCATCAACTTCTCCTTACTTAGATCCACCTTCCCTCTTCCATCTGGTTCCATCAACCCCTCCTCACTTAGATCCACCTTCCCTCTTCATCTGGTTCCATCAACCGCTCCTCACCTGGATCCACCTTCTCTTTTCCATCTGGTTCTATCAACCCCTCCTCACCTGGATCCACCTTCCATCTTCATCTGGTTCCATCAACCTCTCCTCACCTGATCTACATTCCCTCTTTCTTCTGGTTCTATTAACTGCTCCTCACCTGGATCTACCTGTCATTTGCCGGCTGCTGCCTCACCACCCTCTCTCACCTCTTTACACTGACCATCTATCTATCCATCTATCTATCTATCCATTGCTGTCTGCAAAGAGTCCATGATTCTCCCTGTCACTGCATCCCTTTGGATGCTTTGGTTTTCTCCTGTATTCCAAAGATGTACAAGTTAGGGTTAGCAAGTTGTGGACATGCTATGTTGGGGCCCAAAAGTTGGTGACACAATGCTGAGCTGGCATTTTAACATTCTCTAAGATCAACACTGCCTTCTTGCTCAGCCCTCCATTTTTCTATCATTCATATGCCAACTAAGAGTTTCTTCAATAATAATATTAATAATCTTATTTATATAGTACTTTTATACAATGTACTTCAAAGTGCTTTACAATGGGATAAAGTGCGAACATGAAAACAAAAGACAAAAGGATGCTAGTTAAAAGCAAGTTCTTGTAGTTTGGGGTATTGAGTTCCACAGTTTAGGAACCTAATTTGAAAAAGCTGACCTGCCAACTATCTTCTGAGGGAGATTGTTTAAATTTAAGAGACTGGCAGAAGACCAGAGAGCCTCGAGCAGGATTATAATACAAAAGCAATTCTATGATGTTCTCCTGTGTCAGACAATTGAGAACTTTAAAATTAATCCAAAATCTTCTTAATGTATCCCTGGCCATGTATAATCCACACCCACCACTCTCTGTGTAAAAAAAATTATCTATGACAATCCCCACCCCGTACTTTCCTCCAATCACCTTAAACTAGAAGAGGTTGCAGATTCCAGAGATGTTGTCAGGAATATCATTGACAATAGGGCTTAGACATATCTAACCTTATTAGAGATACCCAAGCAGAGATATAAAATATTGAAAATGTGGGAGTTCACGGTCAGAGAGGACACAGGATGGGCACAATTGTATAGTTGAGATGGGAGAATGGAGAAATGCTCAGGAGTGGTAGAAGAAAACAAAAGTGCAGCTTTATTACTGAGTACCTGCTATGCCTAGATGGTTTTTGGTTTGATTTAGTAGTATCACACATAAGACCATAAGACTATCAGACATAGGAGCCATTTGGTCCATCCATTCTGCTCTACCATTCGATCATGGTTGGTTTATTATCCCCCTCTATTTTCATGCCTTCTCCCCGTGACCTTTGGTGCACTGACTAATCAAGAACCTATCAACCTCTGCTTTAAGTATGACTTCACAGTCCTCTGTGGCAACAAATTCCTCAGATTCACCACACTCTGGCTAAGGAAATTCCTCCTCAACTCTGTTCCAAATGGATGTCCCTCTATTCTGAGGTTGTGCCCTCTGGACTTAGGCTGTCCCACCATAAGAAACATCCTTTTCACATCCACTCTATGCAAGCCTTCCAATATCTGAAAGGTTTCAATGAGATCCCACCTCATTCTTCTAAACTCCAGTGAGTGCAAGCCCAGAGCCATCAAATAGAAACATAGAAACATAGAAAATAGGTGCAGGAGTAGGCCATTCGGCCCTTCGAGCCTGCACCGCCATTTATTATGATCATGGCTGATCATCCAACTCAGAACACTGCCCCAGCCTTCCCTCCATACCCCCTGATCCCCATAGCCACAAGGGCCATATCTAACTCCCTCTTAAATATAGCCAATGAACTGGCCTCAACTGTTTCCTGTGGCAGAGAATTCCACAGATTCACCACTCTCTGTGTGAAGAAGTTTTTCCTAATCTCGGTCCTAAAAGGCTTCCCCTTTATCCTCAAACTGTGACCCTTTGTTCTGGACTTCCCCAACATCGGGAACAATCTTCCTGCATCTAGCCTGTCCAATCCCTTTAGGATTTTATACGTTTCAATCAGATCCCCGCTCAATCTTCTAAATTCCAACGAGTACAAGCCCAGTTCATCCAGTCTTTCTTCATATGAAAGTCCTGCCATCCCAGGAATCAATCTGGTGAACCTTCTTTGTACTCCCTCAATGGCAAGGATGTCTTTCCTCAGATTAGGGGACCAAAACTGCACACAATAGTCCAGGTGTGGTCTCACCAAGGCCTTGTACAACTGCAGTAGTACCTCTCTGCTCCTGTACTCGAATCCTCTCGCTATAAATGCCAGCATACCATTCGCCTTTTTCACCGCCTGCTGTACCTGCATGCCCACTTTCAATGACTCCTCATCTGTTAACCCTTTCACTCCACTGTACCAAGATGCAATGAAATCTTGTCTTGCCTGTTGTTTGTACAGGTCCAATAATTACACAGTGAATTGAGCTAGAATCAGGTAAATCAATCATCATTGTCATTACGTGATGCGTCATATGATATGGATCATCATTGTCTTCCTTCTGTCATTAATCTGCTTATTCTTTCCTCTATCCATGACCCTGATTGTTCTCTGCAATTTTTTCCTGCAGAAGTGGTTTGCCATTGCCTGCTCCCATTTAGATAAGCAGGGCATCACTTCAATACCATACAGACCTCATTGCTGGGGGAAAAGCTCCGTTCAATGCAGGTTGGCACTTCCATTGTATTCTGGATAATGGACTACCTGACTGGCAGATCACAGTTTGTGCGACTTTAGATACAACACTGAGTCATGTCATCTGTAGAAATTCACTGATGACTCAGCAATAGTTGGGTGTACAAAGGGGAGACAGGAAGGTAAATATTGGGCCTTGGTGGAGGATTTTGCCAAATGGTGCAAGTTGAATCATCTGCAGCTCAACATCAGTAAGGCAAAGGAGATGGTGATGGGCTTTAGGAAGACTGAGCCTGCACTGCTCCCTGTTACTATTGATGTTCAGGACATGGATGTGGTGAGGACCTACAAGTCCCTGGGGGTGCACCTGGATGACAGACTTGAGTGGAGCACCGACATAGAGGCTGTGTACAAGAAGGACCAGAGTCACTCTACTGCCTGAGGAGACTGAGGCCCTTTGGAGTATGCAGGCCTCTCCCTCACATGTTCTACCAGTCAGCAGTACAATCTTCCATGCAGTGATGTGCTGGGGCAATGGCATCAACACAGATGATGCCAACAGCCTCAATAAACTGATTAGAAAGGCAGGCTCTGTTGTAGGAATCAAACTGGACACAGTGGAAGCTGTGGTAGAACAATGGACCCTACGGAAAACCCTGGCAATTCTGGTCAATGTTTCTCACCCTCTGCATGCCACCTTGGCTGAACAGAGGAGCGCTTTAGTAGTAGACTAAGACAACTGCGCCTCTCCAAACAGCGTTACGTGAGGTTAATCTTATCCTCGGACATTAGGCTCTATAATGAGTCAACCTATAGCCAGGGAAGTGATGACCTCTCCTGTTAGATTATTTGAAGTAACTTATCTTTTTATTCTTTCTTACTTCTCTTCTAATATTTGTGCTTGTAATGCTACAGTGACACTGTAATTTCCTTTGAAATCAGTAATCTATCTATCTAAAAATTGTTGGGAATGGTCGGAAGGTCAGGCAGCATCTGTGGAGGATTAAACGGAATTTCAACATTTCATGTCAATGATCTTTATTTCCGAACAGAACACAAAACCTCAATTCTCTATTGCCATTGAATGAGGAATTGCCATTAGGATGGGGGACCTGATGGGGCCAAGATAGACAAGCAGTTTTCCCCTTCAAGGACAGAGGGAGAAAAACTGGAAAGTAACATGAAAAGCAAATAAAATTGTGCAGATGCTGCAAAATCTGAAATAAAATCAGAAAATGTTGGGAAGAGCCTTTTTATATTTTCTGGTTTTGTTTACACCATGTTGTCTGAAACCAGGAGTTATGAGAGCGTAACTATTTATGTAAAGCTATTCAAAAAGGAAGGAGGAGGAGCACCAGAATCACTTGCCTATCACCTCCCTCTGCTGCCCCTCTTCCTTTCCTTTGTCTACTGTCCTATCCTATCAGATTCCTTCTTCTTCAGCACTTCACCTCTCCCACCTATCACTTCCCAACTTCTTACTTCGCCTCCATCCCACCCATGGTCTCATCTATCACCTGCCAACTTGTATGTCTTCCCCTCCCCTCACCTTCCTATTCTTTTTTCTTCCCCTTTGCTTTCAAGTCCTGATGAAGGGTCTCGGTCTGAAACATCAACTGTTCATTCCCCTCCATAGATGCCACCTGACCTGTTGCATTCCTCCTTCACTTTGAGTGTGTTCCAATAGATCAGAGGCTGACCAGTGGTGTCCACACCGGACTTTGGGGCAAGTGGTCCCGGGTTCAAATCCGGCCTTGCACGCCTTCCATCCATGCTGGGTTGAATGTCAAGCTAGCTACTCAGCCTCATGAAACAGACAAACACTAAAGAAGCAGCAAGGTTGTTGCCCGATGAGCCAAACAAGGCACAGAGAGGAGCTTTATCTTTTACCTTACCTATAGATCAGGGTAACCTAATCGGAAATCTGTACTGGGAACAAACTGCCGCTGTAAGAATAGATGGAGCAGTGAGTCAGTTTACGAAAATCAAGGGAGGCGTTAGACAAGAATACGTTTTCTCTCCTGATTTGTTTAATGTGTACAGTGAAACAATATTACAAAAAATAAGAGACATCTTGGGTATCAAAGTTGGCGGTGAAAACATCAATAATTTCAGATATGCGGATGACACTGTGTTAATTGCAAATACGGAGGAAGAACTACAAAACTTAATTGATATAATTGTTGAAGAAAGTGCAAAAATGGATCTTTCTATCAATTGCAAAAAGACAGAATGTACGGTGATATCCAAAAAGAAGGAAAATCCTATCTGCAGGCTGAGAATAAACAGGGAAGAAATAAAACAAGTACAGAACTTTTGCTACTTAGGAAGCTGGGTGACATCAGATGGCAGGTGCGACATGGACATCAAAAGAAGAATAGGGATGGCAAAAGGCACCTTTACGAGAATGAAGAGTATACTGACCAACACTAAACTAGGCATGACTACCCGGCCTCAGGGCACTGAAATGTTATGTTTATCCAGTTATGTTATATGGCTCGAAATGTTGGACAATATCTAGTAACATGAGGAAACGAATTGAAGCAGCAGAGATGTGGTTTTTGAGGAGGATGCAAAGAATATCATGGACAAAACGAATATCTAATGAGGATGTCATGAACAGAGCAAGCACAAAAAGAGAAATAATGTATGAAATCATGAAAAGGCAACGTACCTTCATTGGACATGTGATTAGGAAAAAGGAGTTAGAATGCACGGTAATTATGGGAAAGATTGAAGGGAAGAAAGCAAGAGGAAGACAAAGACAAATGATGATGGAGACAGCAGCCAGAGAACTGGAAATGAATACCAATGAATTGATCCACTTGACCCGAAACAGGAGTGTGTGGGTCATGGCAGTCAAAGCTCAAACTGGGCATGGCACCTGATGATGATGATAGATCAGGAGTTTCCAACCTTCTTTATGCCATGGACCAACACTGTTAAGCAAGGGATTCATGGGCCCCAGCTTGGGAACCCCTGCATATAGATGATCTCTGCCAGGATTTGCCACAGCTCCAGCATCCTCACAGACTTCTTTACGTGCTGAATTCACAATCATCAAAGTTAGAAAAAAATAAAATATAGTTCTGAATATATACAATGAAGTAAAGCAGATATACTCAAAGTAAAATGCACACGTCACTCAGTGTAGAAGGTACAATTTATAATATAGACCAATAATTTATACAATGCTTTGTCAATTTGATCTAATTCCCAATGATGCTGGGGTTTTTTGCCCTATAAAATTAGTGTTACTGGGACACAAAATAACATTGCAAATGGATGTAAAAAATCACAATGTGGCACAGGAAGTCACAAATCACTCGATTTGAGCAAGACCGAGCAGGTCACATTAGCATGTGGCTTGTGAAGTTCACATTCACTCAGAGGTGAGTATTTTGTACAAATTAGGAAATGACTTTGTTTTTTTTTTACTGTTTTGATGGAAGTGTGTGGATGACACGTCGCCATATCCCATGGTTCAGCTGACCCCTAGGTTTCCACTGAGGTTTCCAGGGCCACATTCAGCGCTTATTGTACTGGAATCATTGAATGATATGAATCTATGAAGATTGAGATAAAGGCTGAATGTTTGAAAGTGCTGTGGATTAATTATCAGCTACATCTGGTATGGGTGGGGGGCCTCGTGGAGGGGCTACTGCTCAGGATGGAAGTAACCTGCAGAGAGATATAAAATCAGTCAGCTCCATCATGGGCACTAGTCTCCGTAGTAACCAGGACATCTTCAAGGAGCAGTGCCTCAGAAAGGTGGCATCACCCAGGACATGCCCTTTTCTCACTGTTACCATCAGGTAGGAGGTACAGAAGCCTGAAGGCACACACTCAGTGATTCAGGAACAGCTCCTTCCCCTCCGCCATCCAATTCCTAAATGGACATTGAAACCATGAACACTATCTTACTACTTTTTTTATGCTTTTGCACTGCTTGTTTAATTAAACTATTTGATATATGTACTATAATTCGTAGTTTTTCCTATATTATCATGTATCACATCAGATTATGAGGACATGCACTCCTCTTTTATTGTCATTTAGTAATGCATGCATTAAGAAATGACACAATATTTCCTCCGGTGTGATATCACAAAACACAGGACAGGCCAAGACTGAAAAAACTAACAAAACCACATAATTATAACATATAGTTACAACAGTGCAACAATACCATAACTTGATGAAGAAGTCCATGAGCACAGTTAAAAGTTCAAAGTCTCTCAAATGTCCCACATCTCGCGCAGACGGGAGAAGGAAGAAAAACTCTCCCTGCCATACCCGACCACAGTTCGACTCTGAGTCATCCGAAAACTTCGAGCCTCCGATCAGCTCTCCGACACCGAGTACTGAACGCCATCTCTATCCAAACGATTCAACCTCATTCTCGGTCACCAACAGCAGGCAAAGCCGGGGATTTTGAGGCCTTCCCTCCGGAAGATTCCCGATCGTGCAGTAACAACAGCAGTGAACTGGCGTTTCAGAAATTTCTCCAGATGTTCCTCTGTGCTTTCATGTCTGCCTCCATCAAATCAGAATTGTCCATGGCCCCTATTTAGCGGATACGATATCATTTTTCACCGGAGGGCTGCGCACACGTGGCGCGCTGCTCTCTCTCCTCCCGCCGCATTGTACCGCTGCCACACAGTTCACACATTTCACAACACGTGCCAGTAACATGAAACCTGATTCTGAATCTGAATGGAACCTGCAGGAGGACCACCACCTGGTCAAAAGGTTTGCAGGCTGGCACGCCTCAACGACCCAGAGAGCTATGCTGGCCAGTGCTTCTGTAGGGCTTTGTGCTTTGGCTCTTGGGAGGGTCACCCCTGCCAAACAGACCAAAGAGGAGAGGCCAGACTAAGAGTCCTCCAGGTTCGGGACTTCTGCTCAGGGCTAACAATGCTGGCTGGCCAAAATGTAATTGTCACTGAAACAGCAATGAATTGGAATTAGGTTTAATATCACCAGCATATGTTGTGAAATTTGTTAACTTAGCAGCAGCAGTACAATGTAATGCATGATAATATAGAAAAAATAAGTAAGTCAATTACAGTAAGGGAACACCGTCATGACGGCATTTTTTTAGCAGGCTTTCTTATTTTTACGAGGCCGAGTTGCTAGCTCAACGCTCAACCCAGCACGGATGGAAAGCATGAAGGGAGCTGGCTGGATTCGAACTCAGGAGCCGGCTGGATTCGAACTCGGGAGCCTTTGCTCCGAAGTCCAGCGCTGATGGCACTATGCCACCAGCCGGCAACTGTAAGTATATATGTACGTATTAAATAGCTAAATTAGAAATAGTGCAGAAACAGAAATAATATATAAAAAAGTGAGGTAGTGTTCATGGATTCAATGTCCATTTAGGGATCATATGGCAGAGGGGAAGAAGCTGTTCCTGAATAACTGAGTGTGCGCCTTCAGGCTTCTGTACCTCCTTCCTGATGCTAGCAATGAGAAGAGGGCATGTCCTGGGTGATGGGGTCCTTAATAATGGACGCTGCCTTTCTGAGGCACCGCTCCTTGAAGATGTCTTGGATACTACTGAAGCTAGTACCCAAGATGGATCAGACTAATTTTACAACTTTCTGTAGCTTCTTTCGATCCTGTGTTGTAGTCCCCCATCCCCCCATACCAGACAGCGATGCAGTCTGTAAGAATGCTCTCCATGGTACATCTGTAAAAGCTTTTGAATGTTTTATGTGACAAACCAAATCTCCTCAAACTCCTCATGAAATATAGCCATTGTCTTGCCCTCTTTGTAGCTGCATCGATATGTTGGGACCAGGTTAGACACGGACACCCAGGAACTTGAAGCTGCTCACTCTCTCCACTTTCTGATCCCCCTATGAGGATTGGTATGTGTTCCTTCGTCTTACCCTTCAGGAAGTCCACAATCAGCTCTTGCGCCTTACTGACATTGAATACAAGTTGTTTCTGTGACACCACTCAACGAGCTGGTCTATCTCACTCCGATACACCCTCTTTTCTCCATCTGAGATACTGCCAACAATGGTTATGTCATCAGCAAACTTATAGATGGCATTTGAGCTATGCCTACCCACACGGTCCTGGGTATAGATAGAGTAGAGCAGTGGGCTAAGCATACACCCCGGAGATATTATTACCAATCTGCACAGATTGTAGTCTTCTGGTTCAGAAGCCGAGGATCAAATTGCAGAGGGAGGTACAGAGGCCCACAGGTTTTGTAGCTTATCGATCAGGACTGTATCCTTCCATACAATCAGAGATGGAGGACCTCCATTGCTGTCCTAAATGCCTGCGGCGTAACAGGCAGAAAGTACATACTATATGGAACAAAACAGTTTTCAGTTCCTCAGTGGGCAGATGCCTGCCTACCATGTGTATAGAGGACAGAAGAAGGTGAAGGACTAATTCTGGTCTCAATCCATCGCATTGCCTTGCTTCAGGCAACTTTTATTCTAAGGATCATAAAGACAATGATGCAGCAGGAATCCATTTGACCAGTCAGGTTTGATAAAAACCATCCAAATTCCTACTATCTATAAACCATCCAAGTTCCTACTCTCTATAAACCATCTTTTAGCAGCTACCATCAGGCAGAAGGTACCGAAGCCTGCAGTCCCACACCACCAAGTTCAAAAACATCTTCAAACATTCAGTTCTTGAACCAACCAGCAAAACCCTAATCACTACCTCAATGCTCCAGTACTCTGGAAGAGGCTAGCATGACCAGCATCCACTGCGATACCAACTTCGACGGATAGATCACATCATCGGGATGCCTAACTCATGTCTCTCCAAAGACGCGAGATCCTTTGCTCCCAGTTGAAGCTAGGTCAATGAGACCCTGGTGGGCAAATCTGTTGGCATTTTTTGAGAAAATAACAAGCAGGATTGACAAAGGAACCAGTGGATGCTGTGTACTTGGATTTTCAGAAGGCCGTTGACAAGAGCCAGGATACCAACATGGGTAGATGATTGGCTGACTGGCAGGAGGCAAAGAATGGGAATGGGGAGTGGGGTGCTTTTCAATTAGCTGCCGGTGACTAATGGTGCTCCACAGGAGTCGGGTGTTGGGACTGCTTCTTTTCACGTTTTATGTCAATGATTTAGATGATGAAATTGATGGCTTTGTGACCAAATTTGTGGACAATACAACAATAAGTGGAGTGTCAGGGATTCTGTAGAAGGACTTAGACTGGGAGAAGGGGCAGAGAAGTGGAAGATAGAATGTAGTGCAGAGAAGTGTGTGGTCATGCACTTTGGTAGAAGGAATAAAAACATAGATTATTTTCTAAATGGGGAGAAAATTCAAAAATCAAAGGACTTGGAAATCCTTGTGCAGGATTTATTTATTTCAAGAGGACTAGGATATAAAAGCAAGGAGTTAATGCTAAAGTTTTATAAGGCATTGGTCAGACCACACTGGGAGTGTTGTGAGCAGTTTTAGGCCCCTTATCTAAGAAAGGAGAGGCTCACAGGAATGATTTCAGGAATAAACGGGTTGACATGTGAGGAGCGTTTGATGGCTCTGGACTTGTACTCACTGGAGTTTAGAAGAATGAGGGGAGATCTCAGTGAAACCTATTGAATATTGAAGGGCCTAGGTAGAGTAGATATATGGGATGTTTCCAATAGTGGAGGAACCTAGGACCAGAGGGCACAGCCTCAGAATAGAGGAAAATCCATTTGGAACAGAGATGAGGAGGAATTTCTTTAGCCAGGGGGCAGTTGATCTGTGGAATTCATTGCCACAGACAGCTGTGGCGTCCAAATCACTCGGTATATTTAACACAGAGATTGATTGGTTCTTGATTAGTCAGGGTGACAGAGGTTATGGGGAGAAGGCAGGAAAATGGCGTTGAGATGGATAACCAGTCAGCCATGATGGGATGGCAGAGCAGACTGAATGGGCTGAATGGCCTGATTCTGCTCCTATGTTTTGTGGAAATGTTTTGAAGATAACATCAAAATCAGCCTGAAGAAATTGAGCATTACAGCTAAAAACTGGGAAGGCAGCGCACTCAATAGGTACACCTGGAAGGTATCAGTTCAAAGGGGAGCTGTACTACACGAGAATGACCTCCGCTGTGCTGCAGAGAACGAGGGGCATCTCCGAAAGGAGAGACTGAACAACCAAAAGACCCAACTACTAACCACAGCCTCCACTTGTCCACACGGCACCAGGATATGTGGGTCCTCTACAGCCCTGAGGACCCACCAATAGACAACCCTTTAGGAAATTTGGGCGATCGCACTACTTTACCAACGCTATAACACTTTGATCAATTTGCACTACAATGCACTTCAATTTTTTTCTAATTGTGTTGGTTATTATAAAAATCATGTATAACTTACACTTAATTTGTGTTTCTGGTGATTGCTACTTATGCTCCATGCCTGAGATGCTGCTGCAGCCGAGCAATGTTCAAACGTTCATTTCATGTATGCAGAATACAACTCTGAAATTTGTCTTCTCCAGATAGCAATAGAGTACTGAAAGCCATATAAGTAGTCGAAAGAAAGACATCAATCCCCCCTGCACGAAAAGGAAAACTAAAACTCACAAACCCCGAATTGCCCCAACACCTCCCTCGCATAAAAACTAACAGATCACCCAAACCCCTAGCCCGCCAATCGTCAACAAGAAAGAAAAGGCGAGAGCACAAAAAAAAACAAAGAACTGAAAGAGGACAATATGAACTACAGTCCAATCCATAAATCTCAGAATTTTGATAATATCTCCAAGAGCATCGGGACCCAGCGGCCCCGACTCAAACCAGCAACCCCTCCAACAGCAGTGATTCGAACTGCCACTTTTTCTTTTACCTCAGTACTTCTTTTTAACAGTTATTGTTGATCCTGCTTGTGGGATGGAATCTCATGGCTTTACATTTCTCTGCATGGAAATAATTAGCCAATACTACATTAAATTGGTCCTAATCCCAGTGTCTGTCTCCTCCAGCTAAAGATGCATTGGTCAGTAAAAGTAAGCTCATTTTTCTTCTTTAATATCTCATAATTTATTTAGTTGTATTAATTGAAGTGTCTGACTTAAAATACACAGCAAAATATGTTTCCCTGATATTAATCACTGTTCTTTAGAATTTGGCCAATAGACGCATGGTTTTCACGGACTCATTGCTTCAAATGAAGTTCTACCCTACCTGGTTGCCAATCAGTAACCACTTATTGGATACCAACTGTACCTAATAAAGTGGCCACTGAGTGTATGATTGTGGCCTTCTGCTGCTGTGACCTAGGTACTTCATAGTTCAATGTGTTGTGCATTCAGAGATGTTCTTCTGCACACCACTGTTGTAACATAGACATAGAATAGTACAGCACAGTACAGGCCCTTCGGCCCACAATGTTGTGCCGACCCTCAAACCCTGCCTCCCATATAAGCCCCCACCTTAAATTCCTCCATATACCTGTCTAGTAGTCTCTTAAACTTCACTAGTATATCTGCCTCCACCACTGACTCAGGCAGTGCATTCCACACACCAACCTCTCTCTGAGTAAAAAATCTTCCTCTAATATCCCCCTTGAACTTCCCACCCCTTACCTTAAAGCCATGTCCTCTTGTATTGAGCAGTGGTGCCCTGGGGAAGAGGCACTGGCTATAACGTGTGGTTATTTGAGTTACTGTCACCTTCCTGTCAGCTTGAATCAGTCTGGCAATTCTCCTCTGAGCTCTCTCATTAACAAGGTATTTTTGCCCACAGAACTGCTGCTCACTGGATGTTTTTTTTGTTTCTCGCACCATTCTCTGTAAACTCTAGAGACTGTTGAGTGTGAAAATCCCAGAAGATCAGCAGTTTCTGAGATACCCAAACCACCCCATCTGGCACCAACAATCATTCCATGGTCAAAGTCACTTAGATCACATTTCTTCCCCATTCTGATGTTTGGTCTGATCAACAACCGAACCTCTTGACCATGCCTGCATGCTTTTATACATTAAGTTGCTGCCTCATGCTTGGCTATAAAATATACAATATATTTAATGATATATAATATATATGCTATGTTATGTACAAATATATAACACACATGTGTTGGCGCATGGCCAAGTGCTTAAGGCATTCGTCTAGTGATCTGAAGGTTGCTAGTTCAAGCCTTGGCTGAGGCAGCGTGTTGTGTCCTTGAGCAAGGCACTTAACCACACATTGCTCTGCGACGACACCGGTGCCAAGCTGTGTGGGTCCTAATGCCCTTCCCTTGGACAACATCGGTGGCATGGAGAGGGGAGACTTGCAGCATGGGCAACTGCCGGTCTTCCATACAACCTTGCCCAGGCCTGCGCCCCTGGAAACCTTCCAAGGTGCAAATCCATGGTCTCATGAGACTAACGGATGCCTATCAACACACATATGTTTGCATTAATGAGCAGGGGTGCAGGTGTACCTAATAAAGAGGCTATGGAATGTACACCTCAATACTCTGCTGTCCAATATGATCACAAAATACTTACTCCACTCCTGCAATGCTCTCGTCAGTGGTACATTAGAATGTTGAATTACATTAGAAGTACATTGAAAAACCTTAAAAAGTTAATTTCATGTTACACCTCGCAACTGGTCTCTGAACAGTCAAGATTTACAATCAACTTCACCAATGCATGTCATACCCAATCCGCCTTTTTCCAGATGCTATCCTTCGTTTCACAAAGAAATCAAAATTCCATTTATTTTCAAAGAGAGTTTTGCCATTTAGTTCTAAATCCAACTAATCAAGCAGGCAAGACCTCAGTTTATATTTCAACTGATTGCTATGTTCTCTTAACTCCAGAGTAACCCTCCCTAATGTTAATGCACGAATCCAGATTACGAACTTGGATTTTGGAATGTTGGTTTGGACGCTCAGCCTTCTGACTCAAAGAGAAGAGTTTTTTCCAGCTGAACAAAACCAAAACAGGATATACATGCAACACGCACAAAATGCTCAGCAGGTCAGACAGCGTCTATGGAGGGGAGTAAATAGTTGACATTTCAGGCTGAGACCCTTCGTCCTCATTGCACACAGAAATAATACCTCCCTCTCGCTGACAATCAACACAAATGCAATTCAAGAATGTGTGCTTACCCCACCGCTGTACTCTCCCTACGCCCATGACTGCGGCTAGGCACAGTTCAAATACCATCTATAAATTTGCTGATGACACAACTATTGTTGGCAGAATTTCAGATGGTAACAAGGGGTCATACAGGAGCAAGAGAGATCAGCTGGTTGAGTGGTGTAAGACCAGGAATTGAGTGCATTCAGTGTAAGACCAGGAATTGATTCAGGAAGGGGAAGTCAAGGGGACACACACCAACCCTCATCAAGGGATCAGCAGTGGGAAAAGTTGAGCGGTTTTAAGTTCTTGGGTGTCAACATCTCTGAGGATCAACCCTGAGCCAAAAATATTGATACAATTACAAAGACATGACAGCAGCTATATTTCATTAGGAGTTTGAGGAGAACTGGTATGTCACCAAAGAAACTCACAAGTTTTTACAGATGCTGCATTCTAACTGGTTGCATCACCGTCTAGTATGGAGGAGCCGCAGCATAAGATCGGGAAAAGATGCAGAAAGTTGTAAACTCTGCCAGTTCCATCATTGGCACTCACCTCCCCAGCAGCCAGGATGCCTTCAAAAGACGCCACTGTCATAGGCCAAATCAAAAGTGGTGATGAGTCAGCACATCGAGGGAGGATTGAAAATCTGGCTGAGTGGTGCTGCAACAACAGCTTCTTACTCAACGTCAGCAAGACCAAGAGGCTGATTATAGACTTCAGGAGAAGGAAACCAGAGGTCCGTGAGGCAGTCCTTTTTGGAGGATCAGAGGAGAAGATGGTCAACAACTTTAAATTCCCTGGTGTTATTATTTCATAAGACCTGTCCTGCCTCCAGCATGTAAGTGCAATTACACAGAAGACATGGCAGTGCCTTTACTTCCTTAGGGGTTTGTAGAGATTCAGCATGACATCTACAACTTTGACAAACTTCTATAGATGTATAATGGAGAGTATATTGACTGTTTGCATCACAGCCTGGTATGGAAACACTAATGCCCTTGCATGGAAAATCCCACAAAAAGTAATGGGTATGGCCCAGTCCATCACGGGTAAAGCCCTTCCAACTATTGAGCACGTCTACGTGAAATGTTCTCGCAGGAAAGCAGCATCCAATATCAGAGAGCACCACCACCCAGGACATGCTGTCTTCTCACTGCTGCCATCAGGAAGGTGGTACAGGAGCCTCAGGTCTCAAACCATCATGTTTAAGAGCAGTTACCACCCCTCAACCATCGGGCTCATGAACCAAAGAGGATAACTTCACTTGCCCCATCATTGAAATGTTCCCACTACCAATGGAATCACTCTTATCTCATGTTCTCAATACTTAATGCTTGTTACTATTATGTCTTCTCTTTCTACTTGATCAGCTTGTTGTCTTCTGCACTCTAGTTGGGCAGTCTTTCATTGATTCTGTTTTGGGTATTATTCTATAAATGTATTGAATTGACTTTATTTCTAACACGCTTCACATACATAAGGAGTAAAAATCTTTATGTTACATCTCCATCTAAATGTGCCATGTGCAATCATAGTAATTTATAATAAATAGAACAGTCAATGTAATATAGAGTACACTCAAGTTAGCATGAGTTCGTCAGTCTGATGGCCTGGTGGAAGAAACTGTCACGGAGCCTGTTGGTCCTGGCTCTTATGCTGCGGTACTGCTTCCCAGATGGTAGCAGCTGGAATAGATGGTGGTTCTGAGGACCTGGAGGCCCATACCAAACTTCCTCAACCATCTCAGGTGAAAGAGGCGCTGTTGTGCCTTTTTCACCACACAGCTGGTGTGTACAGACCACTTGAGGTCCTCGGTGATGTGGATGCTGAGGAACTTGAAGCTGTTTACCCTCTCAACCCCAGATCCATTGATGTCAATAGGGATTAGCCCATCTCCATTCCTCCTGTAATCCACAACCAGCTCCTTTGTTTTTGCGACATTGAGGGAGAGGTTGTTTTCTTGACACCGCTGTGTTAGCGAGATGACTTCTTCCCTATGGGCCACCTTGTTATTGTTTGAGATAAGGCCAATCAATGTAGTGTCGTCAGCAAATTTAATTAGCGGATTGGAGCTGTGGGTGGCGATACAGTCATGGGTATACAGGGAGTAAAGGAGGGGACTCAGTACGCAGCCCTGAGGAGCTCCTGTGTTGAGAGGCAGAGGGTTGGAGGTGAATATGCCTACAAGAAATTGAATTGCAGGGTTGTATTTGGTGATATATATGTACTTTGATAATAAATTTACTTTGAACTTTGAGAAAGCAATGCCTCAAAAAGATGGCATCTATCATTAAGGACCCCTATCACCCAAGACATTGCTACCCATTGGGAGAAGGTACAGAAACCTGATGACACACACTCAACATTTCAGAAACAGCTTCTTCCCCTCACACCACCAGATTTCATAATGGACAATGAACCAACCCATGAACACTCCCTCACTATTTTTAGTTTCCTCTCTTTTTGCAATACTTATTGAATTTAATTCTTTATATGTACTTTTAATTGTACTTTATAGTTTTTATTATTATGTTTTGCAATGTACCACTGCTGCAAAGCAACAAATTTAACAAAATACAGTCTGCCAGTGATAGTAAACCTGATTCTGATCTGTACCTACATGTACTTGTGTGTATGACAATAAAATTGACTTTGAATGTTTGTTTAATCAAATATCTCAGTAATATCTTCGTCAGGCTGAGACCCTTCGTCCTTGAGACCCTCAGATCCTGATGAACGGTCCAAGCCCGAAACGTCAACTGTTTACTTCTCTCCAGCAGACGCAGCCTGACCTGCTGAGTTCCTCCAGCAGTTTGAGTGTGTTGCTCGAGATTTCCTGCTTCTGCAGAATCTCTTGTGTTTATGTATATACAGCAATTTTTTTTAAACTTTGGGTTTTGTTTTATTTTAATGATCTAAATAATAAAATAATAATATATAAATACACATAATAACATTAATTTGAGATTAAAGACAGGCGTGTCCAGACCACAGCTGACAAATTGCATGCAGTTCTGTTATGGTTCAGAGATCTGGTGCCAGGACTGTAACATTGGCAGAGCTACATTAGGAGGGAATGCCTGGTAAATGTTTTTCTTCAGCCATCGAAGACCGGCCATAAAACATATTGCACATAGTATCATGGGACTCAAGACATCCAATGGCGACAGTTAACATTCTTCCAGAATATTCTTGTGTTACACAACACTTATGTATTCCAGGCTGTGCTTACGATTTATAAGATGGAAGTATTAGTAGTCTTGGATTAATTGCAGGTGATAGTGACATCATTGAAATGCATAAGAAGAAGTTTAAAGCTGGAATATTAAGAAGATTTTGCACTGTTGAAGATAGCGGAGCTCCTGTGTTGTACCTGCCAACCGTCAACGACACAGCGTGCAATGTGAAATGTCTCGTCTGAATATCCTCCAAGGTCGGAATGGCAGCCAGTGCAAGTAACTGCATTTCATTTTGCATTCGCTTGAACGTAGGAGAATGAGGGAAGATCTGATTGAGGCATGCAAAGTTATGAGGGGTGTAGACAGGGAAAATGCAAGCAGGCTTCTTTCCACTGAAGTTGGGTGAGACTCGAGGCTAAGGGTAAAAGTTGAAATGTCTAAGGGGAGCTCTTCGCTCAGAGGATGGGGATGCTGTGGAACAAGCTTCCAGAAAAAGTGGCCTGATTGCCATGTTTACAAGTGGTTTGGGTGATGGGAGCGGTACAGAGGACTATGGAACAAGTGCGGATCAATGGGACTCAGCAAGAAAACAGTTCTGCATGGACTGGATGGGCCGAACAGCCTGTTTGTGAGCTGCTATTACTTTTTTTAATAAGCTGAAGCGTTAAGAATAAAACCGATGGTATAAAAGTTCTGAATGTTTGGAGTCCCTTACTATTATCTCCACTGGCTCTGACACCTGTAGCTCCTGTTGAAGCAGTCTGGATATGGGAAAGCATTATATAGAAGGTTAACACGGTGCTGAAATACTTCGGTTGTCTGATGCCAAGCCCATCAAAAGTCAATGGCATGAAAACTAAGTTGGATTCTGGTACTTTTGTTCTTCAGAAGTCAAGAATGAGGCATAAAACTTGCTCTTACGGCTGTTTTATTAACTGTTACAAGAACTAAGATTCAAAGGATTTAAAGTATATTTATTATCAAGGAGAATGTATAAATTATGCAACCTTGAGATTCGTCTGCTTACAGGCAGCCACAGAGCGAGAAACCAGAAAGAAACCAATTAAAAAAGACCAACAAACACCCAATGTGCAGGGTAAGAGAAAAAAACACACAAATCATGTAAACAGTAAAAGCAAGCAACACACATAAAAGTTGCTGGTGAACAAATCAGGCCAGGCAGCATCTCTAGGAAGAGGTACAGTCGACGTTTCGGGCCGAGACCCTTCATCAGGCAACAGCTCTCCAAACCATTGACCCAAATCCCAGAGCAGCCAGTGTAGGCCCATAGACTTGGTCTCAGTTCATCACACAGGGGGACAAATTGCCACAAAGCTTGCAGACATGAAGCACGTAACAGCCGAAATAGTCTCACAGCCTCAGCGCTGCAGAGAGTGGAATGAACATCGCGGAAAACCGAGTGGAATCAGCCTGATCCTCACCTCTGGTCCTGATAACCCTGCTTTTTCAGTCTAACTGGACCGGCGTTTAAATCATCCAAATACTAGAGCATGCTGTGCACTAGGACCCGGGCCCAGACATCGCCACCCAACCTGAGGCTGTTCTCAACCTTCCCAAATTGGCTCAGCACTTAGATCAACTGAACCTCACTCCTGGTTTAGTTGGATGGGTTCTGAACCTCCTCCTCACCAACTCCTCTCCGATTCACTCACTCCAACTCCATCTTAGGCTCTGACACCATCTCGAACATGTCTCGACCTCACTTCTCCTCAACCATGCCACGCTCTACCTTTGCATCGCACCTGCACAGCTCAACCTCAAGTCAGCCTTGCCTTCGATGCCTCTTTTGGATAATCAGCCATGATCACAGTGAATGGTGGTGCTGGCTCGAAGGGCTGAATGGCCTATTCCTGCACCTATTGTCCCTTCATTGTTTGCGGTGATAGTTTACCACAGAGAAAGTGTTATTAATGAAGTATTTAAATGTATTTCTTGCCTTTTGAACTACCAGTAAGTTGTCACCTGACTTCAGTAGTGTCACCTTAAACCAGAAGAAACAAAGAAGAAGAGCCAAGAGAACAAAGTTCAAAGTAAATTTATTATCAAAGTACATATATGTCACCACAGGTTCATTTTCTTGCGATCATTCGTAGTAAATAAGCAAATAGAATCAATGGAAGACCGCAACCAACAGGACAGACAAACAACCAATGTGCAAATACAAAAAGAAGGAAAGAAAAAAAGGAAATAATAATAAACAAATAAATAAATTAGTAATAAATATTGAGATTGCTTGAAAGTGAGTCTATAGGTTGTTGGAACAGTTCAGTAACGAGGCAAGTGAAGTTGTCTCCTCTGGTTCAAGAGTCTGATGGTTGAGGGGTAATTACTGTCCCTGAGCTTGGTGGTGTGGGTCCTGAGGCTCGTGTACCTTCCTCCTGGTAGCAGAAGCGACAAGAGAGCATGGCCTGGATGGTGGAGGACAAAAAAAAAAGCAGCTGAGTCATCTCACTATCTCATTCTCAGACTACAGATAACAAAATTCCAGTGATAACAATTAACCTCTAAAATAGCCAGACTCAAGTGTGTGACACCTGCTACTGAACACTAAGAAGCTTCTAGAAAAATACAGAACCAGCTGTAGCACAATGCCTGGAAAATTCACTGAACAATACACACCATGGTAGTACAGCAGTTAGCGTGACGCCATTACGGCTCGGGACGTTGGAGTTCGGAGTTCAATTCCGGCACCGTCCGTAAGAAGATCCCGCGAGCACGTGGGTTTCCTCTGGGTGCTCTGGTTTCCAGTTACTACTAATTGGTCATTGTAAATCGTCCTGTGATTAGGCCAGGTTTAAACAGGTGCATTGCTGGGCCGGAAAAGCCTGCATTTCTAAATAAAATAATATAAATTAAAAATAAAATACAAGCAGAGAAATTAAAGAAGAAAAATATGAGAAAAAATAACAATTCTGAACCCTTCCACCTTCTGGGTCCTTGGGCCCACCTGATGTGAATTAGTCATAAATAGCCAATGACTAACATCTCCCACTCCACACCGTTCCAGTACAGTGAGTACCCTTTCTCAAAGCCAGGCTGAGGGAGCATTGGTGTAGCACAGGACATTGCATTTTAACATGGAGCCTTGAACTGGTCACCCTCAGGTAGAAACATGCGCCAATATGAGTGGGGGAATGCCTCACAATGCCAGACACTGAGAAACTCAAATTTCTCTTCAGGTGTAATTCTGCTCTATTCCTGAAGAAGGCATTGCTCTGAGCAATAAGTTAAAGAATTCAGGACATAGAATATTACAGCACAGTACAGGACCTTCAGCTCATGATGTTGTGTTGAGCTTTTAATCTACTCGAAGATCAAGCTAACCATTCCCTCCTTCACAGCCCTCCATTTTCCTATTATCCATGTTCCTATCTAAGGTTATGTCCTTTCAAGCCTCACATTCAGGAGTTCTCCCATTGCTGTTTCACGAGTGAGGACCTATGGTGACCTGGGTTGGCAGGAAGGATTGAATTTTAACTCCCTATTGACCATAAGACGTAGGAGCTGAAATTGGCCTATTGTCCCATTAAGTCTGTTCAGCCATTCCATTCTGGCTAATTTACTATCCCTTTCAACCCCATTCTTCTGTCTTCTCCTGTAACCTTTGACGTCCTTGCTAATAAAGAACCCATCAACTTCCACTTTAAATATACCCAATGACTTCACCGCCGTCCGTAGCAATGAATTCCACAGATTCACCATCCTCGGACTAAAGAAATTCTTCCCTCATCTCTGTTCTAAATGGACATCCCTCTATTCTGAGACTGTGCCCTTTGGTCCTAGACTCCCCCATCATAGGAAACATCCCCTCCACATTCATGGAGCAGGATTGAACCAATTGATACTGGGTCTGAACAATGTGTTGGATCTAAATGCCAGTGAAAACAGATGGGACAGATTATTATAGGGTGTCACTTTGAACAAGTGTGTTACTGTTGAAACACCACTAGCTTCCTTGTTGGTCACCATGTTCTAATGGTTCATGCGTGTCTAGTGCTCCAACACGTATCTAAAACCAGTCCTGGCATTGGGTCTCAGCCGGAAACCCCTCCACAGATGCAACCTGACTTGCTGAGTTCCTCCAGCACCTTGTGTGTGTGCTACTAACACTTTGCTGTTGCATTTTAGGGCAAAATAGTCCAGCCCAGGCAGTTGTAATGTAACATTGAGCACCATGACAAGGGTTGAGACTGACCAGGAACACAGCAATAGGTAGACAGGGTGGGCAGGGTTAAGATCGATGAAAGGAAAACAAATCTAGGAAAGTAGAGGAGGGGATATTGACATGATCTGGGCAAGTGCGCTTTTTTATTTCCCTCTGGGCTTCCGACAACACCAGTACTCTGAGTAAAGGGAGAGGGTTCAGAGGAGTTTCACAGGGATGATTCCAGGAATGAAAGGGTTATCATGCAAGGAACGTTTGATGGCTCTGGGTCTGTACTCACTAGACTTTAGAAGGATTGTGGGGGGCGGTTCTCATTGAAATCTTTCAAAGGTTGAAAGGCCTAGACAGAGTAGATATGGGAGGGATGTTTTGCATGGTGGGTGAGTTTAGGACAAGAGGGCACAACCTCAGGATAGAGGGGGTGTCCATTTAAAACAGAGATGCTGAGACATTTCTTCAGCCAGAGGGTGATAGATTTGTGGAATTTGTTACCACAGGCAACTGTGGAGGCCAGGTTGTTTGGTGTATTTAAGGCAGAGATTGATAGGTTCTTGATAGGACATGGCATCAAGGCTTATGGGGAGAAGACCAGGGAGTGGGGCTGAGGAAGGGAGAAAAAGATTCAGCCATGATTGAATGGTAGAGCAGACTTGATGGGCCAAATGGCCAAATTCTGCTCCTATGTCTTATGGTCTAAACCCGTCCTCCATATCAGCGGAAGACGATAGAAGCACACAAGGCAGCAGCTGTGGAAAGAGAAGCAACATTAACTCTTTAGGAGTAAGAATAATCTACTGGAGAGACTCAGTGGGCCGAGCAGCATCTGTGGGGGAGGAATAAATTATCGGGTTGAGATCCTCCACCTCAGCCAATTTATCGTTTCAGGTCTGGGATCCTACATCAGAACTTCATCCCGATGCACCACACAGATGCTGCCCGACCTGCTGAGAGATTCTTTCAGATTTTCACTCATTTGTAGCTTCATGTTGATTTCCATCCTTCATATGGTACTCGATAACGCTGTTGTATCTCTACGGAAGGAACTTGGTTCCTGTCATTGAGCCTACAGAGAAGGTCTGCAACGTGAAGACATGTTGGTAAGACTTCAAAACCCACGTCAGGTCTTGCTGAATCTCCCTGCAAGGCTTTGATGGTTGTGTATACTATTGCTGTGTCCTTCACTTCCCAGTGAGGTTCTGTTTTCTTTTGACAGGGTACAATAAGCCAGCTCAGACCCATTTCTAGCCCGGTGTGGGGTGAATTGTTCTTTCTGTTCCTCCTGCAGATGGGGAAGACCATGCCCTGGGCTGATTGTCAGGGCCACAATCCGGAAATAAATGAACCATGGGAACAGCGGAACTGAATAATCCTCGTCGGCTGAAGTAAAAGTGAGCCAAATTCAAGTCACATTGGGACAGATAGACGGCCTGGAGCTAATCTGGGAATTGATGCCTCATTTATTTCAAAGGTCTTTGACAGATCAGGGGGAGGGCGTGTCTAGAATGAAGGGTCCCGGAGTGGGCCATCAACACCTGCCAATCCCATCTGGGCCGTATATACTGTCCGTAGGCTAAAGACACCAACCAACTCCTCCCCCCACTGGGGTAACGGCAAAGCCTTGGAATTAAATTATACTTTCTCCTTTGGAGTGAAGGAGGATGTGAGGGGACTGATAGAGGTGTACAAAGTGGTAAGAAGAACACATAGAATGGGTCAGAGTATCCAGGGACGAGGACCAGAAGCCCAGAGGTGGCCTGTCCTGGGGTTGGAGGCTGTCTCTGTGAGTGTCTCGATGGGTAGGAGTGGGTGTGTGTGTGTGTGTCTCTGTGTGGTGTCTGTGTGTGTGTATGTGTGTGCGGGTGCGAATGTGTGTGTGTGTGTGTGCCTGTGTGTGTGTGTGTGTGCGTGTGTGATCTTGTGTGTGTGTGTATGTATGCATGTGTGGTGTGTGTGTGTGTGCGTGTGCGATTTTGTGTGTGTGTATGTGTGTGCAATTGACAATAGACAATAGGCAATAGGTGCAGGAGTAGGCCATTTGGCCCTTCGAGCCAGCACCACCATTCACTGTGATCATGGCTGATCGTCAGATTGTAGTGTGTGTGTGTGTGTGTGTGTGTGTTTATGTGTGTGTGTGTGTGTGTGTGTGTGCGCGTGCGCGCGACCCTTGCGCATCCTTGAGTCTGCTGCTTGCTGACGCAAACAAAGCATTTCACAAACACAATAAATTCTGCAGGTGCTGGAAATCCAAAGCAACACACACAAAATGTAGGAAGAACTCAGCAGGTCGGGCAAAATCTATGGAAGTGAATAAACTGCCAACGTTTCAGGTCGAGACCTTTCTTCAGGTCCTGCTGAGTTCCTCCAGCATTTTGGATACATTTCATTGTCTGCGTCGATGTATATATTCATCACCAGGTACACCTTCTATCCCACTGTTACAATTCTATTCCATGGACCTCTTGCATAATATGATGGAGCTTTGACCTCATAATCAACCTCAACATGGCTTTGCACCTTATTGCCTGCACTGCTCTGCACTTTCCCTGTAACTGTAACTGTTTATTCTGCATTATGTTATGCATTTTCCCTAGTTCAACCTCAATACACTGACTTCACGAAATGATCTGTATGGATAGCATACGAAACAAGGTTCTTCATTGTATCCTTGGGAGGATGCAGTGGAGGAGGCCTACGAGAGCAAGAAGCTGAGGTATGCTGAGCTTGCAGCCGACGCGCAACAACGCGGCTGGAAAGCAAGGGTCCGACCGGTCGAAGTAGGCCGCAGAGGGTTTGTAGCCACATCAACATCTAGACTACTCTGGGAGTTGGGAGTGCGAGGGAGGACACACCGACAAGCAGTCAAAGCCCTCTCCAGAGCTGCTGAAAAGGGTAGTCAGTGGTTCTGGATGAAGAGAAAGGATTCCGTCTGGGCCCCCAAATGAGTGAAAGGCATCTAGGGGGTGGGCCCGGGGCGCCGGGATTCACTGCTGAACCCTCCGGAGGTGTCGTGGGCCAATCAGCGAAACACTGAGGAAAGAGGTCGCCCACTTGATTACCCAGAAGGTGCCACCACCCACTTGGCCACCCCACAGAGTCTAAGCAGCAAGTCTCAGGAGTGAAAATAAGGGATATTAACACCTAGTCCTACATAACCTACCTTGGTACACATGATTGTAATGAGATCTCCGGGCCTGTGTGGGAATTCAGAGAGCAGTGGGCTCTAATCTTTCCTGAGCACCTTACCTGGTTAATTGTGGTTCAACTGATATCATTAAGTGTTTAACCTTGTTAAGTTTATTTACGGGGGTTCCGGGTCACTCACCTGTGTTACTTAAGTGGATGCTCCTTAGCGTTTATCACGGGGTCCTAGTTTCGAGAATGTTTTCATCTCGCAGAGTCTCTCAGTTGAGCCACCAACATTCCGTTGGAATTCCTATATATAAACACTGTCTGGCTTGTCTAAATGGGAGTCTGTCTTTCCTCTGGACTAGGCTTTCACCATTGCCTGCACACACCATGACAGTGACTACCATAAACCAATTTACCAATTCACTCTTGGCACCCTCCACGTGACAGATACGACCTCACTAAGCATTTGTAGTCTGTTTTATCTCTGTGATGCTGATGAACTTTATTTTTTACATCTTTATGATACAGGTTTATGCTTTTATAGCAATCACATGCTCCCTTGAATCCACTGGACCTAGTATTCTTAAGTTTGCATATCATATATGCCATATATCAATTTGCTGATGATATAACCATCACTGGAAGAATCCCGGATGGAGATGAGAGGGGATACAGGAGTGAGATATACCGGATAGTTGAGTGGTACCTCAGCAAAAACCTTGCACTCAACGTCAGTAAGACGAAAAAGCTGATTGTGGACTTCAGGAAGGGTAAGACAAGGGAACGTGAACCAATCCTCACAGAGAAATCAGAAGAGGAGAGAGTGAGCAATTTCGTTCCTGAATGTCAAGATCTCTGAGGACCTAACCTGGTCCCAACATATCGATGCGGCTATAAAAAAGGCAAGACAGTGGCTATATTTCATTCGGCGTTTGAAGAGATTTGGTTTGTCATCTAAAACACTCGAAAACTTCTATAGATGTACTGTGGGGAGCATTCTGACAAGCAGCATCACTGTCTGGTTTTGGGGGGGGGGGGGTTGTACTGCACAGGACTGAAAACAGGCTACAGAAAGTTGTAAAATTAATCAACTCCATGTAGGGTACTAAACGCTGTAGTATCCAAGACATCTTCAAGGAGCGGTGCTTCGGAAAGGCAGTGTCCATTATTAAGGACCCCATCACCCAGGACATGCCCTCTTCTCATTGTTACCGTCAGGAAGGAGGTACAGAAGCCTGAAGGCACAGACTCTGCAATTCAGGAACAGCTTCTTCCCCTCTGCCATCCGATTCCCAAATGCACACTGAACCCATGAACACCACCTCACTTTTTAGTACATTATTTCTGTTTTGCACTATTTTAATCTATTTAATATACATATACAGTATAGATTTACTATAATGGATTTACTTAATTTTTTTTCTCTTTATTATCACATCGCATTGAACTGTTGCTACTAAGTTAACAAATTTCACAGCACTTGCTGGTGATAATGAAACTGATTCTGATATCTACAATTTATAGCTTATATGATTATGGTAGATAAGATTACACTTGGAGTATTGTGATCCGTTCTGGCCAGCTCATCATTGGAAAGATGTGGAAGCTTTAGAGAGGTACAGATGAGATTTACCGGGACGATGCCTGGGATTACAGAGCACGTCTTGAGCGAGCTAGGGCTTTTCTATCTGGAACGAAGGAGGATGAGAGGTGATTCGGTAGATGTGTGTAAGTTGGTAAGAGGCATAGATTGAGTTGACAGCCTGACACTTTTTCCCAGGGTGGAAATAGCTGATATGTGAAAGCATAATTTTAAGACCATTGAGTTGACTTTATCGCTCCATCCTTCATATACATGAGTAAAAATCTTTACGTTACGTCTCTGTTCAAATGTGCAATGTGCAATTATAGCAATTTATAATAAATATTATGCACAACAGGACAGTTAATATAACATAGAAATACAGTTGTGTCAGCATGAATTAAACAGTCTGATGGCCTGGTGGAAGAAGCTGTCCCGGAACCTGTTGGTGCTGGCTTTTATGCTGCGGTACCATTTCCCGGATGGCAGCTGCTGGAACAGTTTGTGGTTGGGGTGTCTTGGATCTCCAATAATCCGTCGTGCCCTTTTTACACACCTGTCTTTGTAAATGTTCTGAATAGTGCGAAGTTCACAACTACAGATGCGCTGGGTTGCCCGCACCACTCTCTGCAGAGTCCTGCGATTGAGGGAGGTACAGTTCCCATACCAGGCAGTGATGCAGCCACTCAGGATGCTCTCAGTTGTGACCCTGTAGAAAATTCTTAGAATATGGGGGGGTCATATCAAACTTCTTCAACTATCTGAGGTGATAGTGATCCTCAGTGATGTGGATGCTGAGGAACTTAAAGCTGTTCACCTTCTCAACCCCAGATCCATTGATGTCAATAGGGGTTAGTCTGTCTCCATTCCTCCTGTAGTCCACAACCAGCTCCTTTGTTTTTGCGACATTGAGGGAGAGGTTGTTTTCTTGACACGACTGTGTCAGGGTGATGCCTTCCTCTCTGTAGGCTGCCTCATTATTATTTGCGATTAGGCCAATCAGTGTAGTGCATCAGCAAATTTAATTAACAGAATTGGAGCTGTGGGTGGCGACACAATCAGGGTATACAGCCCTGAGGGGCACCTGTGTTGAGGGTCAGAGGGGCAGAGGTGAGGGAACCCACTCTTGCCACCTGCTGGCGATCTGATAGGAAGTCCAGGATCCAGCTACACAAAGCAGGGTCAAGTCCGAGGTCTCTGAGCTTCTTGTTGAGCCTGGAGGGAATTTTGGTGTTGAGTGCTGAACAATAGTCCAAGACCAGCATTCTCACATATGCATCCCTCTTCTCCAGGTGTGTAGAGCTGTGGTTATTGCGTCATCTGTCGATCGGTTGTGTTGGTAGGCGAATCGTAGGGGGTCCAGTGTGGGTGGTAGCAAGCTGCAGACGTAGTCCTTGACCGGCCTCTCAAAGCATTTGCTTATTATTGAGGTGAGTGCGACAGGACGCCAGTCGTTCAGACATCTTGCCTTGGTCTTTTTAGGCACAGGGACAATGGTGGATGTTTTGAAGCAGGAGGGCACTCTACACTGGGAGAGGGAGAGATCAAAAATAAAGAAAGAACTGTATAGGGGAGATGTCAGAGGTAAGTTTATAACACAGAATGGTGGGTACATGGAACACAATGCTAGGAGTGGTGGTAGACGCAGATACATTAGAGGCATTTAAGAAATTCTTAGAGAGGCACATGGATGATAGCAAAATGGAGGGCTGTGTGGGAAGGAAGGATTAGATTGGTTTTAGAGCTGGTTAAAAGGTTGGCACAGCATTGCAGACTGAAGCTATGGTCTATATTCATATCTTAAATCTCCTTGGACAGACCCTCAGGATTGAGGATGACCTCCTACTATGCAGATTCTTTGGGTGCTGAGGTTGCTTGAGACCCATGTAACCTGCCTTGGGTGTGGCAGGAGGCACTTGATGGGATGGGTGGTATATTGGTAAATTTAGATTGGTAGTTTGGCTTATTGTTGTCACGTGTACCAAGATACGGTGAAAAGCTTTGGTTTGCATGCCATCCATACTGATCATTTCATCACAGCAGTACATCGAGATCATACAGGAAAAATCAAAGTAAATTTATGGTCAAAGTATGTATATGTCACCGTATACCACCCCGAGATTCATCCTCTTGCAAGCATTTAAAGGAAAATAAGGAAATACGGTAGAATTTATGAAAATCTATGCATTACTAAAGACTGACAAACAACCAATGTGCAAAAGAAAAGACAAATTGCACAAATTAAAAAAGCAGTACTCCAAGAGGACCACAACCTTGCCATTGGGTTTGGAGGCCTGTGTGCCTCAGTGACCCGGAGAACTAATTTGGCTGGAGTCAGGGCTTTATACTTTGGCTCTTTGTTGGGTCACCCATGCCAAACAGGTCAAAGGGTAGAGGCCAGACTAAGAGTGGTCCACCGGTTCTCCAGGTTCAGGGGTTCAGCTCAGGGCCAACAACCCTGAAGTAAAACGAAATTGCTACAGAAGCAGCAATGAAGAATCCTTCTACATCTGAGTGCGACGGTCGGTATTCCTGAGTCTCCACCCGGGACCTGCGTGACTGACTGTACTGAAACTACTGACACGATGAAGGAAGCCCTGAACACTGCTGGAGATGGAGGACCTTCATTGTTGCCCTAAAGACCAGCGGCGTAATGGGCAGTAAGAAAGTAAAACAGAAACAATAACGGAACGCAGATCATAGAGTTACGGTTACAGAGAAAGTGTAGTGCAGGCAGGTAAGGCACAAGGCCAAGACGAAGTAGACTGTGAGGTCAAGAGTCCATCTTTTCATGCTCAGGAACCTCTCAATAGTCTGATAACAGGGTGGTAGAAGCTGTCCTTCAGCCTGAAGATACATGCTTTCGGACTTTTATATCTTTGTCTGAAGAGAGATTGTCCTTGGTGGGTGGGGTCTTTGATTACGCTAGCTGTCTTACTGAGGCAGCAAGAATTGTGAACACTGTCTACAGTGTCTATGGTGGTGGCGGGGGGAGCTGGTATCCGCCATGTGTTGAGCTGCGCCCAAACTCCCTGTAGTTTCTTGCAGTCACGGGCAGAACGGTTGCCATGACAACCCTCCATCTAAAATGAAGGTGAATGTGTGGGGGTGAGATGGAGGGAAGAAGGTAGAGGAAGGGGAGAAGAACTACGTGGTACTTGACAGAGGTGTGCAAGGTGAAAAGGAAAATAGAGCAGACGGCTGGAGACCTTTTCCCAGTGCAGAAATGGCTAATGCAAGGGAGGTATAACTTTACGGTGATTGGAGGAAAGTATAAGGGAGATGTCAGAGGTCATTTTTTTACACAGAGAGTGGTGGGTGCATAGAACATTATACTGCCAGGGATGATGGTAGGGGCAGATACATTAGAGACATTTAAGACACACGTGTGGATGATTGAAAACTGGAGGGCTATGTGAGAGGGGAAGGTTTTTTTTTCTTTTTTTATGGAAAAAAAGGAAAGAAAGAAAGAAAGAAAGAAAGAAAAAAAAGAACCCCTACTAACTAAAACAAAAGGGGAAAAAAAAACATTTGGAGCACAAACCCAGAGCGATGCACCATACAAGCTTCCATAAAAAAAAAGACATCAAACCACCAACCAAATCCATATACCCAAGCATCAGAAAAGGACCATCTTTATTAACTCAAGTCAAATGATAATAATGGGCAAAAGAACCCCGCCTTTTCTCGAAGTCAAATTTAGGATCAAAAGTTCGACTTCTAATTTTTTCCAAACTAAGACATAACATCATCTGAGAGAACCATTGTATCAAAGAGGTGAAGGCTAGATTGATCTTGGAGTTGGTTAAAGGGGCGACAACATTGTGGCCAAAGCACCTGTACTGTGCTGTGATGTTCTACGTACAGGCCATTATGAGCATAAGCTTAAGTCATGGGAACAGAATTAGACCATTCAGCCCATTGAACCTGTTTCACCATTTAATCACAGCTGATTTATTTCCCCTCTCATTCCATTCTCCCACCATCACCCTGCAACCTCTGATGCTGTGATTAATCAAGAACCTATTTCCACTTTAAATATTAATCTGGATAGGATGCTTTCTATAGTGTTTCTATGTTTCGGCGATGGAGGGTCCCTTCTATAGTTTATGCCGGTCTTCTGCATCCTCCCTTCCAAGAGACTGAAAGCTCCAGGAGTCCGGACCAGTTCTCCATTGAGTGGAGGGATGCTTCATATTTTAATGAATTGTTGAGAATGGTCCTGACTACAACTCTCCTGACGTTCATTGGCCTGGACACAGCTCAGAGTAATTCAGTCATCATTAATGTAAACTTCTTGGACCAGGCACACTGCAACCTTTATTTTAATCAGCAGCACCAGGGCTCCACAGGGGACTGTCTTGTCTCCCTTTCTCTTCACCATTTACACCTCGGACTTCAACTACTGCACAGAGTCTTGTCATCTTCAGAAGTTTTCCGATGACTCTGCCATAGTTGGATGCATCAGCAAGGGAGATGAGGCTGAGTACAGGGCTATGGTAGGAAACTTTGTCACATGGTGTGAGCAGAATTATCTGCAGCTTAATGTGAAAAAGACTAAGGAGCTGGTGGTAGACCTGAGGAGAGCTAAGGTACCGGTGACCCCTGTTTCCATCCAGGGGGTCAGTGTGGACATGGTGGAGGGTTACAAATACCTGGGGATATGAATTGACAATAAACTGGACTGGTCAAAGAACACTGAGGCTGTCTACAAGAAGAGTCAGCGCCATCTCTATTTCCTGAGGAGACTGAGGTCCTTTAACATCTGCCGGACGATGCTGAGGATGTTCTGTGAGTCTGCGGTGGCCAGTGCTATCATGTTTGCTGTTGTGTGCTGGGGCAGCAGGCTGAGGGTGGCAGACACCAACAGAATCAACAGACTCATTCGTAAGGCCAGTGATGTTGTAGGGATGGAACTGGACTGTCTGACGGTGGTGTCTGAAAAGAGGATGCTGTCCAAGTTGCATGCCATCTTGGTCAATGTCTCCCATCCACTACATAATGTACTGGTTGGGCACAGGAGTACATTCAGCCAGAGACTCATTCCACCGAGATGCAACACAGAGCATCATAGGAAGTCATTCCTGCCTGTGGCCATCAAACTTTACAACTCCTCCCTTGGAGGGTCAGACACCCTGAGCCAATAGGCTGGTCCTGGACTTATTTCCTGGCATAATTTACATATTACTATTTAATTATTTATGGTGCAACTATTTATGAAAACCAATTTCCCCCCAGATCAATAAAGTATGACTATGACTATGACTATAATCGAATCCTAAAGGAGAAACAGTCGCCACCTTCGACTAATCTGCATCACATTCTTCCAGCCCTGCACACCTCCTTCCCTCGCTTCGTTGCCCCACCTCTCCTCTTCTCCATCCACTTCAATCCCTCCATCCCACCCCCACACATTCACACTCCTTACTTTTCCCGGGAGAGGGGGAGCCTAAAAATAAAGAGCATAGACTTAAGGTGTGAAGGGGAAGATTAGAGGGACAAGTTTTCCACTCAAGAGGGTGATGGGTATATGGAACGAGCTGTCAGTCAAACCTGTCGAGCAGGGGTTCCCAACTTTTTTTAATTTCATGGACCCCTACCATTATCCGAGGGGTCTATGGACCCCAAGTTGGAAACCCCTGCTGTAAAAGTAGGTACCATCACAATGATTGAAAGGCATTCAGATAGGAAAGGGCCAAATGCAGGCAGGTGGGACTAACTCAGATAAACATCTTGGTCAGCATGGATGAGTTGGGTTGAAGGGCCAGAAACCCTCCTGTATGACTCCCTCCTTTTGACAGCTCCCTCTCCACTTGATTTCAACTATCTCCTCACCTCTATCCTGTCTACATTCTCCCCTTCACCTATTCCTCTACATTCCCTCTACTTCGGCCTCCACTCCATTCCGCTACCTCCCTTCTCCTGCTTTCACCCTCATTCTCTCTTCCTTCACCGTCCAAGCTCTCTCCCTCTTCGTTTCCCATCCGTTCACACTTATCCTCCCCTCTCTTTGCGCTCCCGCTCTCTTGCACATCTCTCCCCCGGTCCACTCCGCCCGCCTCCCCCGCCGCGTCTCGTCGACCTCTCGGCTACTCGCCCGTTGCCAGAGCGGACCTTCTCTGCCGCGCACAATCAAACGCGTTAACGTTAATTTCTTTTCTCTCTCTCTGCGCCCGTGGTTGTTTCGTGAATAAACACACCTTATCTCGAGTCCGCATCCCTTTACTGAATCAATCACTTCAAAAGGACACGTTTCATTGTTAATTGAAAGCAGAGAGCCCACAACCTGTTTGCTTTAGAACGAAGTTTCCGCGCCGGCCAAGCGCAGACGATTTAAGAGTTCTCATTACACATTATTTCCTTTGATATTGTTTTCTAAACTGTATGTAAACAAGTCACGACTGAAAAATAATAGCGGGATGTGATTGAATGCAACGGGAAAGACAGCCTGAGACTGCCTGGGTAGCTGGGTTATTGAAGAAGCCGCCTGTTTTGTGCGTGTGTGGGGTGGGGGAAATCAAATCCATTTCAAAGCACTTCACCAACGGTGCATCGCCCAGCGTCTCCGTCCTCTAGCCCGCAAGAAAATATCCACCATCTGGGTACGATGATGCCCAAGTACCGCCAGACTGATAAAGCTCATCTGCCGCACTGAGGGAGACGGTCGTGGAATAACTTGATTGCAAAGGCTGATTGCAGATTAAGTCTGGAAGTGATTGCAGTCGGTTCAAACTAACGGCAACATGATTTAAACACCATTGCACCGTGCACTGGTGCCAACGCCACCAGCGGGATCAATTCCGATAACTATCCACTACTCCCGTTCAATGAAATCCGCTTATCTGCAGACGGGGGCGGGGGGCTGTTTTTTTATAGAAATCGCTGGGGAAACGAGCAGGTAGGATTTTTGTTTGCTCCCCCCCCCCGACCTGCCTTCCCTATCAACGCCCCGCCGCGTCCGATCTCTGGGAGCGGCGATATCAAAGGCATTTCTCCTTGCAAGGTTCAATACTCCGTAGTGTGTCGGTTTCGGGGAGGTGGTAAGCAGGATGGTGTGTGTGGGGGGGGGGGGGAAGAGTTGCGCTGCCGTAACTGGACGACGAAAAGAAACACGGACTCACAGAAAGAACCCTCACCCCTCCTCCCTCCCTCCCCCCCGTCTCTCTGTCTTTCTCCCTCTCTCTCGCTCTCTCTCTCTCTCACTCTTCAAAAACATCAAACGGTATACGTGGAAGCACCTCGCCCTCGGGGGAAAAATATCTGCATCTGCAAACGGTATAAATAAAGTACGCCCATTTTCAAGCTAGGGATTTCACAGCGCCTTCATTGGCAGGGAGTCAGAGGGATAATGAAATAAGTGAGAGAGGGAGAGAGAGGGAGCTAAAATCCTCCGTCCCATATTAGTTATCTAAATGCACTGGACTTCAAGATGAGTATTTAACGAGGCGGAGGTAAGCAGCAAGGCAGAGTGCTAGACCCCAGCCCAAGCTGAACAAAGTTCCGGAACAGACCCCAGAGGCTTAGCTTAGCATTTGTACGGAGCTTCTTGTGTTAACTATATCTGAAGAGAGATATTTGAACGCAGGAACCCCTTATTTAATTGGGAGAAGTTTACTGTGTCTTGTAGATTAAAATATTTGAGTGGTACTTTTCCCTATTTTAACTTTAGGCGGTTGTTCTATACTTTAACCTCACTTTTCATCCTCGGTTGCACCGGGATAGCGGGAGTTGGTACAACATATTCCAGCGAGAGAATGGGATCTGACCTGAAGTGGCAAGCCAGCACTGGACTGTGGCGCCCGCTACTTTTTACCGTCGTCTTGCTCCAGTTCGGCGGCTTCTCCGACGCCAGGAAGAGCTGGAAGGCCGGTCGCCAGAACCCGCACTACCGCCGGGCGCAGGGCTTGGCCGCCCGCGACAGGAACCAGGCGCCCGGCTGGAACCAGCAGCAGCAGCAGCCCGGCACGGCGGCCACCGAGGAAAGTTTTACCCTGGATTTCACCGCCGTCGAGGGCAACATCGACAACTTCATGGCTCAGATCAAGAGCCTGGCTCAGTCTCTCTACCCGTGCTCCTCCCAGAAGCTGAACGACGACATGAAACTTCACTTTCTGGCCAATACCTCCGTTACCTGCAATGACGGCACCCCGGCCGGGTATGTATCACCTCAGTCTGACTGGCGCCCGTCACGTTGCTCAAACCCTCCCTCGGCCTCGCCGCCACTTGTTACAGACCCGTAGATATCTCGCAGACCACCCCTCCCCACCCCAACCACCGCAGACGTCTATTCGGCGCACTGACCCCGTGCTATCTATCTCTCCAGAATACTCGAAACTGCTACCAGAGAGTTACCGAGTAAAAGTTTAAGGGTGACGAGGAAGACTTTGTCAAGGGGCGACCGCCAGACCGCGCAACATTCTATATAAATTACAATCTTTAATTTTAATGCCAGTCACCTTAAATCTACGTCCCACCCCGGCTTCTGAACTCTTAGTAAGGGGAATGCACCCTCGCATCTCACTCTCCTAGCAATAAAATGTTGTATGTTCTCAGGGCGTTTGAACCCGCTCGGAGACAGTCCCGGAGCCCAGAAGTGAGCTCCTCTCATTACACGTGAATGCACTCCCGATCCCTGGCCATCTCGCTGCTCCGTTCAGGACCTGCTCCAACAGGTTCAGAAACAGTTACTACCCCTCAACCACCAGGCTCTTGAACTTCGCTCACCCCATCACTGAACTGCTCCCACAACCTATGGATTCACTTTCAAGAACTCTTCATCTCATGCTCTCGATATTTATTGCTCATTCATTTATTTATTATTATTTTCCCTCTTTTTTTCATTCGCGCAGTTTGTTGATTTTTGCACGCTGGTTGTTTGCCCGTCCTTTTGGACGCAGTCTTTCGTTGATTCCATTGTGCATCTTGGATTTACTGTGTATGCCCGCAAGAACATGAACCTCAGACATAGCTAGATGTACTTTGATGATGCATTTACTTTGAACTTTGACTGCGGGCTTGCCAGCTAGGTTTAGCAGGGCTGTGGAACGGGTGCGAAGGAGCTGGCTTGCCTTTAGTTATCCGATACTCACGTCGTGGGAACTCTATCCCAGCGTGCGTGGACTCTGCAGTTTTGACCCGCTGCCCTTCGTGAATCGGAGACCTTGGTCAGTTTCAGACACCCGGTGTACATCCAGCAGCAAATGGATGCATTTCTGGGCCTATACTCGCCGGGTTTAGGAAGAATGAAGGAGTGGGTTGGGAATTGAAACCTACCGAATATTGAAAGGCCAAGACTGACCGGACGTAGAAAGGACGTTTCCCATAATGGGGGAAGTCTAGGACTAGAGGGCACAGCCGCAGAATGCCAAGAGAGAGAGGAGGAGGAATTGTTTCATTCAGATGGTGGTGAATCTGTGAAATTCATTGCCACGGACAACTGTGAAGACCAAGTCATTTGGATATACATAAAGCGGGGATTGACAGGTTTTTGCTCAGTAAGGGTGTCAAAGGTTATGGCAGGGGAATGGGATTGAGAGGGATAATAAATCAGCCATGATGGAAAGGCAGAACAGACCCAATGGGCCGAATGGCCTAATTCTGCTCCTGTGTCGTATTATTTATTTATTTGGCGACGCAGCGCGAACTAGTAATCCTTCCTTTGAGCCACGGCGGCCCAGTAACCACCGACAAACCCAAAATAACCTATTAACCGACCCGGTCGGTGTTTGGACACCGCAGCACCTGGGGAAACCCGCGCACCCAACAGGGCCGGAGTGCAGACTGTTGACGGCGCCGGAGAACTCCGGAACACCCTGAACTGTAACAGCGTCGCCCTAACCGCAACACTAACGCCTAATGAGTACGTTGGGATGCCTGGTGAGCGCTGAAAGTTGTCGATGGAACAAAAAATAAATAAACTGCAGGCGCTGGAAATCTGAAATAAAATCGGTAAACATTGGAAACTCAAGCAGCATCGGCGGGCAGAGGAAAAGGGTTAACGTCGCAGGTCGTCGGAACCGCGAGTTAAAAGAGAAGTTAGCGAACTGTTGTTGGGGACTCAAGTGTTAACTCACCTCAGAATCTAACTCAATTTGCAAACTAAGAAGCCCCCTTTGCTGCTCTGAAGGATAACCGGCAGGATCTAAAAGTTTCCAGAGTACAATGCATTTTCGAGTTATTTGCCCACGATTTTCAGAGCGGTCTAAGCACCGAACATTTAACTTCCCCCCCGGTTCCCCCAAACTATGTTTCATCCAAGGGGGTCGGCCAAGATTTAACCCCATAAGGCGTCTGTATAATCAGACATACGCGCATCCTCCCTCGTTGAGTATGTTGGAACGTGGGACAGTTCATAGCAAGCACTTATCCGCGCAGAGTCGCCCGGAAGGTCTGGCTGAGGTCGGGGTCGCGGTGGCCGCTCCCACTCCAGGTTCAAGGCTGCGGACGTTGAACTCTCCGGGTCCGTAGAACACCAGTAACAACCGTGTCCTGACCGACACGAGAATCTCACGTCCCGATTTCCCAGGGAGTTCCACTACCTCGCACACCGGTCAAACGTACGCGACTGGACCAGACCCCCTTTCATTACCGTCCAACCTGCTAACTGGTATTTCTGGGTTTGTCTTCACAGATACTACATTAAAGAGTCTAAAGGCAGCAGGCGATGGCTTATCTTCTTAGAAGGTGAGTTTGGGTGTGCTGATGGGACTATATGCAAAGATATGTACCGACCTTTTCCGCAGAATTTTCAACGAGGTCTCCGTGCCCGAGGTCATGTTTTCAGACCGCTGTTTAGTTGCCCCACTCTCTCCAGACTCCACTCACGGCAACTCTAGCTCACCAGAGGCATCCTAGCTTATCGCGATTACAGCACCAGCGACTGTCTGTAATGAGTTTCTACTTTCTCCCGTTATTGTTGAGTCGACCGTGGACATTGTGTCCTAGCTGTCTCCATGAAACGCAAACCAGGGAGGTACAATATGGGGAGCAAGTTGGCGATTCTGGAGCAAGCTCCCCCTCTCTACGCAGCTGATGAACCCAAAGGAACGGCAGAGACCCACCAGATGCATCGCAAAAATTGCCGGTCAGCATTGAACTCGACGTAGAACTGTCTTAGGGGACTCCAGCTCCGGGGTCTTCCCTCCGGGTTTACTGCGGAAGCCTTCCTCAGGAGTGCAAGGCAGGGAGGTTTGAGATCAGAGCTTTCCTTCCAGAGGAGCTGCCAACCACGGCCTCATCTGCCCTAAAGGACTGGTTTTAAGGCGCCGGTAACTCGCCTTTGCCTCTTCTCCTGACAGTAGAAACGGTTCCGCCAGGCTCCGTAAGCCAGACGTGGAGAACAGGAGCTGGACTTGGTTGTCAGAGGCTATTTAATAGGTAGTGGAAGCTCATCCCCTCGACACCCCTCGATCGCCAGCCCCCATCTATGACGACATTAAGGAACCATTGACTGTGTGGATTCCCTCTGGATGCTCCCGTTTCTTCTCACATCCCTAGGATGCGCAGGTTATGAGGTTAGTTGGTCACATGGACAACTGGGCACCAGGCAGGCTGGGTCGGAAGAGTTTGTCACAGTGCTGGATCTCTAAACTAGAAGTTAAACTACTTAGTTATGAAAACCTTGTCCCATTTTCATTGATTTGGTTCCAGTATCTACAGGCTCTTCAGCCCCTCAGTTCCGTGCTGACCACCCGTTGACCTCAGCACCTACTTTTATGGCATAGGTGCAGAATTTGGCCCATCAAGTCTGCACATCCTTGTACCCAAGCCTGAGACGTGCCTTTTCCTAGGACAAATCACCCGGGTGAGGCACTGTGCCCGACCGTGCCAGCTGTCCCCGTGTTTTATCTCGGGAAGGGTGCTGCCTAAACCCTGGCAAACATCGGCAACGTTTTGTTTAGATGCAGGTTGCAGGCATCTGTACTGTCCTCCTTCGGGCAGGGCGGAGTGAGGCTGGGGCTGAGTTAGGACACTCCAGCTGCAGGTATTCAAATGGCTCCCAACAGCCCCGGATTGCCTGCCACGAATCCAACCCAGATTTACCTTTCCAGGGTCCGAATTTCTGTTTCAGAGTGAAAGCGAGCCATTTCCAAGGACGCAATTCGAGAATATTTGATAGGATAACCAAAATAACTGATGTTTTATCTATATTTTGATCCTCCCACCGCCACTCTGGAACTCAAATTTAGTTAACACTGGAATCAAGTAATTGGTGATTCGTTTATATTGTCCTGTGTACAGAGCTACAGTCAAAAATGTTCTGCATGCCATCTAGATGGGTCATTTCATCAGGCCAGTACATTAAGAGAGTAAAAGGGAAAATCAATAACTACTGTACTGTATTATGCGCCATTTGAGTGAAGAGGTGCCCCTTCATGTTCCCCTTCAACTTTTCACCTTTCATCCTTAACCCATGACCTCTTGTTCTCATCTTACCCAACCTCAGTGGAAAAAGCCTGCTGCATTTACCCTATCTAGACCCCTCATAATTTTGTATACCTCTGTCAAGTCTCCCCTCATTCTCCAATGCTCCATGGAATAAAATCCCAACCTATTCAACTTTCCCCTATAATTCACATCCTCAAATCCCAGCAGCATGTAAATTTTGTAATCTACAGTTCTTGATTGGTAAGGGCGTCAAATGTTACGGGGAGAAGGTGGAAGAATGGGGTTGAGAGGAAAAATCGATCAGCTGTGTTTGAATGGTGGTGCAGACTTGATGAGCTGAATGGCTTTATACTGTGCTATCTCTTATGGTCATGGTTGAGGAGAAAGTGCATTTTAGGTAGACAATAAGGTGCAAGCTCATGATGAGCTAGATTATGAGTTCAGGAAGCTGGTTTATGGTACAAGATGTCCATTCAGTAAACTTAGAACAGTGAGATAGAAAGTGTCCCTTAAGCCTTGTGGGATGTACTTTTAGGCTTTTGTATCTTCAGCCCAGTGAGTGGTGGGGTGGAGATCCGTCTCTACCAAAGGAGGTGGAAGGCACCCTTTCTCTCCACTAGCCTGCAGATCACTCTTGGGCAAGGTGTACATCTGCTTAGGTCACCCCCCCCCCCCGCCCCGATCAGGAGAGGAGGCTTGGTATTGTGATATGAACCTGAATAATGCTGCAAAGGCCCACCCAGTTCACTGGCGTTCTTCAAGGGAGGGCATTTGGCATCCGCACCTGGTGAGCTCCATATACAACCCTGGACCACCCCATGTAGTTGGCTCTTAAATGCTCTCTGCAGCCTAACAAGCCACTTGCAATCGGTTACATCCAAACAACACCACTAGGGATGTGCATTAAGTGCAGGTCCCAACTGAGGTCCGGAATTTTACGATATCAGTGGAAAAGTTTCTATAAGATATAGATGTAGAGAAGGTCATCGTGCCCTTTATAGCACTTCCTGAGACTAAAGATTGGCGTTATTTGTCACATGTACATTGAAACACTGAGACAAACAATGAAACGTGTCAATTGCATCAATGACCAACGCAGTCCGAGAATGTACTGGGGGCATCGCACACAAGTGTCACCACGCTTCCAGTGCCAACATAGCATGCCCACAACCTACTAACGTTAACCCATATGTCTTTGGAATGTGGGAGGAAACCAGGACACCCAGAGGGAACACATGCAGTCAGGGGGGGGACAAACTCTTTACAGACAGCGGAGGGAATTGAACCCCTGGCGCTGTAAAGCATCGTGCTAACCACCACGCTAACATGCTGCCGTCCTGCAGATCAAGAGCAACTTACTTCCACTCTGGATGGATTGGCGGATTCTGAGGCAGCTGTTTAATTCAGTGTGGGGGGAACGCAGATCCTTTTGCAGATGGGGCAGGTGGTGCCCGACAGGGCGGACAACTCATTAACAGAGTCGCAGGTATAAATCATGGGTTCAAGCGATAAACTACGAGATTCTGCAGATGCTGGAAACTTGTGGTGGCACTCAAAATGCTGGAGGAACTCAGCAGGTCATGCAGCATCAATGCAGGAGAATAAGCAGTCGAAGTTTTGGACATCGTCGTCCTGATGAAGGGTGTTAGCCCTGACGCCACAAGGAGCCCATGTTGTCCAATTAGACCCATATGACTAATTGACCTACCAACCCCTACATTTTTGGAATGTGTGAGGAAAAGATGCAGTCATGGGGATTACTTAGACAGCAGTGGAAATTGAACCCTGGTCAGTGGCCCTGTTAAAGCATTGTGCTAACTACTCTGCTGCTGTGCCACCATCAAGGAAAAGCCTGTTTTCATTTTTATTTTTACTTATATTATTGACCGCTGTGCCTTCAGCTGTTATTGCTCTACCTTCCAAAATCATTTCCTTCAACGTCTTCATGCACTGCCCGACTCGATGCAAGCAGCACACCCTGACCTCCTTTCAAAACCTTGATGTCCAATCCAGTCTGACTGCAGCCCTTGATCTATTATGATTAAAGTACTACAGGAATGCATGTGGTTGTTGTAGGTTGTCATAGCCAGGGAGGGGGTTTTAGTGGGGACAAGCTCCCACGACCTATTAAATGCTTCCAATGGTGTGCACCTCAAACAGCCTGTGAGAACCAAGTCCAGCTCCTGGCCTTCACGTGTGGCTTAGCTACCAAGCCCTGCGGAACTGTTTCTACTGACAGGAGAAGGGGCAAAGGCAGGCGACTGGCGCCTTAAAACCAATGGCTTCTGGTGGATGGGTCTGGTCAGCTGTGGTTGGCAGTTCGTACATGAGAAGGAAAACTCTGATCTCAAACCCTCTGCTGCTTTGCGGCTATACCCACTCATGGAGAAGGTTTCGGGAGTAAACCCTGAGGGAAAAATCTGGAGCTGGAGTCTCTGAGACAGTCCTATGCTGGGGGTCGATGCTGACAGGCAACTCCTGCGACGCTGCTGGTGCCAAACTGTATCGGTCTCTGCCGTTCCTTTGGGATCATTAGATACTCGGAAAGAGGGAGCTTGCTACATGGACAACAGCTTGCTCTCCATATTGTACTGCCCTGGCTTGTGTATCTAGACAGCTACGATGCAACATCCAATTTCCTACCTTCTCCTCATATCTCTTCATGCCCTGACCAATCAAGAATCGATCAACCTCTGCCTTAAATACCATTAAATACAAACAGGTGTCTGAGTATTATTAATACACAGGTTCTAGCTATCTACGTACAACAGAAAATGGAAGGATCTGGACAATGAGCAGGCGAAGGGTCTAGGTATCTGTAGTCAAATTAGCTCGGCATTAATCATGTCATCTTTCATCCTCCTTCACTCCAAAGAGGAAATCCCTAGCTCACTCAACCTATCTTCATAAGACATGATCTCTAATCCAGGCGGCATCCTGGTGAATCTCCTCTGCACCCACATCCTTCCTATAATGAGGTGACCAGACCTGAACACAATATTCCAAGTGTGATCTAACCAGGGTTTTTTGAGCTGCAACATTACCTCATGAGTCTTGAACTCAATCCCCTGACTAATGAGGGCCAACACACCTTCTTAACCAGCCCATCAACTTGCACAGTTACTCAGAGGGATCTATGGACAAACATCTGTTGATCTAGAGACCTCAAGATCCCTCAGTGGAGCTGGATCTCATAGGGAAAAAATGGAGGAATCACTTTTTAAGATAAACCCACAGCATGAGGGTCCCTTCCTGGTGGGTTGCACACACACCTCCACTTGACACAGCCATCCTTATCTCGATGAAGAAATGGAATCCCCACCCATTCTATGTTTTGTGAGATCCCATTGGATGGCATGGTGGCTGATTGATTGGAGGCCGGTAGTCCAAAAGCTTACTGATTCTTGGTCAGTATTCCAACAAGTCCAATTATGTAAGTGATGTCAGAATAAAATAATCCCAAGGCTTACAATATTAAAAGCAACTTAAACAACACCGGTCTGTTCTGCTTGTTATATGTGGACAGTGTTCTGCCTTGGACTCCATGTTGCATTATTTGTGGTGGACCCCCTCCTCTTCCACACGTCGGGTAAATTGGCTGCTGTAAAGCACCTCGGGTTTGCACCTGAGCAGTAGACCTGCAGGGAGCTGATGAGAAAAAGAAATGGGATCACTGTAGGGTTGGTGTAAATGAGTGGCTGATGGTCGGCACAGACTCGATGGGCCAAAGAGCCCTTTCCAGGCTGCATATCTTTGTAACTTCATGACAACTTGTCCTATTTGTACATATCATGTTATTTATGCCAATGTTAATCTCCAGGCATAGCCGGTCCATATTATAATGCCGAGGTTTTATAAGGCATTGTTCACACCACGCTTAGAGTCTTGTGAGTAGGTTTACAAGTGACCGCAGGAATGAAAGGGTTAATGTTTACAGAGTGCTTGATAGCTCTGGGCCCATACTCATTGGAGTTTAGAGGAATGAAAGGGATCTCATTGTAATCTATAGAATATCGAAAGGCCCAGATAGAGTGGATGTGCGGATGATAGGACAAAGGACATAGAACGTTTTGGCATTTTACAGGGCCTTTGGCCCGTGGTGTTGTGGTGGCTTTATAACCTACTCGAAAATCAATCTAACCCTTCCCTCTTACATTTCCTTTCATTTTTATATCATGTGGGGGAGGGGAGTCTAGGACCTGAGGGCCCAGCCTCAGAATAGAAGGATATTACTTTCAGAACAGAGATGAGGAGGAATTTCTTTAACCTGAATCTATGGGATTCATTGCCACAGAGGACTGTGGAGGCCAAGTCATTGGGTGTATTTCAAGTGGATGTTGGTAGTTTCTTGATTAGTAAGGCTGTCAAAGAGTATTGCGGGGAGAATGGGATTGAGAGGGATAATAAATCAGCCATGATAGAATGGCAGAGCAGACTCGATGGGCTGAATGGCCTAATTCTGCTCCTATGTCTTATGATCTTATATTGACTGTTCCTTTTTCTATTCTCCCAGGGGGCTGGTACTGTTTCAGCAAGGAGAACTGTGACAACCGATACGATACCATGCATTGGCTGATGAGTTCCACCAACTGGCCTCGCAGTAGGACAGGTGTGTGTCCGTCGGTGACTCCAAAAAAATCCTGTCGCTGCCGGAAACCTGTAGATTCTGGGAAAGCTGCAAAGGCTTGGCAGGTCAGGCAGCATCTGAGGATGGAGAACCTGAAACTTTTCTCCTTCCACAGGAGGAAGCCCTTTGCCAGGACAGCAGTTGGAGTTGATTTATATTTTCTCAATCAGAGAGGTTATTTTCAGCAAGGTCAGAGGCAAGGAGAAGATGGAATGTTTGGGCAGGAATAAAGAATGAAAGGGAAGATCTGGGAGAAGGTGGACAGAAGAGGTAGAAGATTTGATGGTGCAAGACATCAAAGAGCAGAATGGGGAAATGAATGGTCATGCATTTTGATAGAAGAAATAAAGGTGTAGACTATTTTCTAAATGGGGAGAGAATTCAGGAATCAAAGGTGCATAGGGACCTGGGAGCACTTGTGCAGGATTCCCTAAAGGTTAATTTGCAGGTCGAGTCGGTGGGGAGGAAGGCAAATGCATTAGTAGCATTCATTTCATGAGGACTAGATTATAAAAGCAAGGATGTAATGCTGAGGCTTTCTAAAGCCATTGGTCAGAGTATTGTGTGCGTTTTGGGCACTTTATCTAAGAAAGGTTGTGCTGGCATTGGAGAAGAGCCACATGAGGTTCACGAGAATAATCCTGGGATTGAAAGAGTTAATACATGAGGAGTGTTTGATGGCTGTGGGCCTATATTCATTAGTGTTTAGTAGAATGAGGGGGGCATCCCATTGAAATCTATTGAATATTAAGTGGCCCAGATGGAGTGACCATGGAGAGGATGTTTCCTACAGTGGGGAAGTCTAGGACCAGAGGGCACGCCTCAAAATAGAAGGATGTCCCTTTAGAATAGGGACGAGGAGGAATTTTTATATAGCCAGAGGGTGGTGAATGTGTGGAATTCAGTGCCACAGGCGGCTATGGGGGCCAAGTTATTGGGTATATTTAAAGCGAAGGTTGATTTTTTTTATTAGTAAAGGCATCGATGGTTACGGGAAGAATGGGATTGGGAGGGGGAAGTAAATCAGCCAAGATCATATGGTGGAGAAGACTTGATGGGCCAAAGGGCCTAATTCTGCTCCTGTGTCTAATTGGCGACTGTACCTCTTCCTAGAGATGCTTCCTGGCCTGCTGCGTTCACCAGAACTTCGATGTGTGTTGTCTGTGTCTTGTGTCTTAAGATGACTGTGCAGAGAAGATTCCCTAGATGGAATCCGAAGATGAAGTAGGTTGGGATGACAGCCTCTGGTGTGTAAAAGATTGACAGGGGAACTGTTTCAAATGGGTAGAGTCTTAAGAAAGATTGCTGCTGAGAAAATGCTGTTCCTCAGAGAAGAAGTTGAGACTAAGGACCAAAAACAACCCATGGTGGAATTCAGCTGGTCTGGAAGCAAAGGGACCCTGAGGGAGACCATGAGTTAGGTCTGAGGTTGCAGAGCAAAGATCACTAAATATATGGAAGTGGGAGGTGGGGGGGGGCAGAGGTGATAAATGGAAGCAGATGTGAGGGTGGTGGGGTGGAGATTGAGCCAGGTGGGGTAGGGTGAGGAGATATTGTAGGATTTGGAGCCAATATGAGATACGGAAAAGTTCTTCTCCAAGGTCTGAAAAATTCTCCATGCCAAAGAGCTACATTGCCAAGACATTAAATCTATTCCTAAGCTGTGATCAATAGACTTTTAGGTTTTGAGGAAAATAGAGCTAGGGAAACCAAACACAAATTGGTGAGGCCATGATCTGATCAACGAAGATCTTAGTGAATGGAGGAACAATTCTAAGGAGACAGAGAACCTATCCTTGTTCCTTCTTCCTGGAGGATAACGGTGGGATAAGTAAAGAACCAGAAGATGGTAATTGAGGAAGTGTTAATGGGAATAGTGCAACATCATCCAAGGTGGTCAAACTCCTTGGTGAATCTAGAAACCTGTGGAGCGACTCTGAAAAATGGAGTGCTGGTCCTTGAGCTTATTTTGAATGTTGGGTCCTCATGTTATTAGTTTGAACAACGGGTCTGCATTCAGCCCTCACGCTCTGCCTAATGGCAGTTCTTTTATGCAACAGTTGAGGTAAGTTATAAAGGAAATCAGTGAAGCATTAAAAAGATAGATATTGATACTTTCTGAAATATATTACAGAAAAGCAATAGAATCATGTCAAAAATATTTGTTTTGTAGCCCCATGGTTCTAATGACCTTGAGACCTGGTTGCCATAGCTACCACATGCAATAGAACAGGGCCTGATGGACGACTAGGCCTCAGGTGGTCGATCCCGAGAATTAGAAATAGGATTAGAATTTATTTTATTTCTTACATCCATCTCACAACTTGAGGGAGTAAAAATCTTTATGTTGCGTCTCTGTCTCGATGTACAAGCAATAAAGAGGGGAAATGTGGGAGGATATCACCCAAATGCCAGACATCCCACCTCTCCCGGAAGTTCCGGGAGTCTCCCGCATATTAATAGCAGCTCCTTGACGCCCGCAAATTATATACAAAATCCCGGAAATGAGCGGGAGCGGGCATCCTGATTGGTCTCTCTTTATGCTAAGTAGACCTATCAGTTTTCTCTGTGGGCGGGCTTTACAGTCGATCTCTGTCTCTCCATCAGTTCAGTTTAGCATCCTGCACTGCTATGGCAGAGTGTTTCAAAAAACGAAAATATAAAACGTACTTCACCCCAGACTACACTAAAGTGTACCCCTGCCTAATAGGGGTCAAAAATTATGACAGTGTTGCTCACTGCGCTGTTTGCAACAGTGACTTTTCTATTGCCCATGGTGGGTTAAGACTGTAAAAACATGTTGAGGTGAGATTAACAGGTGTCATTCGTTCATTAGCATAGCTAACGTTATTTAAACTAGCTGGCTAGCTGCTCTATTGCAGACATCCAACCTCTCCCAGGAGTTCCGGGAGTCTCCCGCAAATTGATGGTGCTACCTCCCTGAAATGAGTTTTTGCAGGGTGGGATGTCTGAAACGCTAAGGTTGTATACATGTATGTACAGACAGATACAATATACAGTCAGAAAAATCTGATGGCCTGGTGAATGATGCTGCGGTAGACAGTAGCAGCTGAAACAGTTTGTGGTTGGGGTGGCTGGAGTCCCCGATGACCCTCTGGGCCCTTTTTACGCACCTGCTGCTGTAAATGTCCTGAATGGAGGAAAGTTCACACCCACAGGTGCGCTGGGCTGTCCGTACCACTCTCTGCCATGCCCTGCGTTTGAGGGTAGGACAGTTCGTGTACCAGGCGATGACAGCCAGTCAGGATGCTCTCGACAGTGTCCCTGTAGAAAGACCTGAGGATTTGGGGACTCATGCTGAACTTCTTCAGCCGTCTGAGGTGAAAGAGGCACTGTTGTGCTTTTATCACCTCACATCCGGTATGTAGGGTCCAGGTGAGATCCTCGGTGATGTGTATGCCGAGGAACTTGAAACTACTCACCCCTTCAACTCCAGTCCCGTGGATGTCAACAGGGGCTAGCCTGTCTGTTACTCCTGTAATCCATGATCATTTCCTTCGTTTTTTCAACTTTGAGGGAGAGGTTGTTTTCTTGGCACCACTGTGTCAGGGCGCTGAATTCTCCTCTGTAGGCTGTCTCATCGTTGTTGGAAATAAGGCCGATCGATGTCGAGTCATGTGGGAATTTGATCAGCAGATTGCAGCTGTGTGTGGCAACACGATCATGGCTGTATAGGGAGTAGAGGGACGGGGTCAGAACATGGAGGTGGGTGGGCTCCTGTGTTGAGGGTCAGAGGGGCAGAGGTGAGGGTGCCCATCCTCACCTCACCTGCTGGCGATCCGATAGGATGTCTGGGATCCAGCTGCACAAGGTCCCTCCATAATAGCTTTCGTGAACTTTTGATACAAAAATCTCTTCAGAATCAAGATTGTTACCACTGACATATGTTGTGAAATTTGCAGTTTTGTGGAAAGCATAAAAAATTACTACATATTACAGCTAAAAAAATAAATAAATAATGCGAAAGAGGGATGGAGATACAGCGAGGTTCATGGGCTCATTGGCCGTTCAGAAATCTGATGGCAGAGGTGATGGTGCTATTCCTGAAATGTTATTAAATGTCTCAGGTAATCAGATTATAAACACCAGATTCTGCAGATGCTGGAAATCCAGAGCAGCATAGACAAAATGCTGGGGGAACTCAAAAGGTCAGGCAGCATCTGTGGAGAGGAATAAACAGTCAATATTTCGGGTCAAGGCCCTCCATCAGGACTGGAAAGAGAGGGAGAAGAAGCTGGAATAAGAAGGTGGGGGGAGGAGAAGGAGCACAGGCTCGAAAGTGATAGGTGAAGCCAGGTGGTGGGGGAGGGAGGATGAATTAAGAAGCTGGGAGGTGATAGGTGGAAAAGGTAAAGGGCTGAAGAAGATGGAATCTGATAGGAGAGGAGAGTGGACCATGGGAGAAGGGGAAATAGGAGGGGCACCAGGGGAAGATGATAGGCAGGTGAGGAGAAGGAAAGAGGTAAGAGGGGGTCCAGAATAGGGAATAGAAGAGGAAGGGGAGGGGGATAAATTACCAGCCTGGAGAAATCAATGTTCATGCCATCAAGTTGGAGGAATAAGGCATTGCTCCACCAACCTGAGAATGTCCTCTTTATGGCAGTAGAGTAGGCCGCAGACCGACATGTCGGAATGAGAATGAGGATTAGAATGAAAATGGTTGGCCACCGGGAAATCCTGCTTCTTGCGGGGGGAGCGAAGGTGCTCGACAAAGCGGTTCCCTCAACCTACGTCGATCTGACCGATGTAGAGGAGGCCGCATCGGGAGTGGACAACCCCGGCAGACTCACAGGTGAAGTGTTGCCTCACCTGGAAGGGCCGTTGGGTCCCCGAACGGAGGTGAGGGAGGAGGTGAATGGGCAGGTGCCGCACTTCCTCTGCTTGCGGGGGGAATGCCAACCGGGAGGTTAGTGGGGAGGGACGAATGGACAAGGGAATCATGGAGCGAGCGACCCCTGCAGAAGCTGAGAGTGGGTGGTGGTAGAGATGTATATGGTGTAGTTAACACCAAAGATTATTGTCATGTGTCCAAGTACAGCGAGGTACTGGTACAATGAAGTAATTGCCTCCCAAAGCATCACAGGCATGTAGGTTAGAATACAAATTATACATAAATTATACCATAATTGATTAATAAATCAAATTAATAAATCCTAATGAAATAGGTAAAAGTTATTATTGGATGGGGCACCTGCTTCGGATTTCTGAATGGTCTATGAACCCATGAAACACTACTGTATTATTTTGTTCCATTTTGGTATTATTTAATTTTGTGTAGTTTTCTTGTCATGACTTATAGTGGCTGGGTTGAGTTGTTCTCCAAGCTTTGCAATTAACTTGGCTTTGCAAATGTTTTGTCACGATGTGAGGAGACGTTTGCAAGTAAATGGCCAAGATCAGAGAACAACCCAACCCAACATTTAGCTGCATGAGCTGCACCTTTTCCGAGTTATTTCCATAACTTACAGTAATTTTTCATGCATTGTACAGTACTGCTGCCACAAAATAGCAAACTCCACGACATATGTTGGTGATAATAAACCTGATTCTGATTTTGATTTGGTTCCTTAACAAGCTGTCAATGCAGTCATAACACAACTCATTGAGAATCATACAAAATCAGACATAACGTGTAACCAGGGTCCCTTCTCATTTTATTTATGTCGATAAGATCTCTTGCTTTCCTATTCTCTTCTCTCATGCGTTCCCTGTCTGTGTAGCTCCAAGATCAATAAGGATTATAAGATAGATAGTACCTGATAGAGGTGTATAAGATGATGAGAGGGATTGATCGTGTGGATAGCCAGAGGCTTTTTCCCAGGCTTAAATGGCTAACACGAGGGGACATAGTTTTAAGGTGCTTGGAACTAGGTACTGAGGGGATGTCAGGGGTAAGTTTTTCACATAGTCTGGTGGGTGTGTGGAGTGCACTGCTGGTAGCGGTGGTGGAAGTGGATACAATAGGGTCTTTTAAGAGCCTCTGAGATAGGTACATGGAGCTTAGAAAGATAGGGGGCTATGCGCTAGGGAAATTCTGGGCAGTTTCTACATGGTCGGCACAACATTGTGGGACAAGGGACCTGTAACGTGCTGTAGATTTTTATGTTCTGTGTTCTGTGTTTACTGTTGTCATCCGAACATCAGTTGTAATGTAAGAGTTGCATGATTTAATACAGGTTTGCGTAAGTAATTTGTTATACACTATATGATCTGTTACAACAAATAACTCAGGCAGAAAATGGCCTCTGCGTGGGTGTCATGACTTGTAATTTAAACTCAGCATTCAACACATTATATCCCAAGATGAGAATGCTCAGATTCCCGGCCTGATTTTCCAATTGCTTTGATTAGTGATTGGAAATTCCTCATGCACTGTGCATAAAGACAAGAGGTTCTGTAGACACTGGAAATCTTCGGCAGCAGATGCTGGAGGAAAAATGCTGGAGGAATCCGGCAAGTCAGGCAGCTTCTGTGGAGAGGGATAAACAGGTGACCTTTCGGGCCGAGAGCCTTCATCGGGACTGTAGAGGAGGGAGGAAGAAGCCGGCTGTGGAGGTTGGATATGTTTAAAGTGGAGATTCTTGTTTGGTAAGGGCACCAAAAGATGAAGGCAGAGGAGAGTGAGGTTGAGAAGGATAATAAATCAGCCATGATTGAGTGGTGGAACAGACTCAATGGGCTGAATGGCCTAACTCCGCTCGCATATCTGATGGTCCTATGGTTTATTCCAGTCCTAATGGAGCATGTCTGCCTGAAATGTCAACTGTTTATTCCCCTCCATAGATGCTACCTGACCTGCTGAATTCATCCCAACTCACCCAAAATGCATTATAGCTTTGTAATGTTTGTGATGATTTGTAATACTGACTCCCAACGAAGTGTGTTATATTGGCAAAGTCAGAGACATGGACATGACCTCTTGGGATTTTCTTTTAATAGGAACTGGAATGTTATCTGCACAGCCCGAGGAGAACCCTTACTGGTGGAATGCTAACATAGTGTAAGTTTTGTCAACTCTATTATATGGGAATGCAGTAGAAAAGGAAGGTTGGCACCATGTACATAGTAATATAAAGGCGCTGCGAATAAAAAACAAAATCCTGCAGACGTTGGGAAGCTGAAATGAAATTAAAAGTGCTAGAAGCTCTCAGCAAGTCAGGCAGCATCTGTGGAAAGAGAAACAGATAGTGCACTTGGCATTGGGGGATCCTTCATCAGAACAGGGAAAGAGAGAATATAAATTCGGGGCGGTACATTATCGTAGCAGTTAGCGTAATGCTATTACAGATCTAGCAACTTGAGCTCAATTCCCACCACTGCCTGTAAGGAGTTTGTACGTTCTCCCCATGATCACGTGGGATTCATCTGGGTTCTTTGGTTTCCTCCCACGTTCCAAAGATGTGTAGGTTGGTGGGTCAGTTGGTCACCTGGGTGGTGCGGGTTCATTGGGCAGGAAGATCGAGTTACCCTGTTCTAACTCTAGAAAGTAAAATAAATAAAAGTTAATTTTAGGTACAGTGCTGTGCTAAGATCTTAGGCACATGTATATAGCTAGAGTACTGCAGTAACTTCATGTATTGCCCAAAAACAAATTTCATGACACGTATGCCTTTACCACCACTCCTGGCAATATGTTCCATGCTCTACCTCTGATTTCCACCCTATTCTTATCACCATAAAATTATGCCCTTTCATATTAGCCGTTCCTGGCCTGGGATAAGGACTCTGCCTATCTGTTAGATCTATGCGTCTTATCATCTTGTATTCCTTTATCAAGTCTCCTCTCACCTTCCTTTTATCCAAAGAGAAAAGCCCCAGCACGCTCAACATGAAGTTCAGCACGGACTAGAAGGGCCGAGATGGCCTGTTTCCGTGCTGTAATTGTTATATGGCTATATGGTTATATGAGTGATGATAAGCCTGATTCTGATAATGGGTCTCTATTGATTGAAAGTGGGAAGAGGGCAGGGAGAGGGGAATCATGGTTGGGGAGAGGGGAGGGAGCGGGAAGCACCAGAGAGACATTCTGTAATGATCAAGAAACCAGTTGTTTGGAATCAAATGTCCTTGGCCGGTGTCTTATTAGGGCTGGGTGTGTCTGCACCGCCCCCCACCCGCCCCCTATCCCTGCCGCTAATTCTCTGGCTCATGTCCGACACCCCTCCCTCGATGCTCCACCCTCATCATTCCCAACATCCTTTGCTCCTGTCAAATTTGCAAACTCACTCTCCGCTCCACGTTAACAAATACAGTACTGTGCAAAAGTCTTAGGCTCCCTAGCTTTATACTGTATATGTGCCTAAGACTTCTTCACAGTACTGTACATTAACCCTTTCATTCCTGGGTAGAATATCGGATAGGATGAGACCAGTTGAGGGAATGGGTAAGAATTAAGAAAAATGCCTAATAAAGATTCTATTAAATTGAACTGAGCTACAGAAACAAACCCAACAGCAGTTGTATCAATAAGAAATGTTAATACAACTCTTGCCTGGGCTCTCTATAAATTTGCTTGCATTCACATTGAGGCCTAACATTTGACTTCTTACAATGGGAATAAGTTACAACATGGCCAGAGAATGTCATAATAATTGTATTTCAAAGTAAATAAAATACTGGGTGCTATAAATTTGAAATAGTCAGCTGGTGGCGCAGTGGCATCAGCGCCGGACTTCAGAGCGAAGGCTCCCGAGTTCGAATCCAGCCGGCTTCCTTGCACGCTTTCCATCCGTGCTGGGTTGAGTGTCGAGCTAGCAACTCGGCCTGGTAAAAATAAGAAAGCCTGCTAAAAAAAAACGCCGTCATGGCGGCGACCTGATGACTCCACTAGGAGTTAAGGGCTTTCTTCTTCAATAAATTTGAAATAATGCTGGAAGTCAAAGTAGAGATTGTTGTCATAGGTACAAGTACACGTGTACCTATGAGACACTTTACAATGTCTTACAATCCTCAGGCAGGACGTGTGGGTGTAAATGCATCCCAGTTTATCAAGTTGAATTCCGAACTCACCACAGAGGCTGTTTGATACTCGGAGTATTTTCCAGCTTGTGTTTTTGCTTGTGGTGATGTGACAGGGTCATCTGTAGGAAGGTAGAGCGGACACCAAGCACAGGAGCTGAAGTGATTCCAACTGCTGTTGGAAGCCACACGGAGTGTATAAATAGAGCAGGCAGATGCTGGGAACTATAAACGCGTCAGTTTCTCTGATTTCAAAGTAATTTTTCAGCCTCTGTCTTCACCACTTAGCGTGTGTGGGGCAGGAGGCTCCTTGACAGGCTCCTTGACCTCGCTCACTCTTGCTTTGGTGACTTGGAGAGGCTTAAGAACGCGATTACCAGGGTGAAGGTCCCACTGGGCTTTTATTCCCGACCTCTGCTGAAGTGCCCGAGGTCTGTTTTTTATTGGCTCGTCGTAACCACAGCTGAAATCTGAGACAGGCTCCCTGGGTTATTACAGAAGGAAAGACTTCTGTTTATACCTTTCCTCGCCCCGGGGCCATCCCAGAGCATTTCACAGTCAGCGGAGCTCTTGTGAAGTTCAGTCACTGCTGCAACTTCAGAATTAGAAGTGCAGAATTGCGCACAGCAAAATCCCATGAACCGCGATGCCATCATGAGTGATTTAGCTAATGGATCAATAAAGTTCAAAATTCAAGGTAAATTTATTATCAGAGTTCATTTATGCCACCACGTACCCTAGAACTGATTTTCTTGCAGGTTTTCACATTAAAGCAATGAAATACAATGGAATCAATAAAATACTATACACAATTAAAGATTGAAAAATAAACTGAACAGACATCGTACCAATAAATAATGCAGAGAACAGAAGTTGTAAGGTCCTTGAAAGAGAGACCACGGTCTGTGGAATCAGTTCAGAGTTGATCAGTGGTTGAGGAGACGCTGGTTATACTGGTTGATACTGGTTCAGGAGTCTGATGGATTTTGACAACTGTTCCTCAACCTGGTGGTGTAGGACCTGAGGTTTCTGAACCTCCTTCCCATGGTAGCGGTGAGAAGATGGCATGTCCTGGATGGTGGTAGTCCTTACTGATGGACACTGCTTTCTTGTGGCAACGCGCCTTGTAGATGTGCTCAGTGGTGGCGAGGGCTTTTCCTGAGATGGCCTGGGCTGTATCCGCTACTTTTTGCAATTTTTCCCATTCTTGGGCATTGGTTTTCCCATTCCAGCCGTGATGCAACCGTGAATATAAACAGCAGAGGCATGAGGGTATGTTCCACCCGTAAGCAACTTGTAATCCCCTATATTGACTTGGCGGACCATTTCCACTTGATTGTGTTGAGCATGTCTGTGAATTGGGTTTCTGTTTTCCATTTCAGCTTCATTCCTTACTGTTCAAGTGACGTCTGGAGTGGAGCGTCCCAGAAGTCTGAGAAAGGTAAGCTCTTCTCTGTTTTAAGCAGAACTCATCTTTGAATGGCGTAATCGGCGATGATCAAATGACTTATTGGGTTAACACACTGTCAGGAATGGTGTTGTGTTGCAGGACCTCGGAGGGTCGGTGTCTGATCTGAGTTCAGTCAGCTGATCACCCCCAGGAAAGGCGAGGGTCTTGCATTTACGCAGAGGGCTCTGTAGTTAGGGTTTCAACCCTTGATCGCTGTTCAGCTTGTGGCAGCATGTGTAGGGTCAAGGTTTGTGGTGACGTTTGCGCGGAGCAAGAACGACAACGGAGTGGGAGGATTACTAGCCTCACGCGCGAGTGAGGCTAGAAAGAGGAAGATCATACGGTTCAACACGTGGCTAAGGAGTTGGTGCAGGAGGGAGGGCGTAAGATGTTTGGATCATGGGGCTGCCTTCCAGGGAAGGTGGGGCCCGTACAGAAGGGGCGGTTTGCATCTGAACTGGAGGTGTACTAGTATCCTAACGGAAAGGTTTGCTAGTGCTGCACGGGGGGCGGGGGGTTAAACTAGAGTTGTGGATGGATGGGAGCCAGATAGGGGTACAAACAAAATGTGGGAGGAGCTTAGCAGGCCAGACAGCATCCATGGAAAAGAGCAAACGGTCGACGCTTTGGGCCGAGACTGGAAATGAGGGACGAGAAGTCAGAGTAAGGAGGTGGGCAAAGGGAGGAAGAGGTACGAGGTAGTGGATGAGAGGTGAAACTGGGAGAAGGGGAGGGGTGAAGTGAAGAGCTGGGAAGTCGATTGGTGAAAGAGATAAAGGGCTGGAGAAGGGGGAATCTGATAGGAGAGGACAGAAGGCAGTGGGAGAGATGGGAGGAGCACCAGGGGGAGGTGATAGGCAGAAAGGAGAGAAGGTGAGAGAGGAAAGTGGGAATGAGGAATGTTGTGGGAGTGGGGCAGTACTGGAAGCTCGAGAAATCAGTGTTCATGCCAACTGGTGGGGCGGTGGGTGGATGGGGCAAGGGCAGACGTGCGTGAAATGGAAAAGATGCAGGAGAGGCAGCGTCGATGGTGGAGGAAGGAAGGCTCCTTTCTTCGAAGAAGGAGGACATCTCATTAGTTCTGGAATGAAAAACCTCATCCTGAGAGCATATTGCAGTGGAGACAGAGGAATTGAGAGAAAGGGGGTGGCATCTTTACAAGTGACAGGGTGGGAAGAGGTATAGTCCAGGTAGCTGCAAGAATCAGTGGGTTTATAAAAGATATCGGTGGAAAAAAACTGTCTCCAGAGTTAGAGGCAGAGAGATCGAGAAAGGGGAGGAGAGGTGTCGGAAATAGATCAGGTAAATTTGAGGGCAGGGTGGAAGTTGGAGGCAAAGTTGATGAAATCGAGCAGCTCAGCGTGGGCGCAGGAGCAGATAGTGAAGTGGTTTTGGGGAAAGACGTTGCTCAGCCTACATAAAAAAGTCAGGACTCATAAGGTCGAGCATGGTGGGGCTAACGTTGTGTAGATTTCAGGGCAGGGAGTATTGGAGGAATGGCAGATGAGATTAGGGTATGCTGGATCAGCACATGGAATTTTGACACTGTAGCTACTGGTGAGACTTGTTGCGGGTGAGGCAGGACTGGCAGCTCAATGCTGCAGGGTTCCGTTGTCAGGGAAAATGTCCCAGCAGGGCTCAGACAGGACAGACTTGAGATCTTGTCTACTGAGGCTATATGGGTGGAATTGAGGAAGGAGAAGAGGATGATAATGTTAATGGGATTATATTATAGACCACCCAACAGTCCATGGAATTTAAAGGAGCCGAGTTCATAGGCTGTAGCAAGAAACAGAAGGTTGTGATAGCTGGTGATTTTAACTTGCAACATATTCACTGTGACTCCCAGACTGTAAAAGGACAAGATTGGAAAGAGTTTGTCAAATATGTTCAGGGACAGCTTGTTAATCAGTATGTAGAAGTAGGTCGATGTTCCAACGAGAGAGTGTGCGATACTTGATTTGCTAGTAGGGAATGAGACAGGGCAAGTTTGTGAAGGGGAACACTTCCCATCTAGTGATCAGGTGTCATTATTTTCAAGATAATTATGGATGAGGTTAGGTCTGGTTCTCTTTTCGAGATTCTAAATTGGAGAAACGCCACTTTTGATGGTATCAGAAAGGATCTGGCAAGTGTGGATTGGATCAGGTGATTTTCTGGCAAAGGTGCACTTGGTAAGTGGGAGGCCTTCAAATATGAACTTTTGAGAGTACTGAGTTTGTATGTTTCTGTCAGAATGAAAGGCTAGAATAACAGGGTTTGGGAACCTTGGTTTTTGAGAGATACTGAGGCTCTCAAAAAGAAGGTGGTGCAAAGCAGGTTTAGGCAGGAAGGAGCAGATGAGGTATTTGAGAAGTATAAGAAATGCAAGAGAACACTTAAAAAGGAAGTGAGGAGGGCTAGAAGAAGGAATGAGGTTGACCTAGCAGACAAGGTGAAGGAGAATCCTATGGGCTTTTACACGTATATTAAGAGCAAAGGAACAGCAAGGGACAAAATTGGTTCTCTGGAAGATCAATGTGGTCATCTAGCCGAAAGATTTGGGGAGATCTTAAATGGATTTTTTGCATCTGTACTTACTCAGGAGATGGACTCCAAGTCTATAGAAGTGAGGCAAAGCAGCAGTGAGGTTCTGGACTGTATCTAAAAGAGGAGTTGTTTGCTCTCTTGAGGCAAATTAGGGTGGATAAATCCCCAGCGCCTGCCAGGGTGTTTCTTGGGACACTGTGGGAGGCCCGTGCAGAAATTGTAGGGGCCCCAGTGACGATATTTAAAACATCCTTAACTATGGGCGAGGTGCCAATGGATTGGAGGATTGCTACTGTTCCGTTGTGTAAGAGGAGCCTATAGACCAGTGAGCCTGACATCAGCAGTGGGTAAGTTATCGGGAAGTATTCTGTGGGACCAAATAAATGAATATTTGGATAGACAGGAACTGATTAGGGATAGTCAACACAAGGAAATCTGCAGATGCTGGAATTTCAAGCAACACACATAAAAGTTGCTGGTGAATGCAGCAGGCCAGGCAGCATCTCTAGGAAGAGGTACAGTCCACGTTTCGGGCCGAGACCCTTCGTCAGGACTCAGGTTGCCTTGAGTGTAGTAGACCTTGTCTAACCAATCAGAGATTTTTGAGCAAGTTACCAGGAAAGCTGATGAAAGCAAGGCAGTGGATGTTGTCGATATGGACTTCAGTAAGGGGTTTGACAAGGCCCTGCAAGGGAAGCTGGCTAAGTAGATTCAGTTGCTCGGCATTCAAGATGAGGTAGTGAATTGGATTAGACATGGACTTCACAGGAGAAGCCAGAGAGCAGTTCTAGGTGGTTGCCCCTCTGACTTGAGGCCTGCAACTGGAGGTGTGCTGCAGGGATCAGTGCTGAGTCTGTTGTTGTTTGTCGTCTGTATCAATGATCTGGATGATAATGTGGTGAACTGGATCAGCAAATTTGCGGATGACACCAAAACTGGGGGCGTAGTAGAAAGTGAAAAGGCTACCATTGCTTTCAGTGGGATCTGCATCAGCTGGAAAAACAGGCTGAGAAATGGCAGATGGAATCTAATGTAGACAAGTGCCAGGTTTTGCATGTCAGAAGGACCAACGAAGGTTATGCACCGAGGAGCACAGATCTATAACTCGTTGAACTTGACCTCACAGGTGGATAGGGCTGTAAAGAAGGCTGTTGGCAAATTGGCTTTCATTCATAAATCAAAAGTACAGGAGATGGGATGTTATGTTGAATTTGTATAAGACGTTGCTGAGGCCTAATTTGGTGTATTGTGTGCACCTACTTACAAGAAAGATGTAGATAAGATTGAACGAGTACAGAGAAAACTTACAAGGATGTAGCTCAGATGTCGAGAACCTGAGTTACAGGGAAAAATTCAGTAGGTTAGGGCTTTATTCCCTAGAGCACAGAATGAGGAGAGATTTAATAGAGGTATACAGAATTATGAGGGGTGTAGAAAGTGTAAATGCAAGCAAGCTCTTTCCACTGAATTTGAGTGAGACTGGAATTAGAGGTCATGGGTTAAGGGTGAAAGGTGAAATGTTTAAGGGGAACATGAGGGGGAACTTTCTCACTCAGAGGGTGGTAAGAGTGTGGAACGGGCTGCCAGCAGAACTGGTGGGTATGGGTTTGATTTCAACATTTAGGAGAAATGTGGATGAGCTGGGTACGGAGGGCTACAGTCCGGGTGCAGGTCTGTGGGATGAGGCAGATTAGTAGTTTGGCACGGACCAGATGGGCCGAAGACTCTGGTTTCTGTGCTCGTGGTGTTCTGTGACTCTGTGACTCAGTTAGGTTCAGGATGTAACTAATGAAGTGGCCACTGAGTGTGCAATCCTTTAAGAAGCCTCTGTCTGAACAACTCCCTGTGGCAAAGTAATGACTCAGTGACCAACGCCTAACCTCTCTTCCCACTCTCGCACTAACAGTTGTAAATAGTCTTTTCTCCTTTCTTCCACCAGAACCTTTCAACTGTATAATTAGCTGCAGCAAGTCACCAGTCCTGTGTTCCAGAGGGTGTTGTGTACATGTAGTCAACGATTCCTGTCCTGTTTTCTACCCCTTGGTGCTTATCAGAATTTCCCGTGCATGTGAGCATTGCACCTGGCTCTTGACACACGTGGCACAGATCCTTCTCTGTAGCAATCCCCACTTCGACATTTGGTTCAAACTCAGTTTCATTTACCTGTCGCCCGAACATCGAAAGGTAGAGTGAAATATGTCATTTGGATGAACAGGCTAACACAGCCTGGCGATGTTCTGGGAGCAGCCCCCAAGCACTGCCACGCATTGTGGGCTGCCCCCAGAAGTGTCAACATCATGTTCGCAGTTCATACAAGCAACGACAACAAAAAGAGGTAACATTCAGTAAATAAATTTAAAAGTAATTAATATCATATCATAAGATTCTGCAGATGCTGGAAATCCAGTGCAGTACACACACAATGCTGGAGGAACACAGCAGGACAGGCAGCGTCCATGAAAATGAATAAGCAGTCAATGTTTCGCACCGAGACCCTTCCTCAAGCTGGAAAGGACAGGGGAAGACAACCTCCCCCGCACAGGGTCCACTAACCCCAGCTCGGGGCCTCCGGCAGACCCGTGGGCCTGCAGATACTGGGCCTTTGACTTTCCCAGTGGACCTACAGGCCCAGCATTAGGCGACGGTTCCCGGGGTGGCCGGCTGATAGAGCAGTGGCAACACTGTGCCAGGGACCCGTGCTTGATCCTAGTCATAGTCATAGTCATACTTTATTGATCCCAAGGGAAATTTTTTTGTTCCAGTTGCCCCAACCAAGAATAGGGTATAAATATAGCAATCCTGACCTCCAGTGCTGCCTTTGAGAAATTTGCATGCTCTCCTTGTGACCACGTGGGTTTCCCATCAGGTTTAAAATGATCAGAGGCCCAAGTAGGCTGGGTAGCCAGGATCTTTTAAGGATAGAAAGGTTAAATAAATAGATAGATATACTTTATTGATCCCGAGGGAAATTGGGTTTCGTTACAGCCGCACCAACCTAGAATGGAGCATAAATATAGCGATACAAAAACCACAAACAATCAAACAACAATATGCAAACTATGCCAGATGGAAATAAGTCCAGGACCAGCCTATTGGCTCAGGGTGTCTGACCCTCCACGGGAGGAGCTGCAAAGTTCGATGGCCACAGGCAGGAACAACCTCCCGTGACACCCAGTGTTGTATCTCGGTGGAATATGGCCGGAATCCAAAAGCAAAAAGTTCAATATCTGGTCTACAAACACGTTCCTCGATCGTAATATGACCAGGATTGCACCATCCGTTGTTAACCAGAACAGCAAGTCCCCAACTCCTTTACACTTACCCCTCTCAGAAGATATGCTAGAATACTAGAAGATATACTTTTAAAGTTAGCGAGGGGAAGTTTAAGGCAATGTGAGGGGTAAGTTCTTTACAAAGAGATCGGTAAGGTTTTACCCGGGATAGTAGTGGAAGCAGACAATTTAGTGGGGTTTAAGAAGCTTTTAGATAGACGCATATGTGAGGGCAATGGAGACATATGGATGATGTACAAGAAGAGTACATTTAGTATAAGCTGGCATCAACATTGGTACAACATTGCGGGCTGAATGGCCTGTCCTGTATTATACTGTTCTGTTCTGTTTTGTAACTCCAGAGATTAGTCAAAGGAAAAACACGGTAGAGCCGGGGATGGCTCGAGTCTACTTTTGTTTTTACTTTAGCGAAGCGTGCTCACATGACGTAGTGGCATGATGACGTATGCCATTCACGTACTTTTACATGTAATCCGTAATGAATTATGTAAACAACAAAGAACGCTTAACAAACAATATATTTACAATATTACTCAGATATCTTGGAGGAGGAATTGTTTCTGCCAGAGGGTGGGGAATCTGTGACATTTGTTGCCTTGGACGACTGTCACTAGATACACTTAAAGCGGAAATTGATACGTTTTTGATCAGGAAGGGCACCAGAAGTTACAGGGTGAAGGCAGGGGAATGGGATTGAGAGTGATAATAAATCAGCCACGATGGAATGGCAGAGCAGACTCAATGGGCCAAATGACCTAATTCTGCTCCTGTTTCTTATTGCCGAAATATTAAATACACAACAACTTCTGTGTTCTATGTTTCAAGAACGCGAGGGTTGGTAGGTAAATTGGCCGCTGTAACTTGTACCTAATATGTGGGTGAGGCATAGCTTCTGGCGAGAGTTGATGGAAATGAAATTGGAATATGATGGTTCAGTGCCGAGTAAGTGTAAATGGATGGTCTCTATAGACACGACGCGCCGAAGGGTCTGCTCTTTGCTGCATTTCTCCATCCTAAACAATGAAATGATTTTTTTCTAAGCACCATTCTGTCTTCTCTCAAATTTCTCTCCTTGTTCTTTGTTGAAGGTGATTATGCTTTCATGGGAGCACTGATAATACAAGAGGTTGTCAAAGAGCTGTTGACGAAAGGCCTTGAAAATGCCAAGATCCTTCTGTTGGCAGGCACCAGGTACGTTTTTTTTGAGTTTGTGGGGCCCCAGCGCTGAGGCCCTCACCACCTTCTGAGATAAGATCAAATGTTTCTCACAGATAAAAGCAAATTCCATGCAGAGTACAGTGCCCAGCTCCTGCTGGGGAAATTATCCTGGTTACAATCAAATCTTATTCTGGATCTTAAATACTGCCCACGGTCCTTAAAGATTAAATTCCACTCTCTCTCACCTGCAATTTGATAAAATCAAACGATGGTGTGGATTAATTAATCTTTGCTTCAAATCGACTAAACTGTTTGCAGTTGTTGCCTCAGAATGAAAGCATTTAGATTTTTTTTAAAGTTTCAGAGTCTAATTAGAGTTCCTCATTCTCAAACCTAGACACGAAATGCTGAAGAATCATTCAGCAAATTAGGGAAAGGGTGGAACTTTGTCACAAGTGTTACTTTGTTACTTTGTGACATGTACAAGTATGTAGCATTTAGTGTAACACTTTACAGAGCCAGTTGTAAGATCAAGGTTCGATTCCTGCTGCTGTTTGTAAGGAGTTTGTACGTTCTCCCAGAGACCACGCGGGTTTCCTTTGGTTTCCAAAGATGTACAAGTTAGGGATAGTAGGTTAGGTGCATGCTGTTTGGCATTGGATGCGTATCCCTAGCACATCTTGGACCATGTTGATCGTTGATGTAAAGACAACACATTTCACTGTTTCATGACCATACCTTGTTACAAGTACAAGTGGGCAGCACGGTAGCACAGTGGTTATCACAATGCTTTACAATACCAGCGACACGGGTTCAATTCCCACTGCTGCCTGTAAGGAGTTTTGTATGTTCTCCCCGTGACCGTGTCGGTTTCCTCCAGTCGCTACAGTTTCCTCCCACAGTCCAAAGACGTCCCGGTTGGTAAGTGAATTGTCCCGTGATTAGGCTAGGATTAAACTGGGGGAATGCTGGGCAGAGTGGCTCGAGGGTCTATGCTGCGCTGCATCTCAATAAATAAATTTAAAAATAAATAATATCATATCATAAGATTCTGCAGATGCAACACCCACAAAATGCTGAAGGAACTCAGCAGGTCAGGTAGCATCTACAGAAAGGAATAAGGAAAGGAACATTTTGGGCCAGGCCTGGCGAAGAGTCTCAGCCTGAAGCCTTGGCTGTCTACTCCTGTCCGCCGATGTTGTCTGACCTGCTGAGTGCTTTGTGTTTAACTTTCTGAGGAGTCCAGGGGAGGAATGAGCAGCACAGGTTGAATCAAATTTGAACTTATGGGCAAGTGAGGTGTGAATGCCGGATATGTGAAACGTAAGAGCTGTTAGTTCTACAGAAATATTTGTTGAGTTTGGACAGCTTTTGTTGAAAATGCCCTTCAGTTGAGGCATTTTCACTTCATTTTTGGAACTTTCAAGTTGCCCCCGTCAGAGCAGAAAATGCTGAAAATACCCAGAAGGTCAGCGCGCCTCGCAAAGTTGAAATCAGATGGAATTAAGTAGCAGGGGAGTCGACTGGTTTCTCCTTCTCTGGCTCAGAGATAAGAGCTTGCAAGCCTTCTCCTGTTTCTTGGCATTTGAAATGTGTTCTCTCAGCACCTTTGAACCACGCAGGGGTCATCGTGCAATACTCTAGTGCTGTGACCGCGCCAGCCACGAGGTGGGTTACAGCTTTCCTGTGATCAGGAAGAACTGAGAGATCAAAGCTCAAAGGCTGCTTCGGCCTCATCTGCACTGCCCACAGTTTCATTTGCGTATCTGGTGTTTAATAGTTGAGACAGAATGGACACAGGGGATCAAAGCTCAGGGTGCATGTTTAAGAGTGTGAACTCTGCTCATTAGTCCAGCAAAAGTCATTTCTTAAGCAACTTTCCCAAGAAAAGTATTTTAACTATGATAGGGTTTCACTATACCTTACTGTTTGTTTATGAATCAGAATCAGGTTTATTGTCACTGACCTGTGCCATAAAGTTTGTTATTTTGTGGCAGTTGACCAGTGCAGGACATAAAACTTTACTATATTTTACAATAAGCAAATACTCAAAAAATAGATAAATAGTAGAAAAGGGGAAGAGTGAGGTTCACTGTCCGTTCAGAAATCTGATGGCGGATGGGAAGAGGCTGTTCCTGAAATGGTGATGGTGGGTCTTCAGGCTCCTGAACCTCGCCCCTGCTGGTAGTAATGAGAAGAGAGCGTGTCCTGGTTGGTGAGGGTGCTCAAAATGATGCTCATTCTGAAGATGTCATCGATGGTTGGGAGGGTTGGGCCCGTGATTTGGCCAACTGAGTCTACAACCTTGTGGAGCCTCTTTCTGACCCTGTGTATTCGAGTCTCTGTACCAGAGCGCGATACAACCAGTTAGAAAGCTCTCTACAGTGCATCTGTGGAAATCTGCCAGGTCTTTGGTAACAGACCAAATCACCTCAATCTCCTATTGAAGTATAGCCGCTGGTGTAAACTCTTCATAATTGCATCAATGTGTTGGGCCCAGCACAGATCTACTGACATCCCTGAGCTTGAAGCTGCTCACTCTTTCCACTGCTGACCCCTCAATATGGACTGGAATGCGCTCTTCTGACTTCCCCTTTCTGAAGTTCACGGTCAATTCCTTGGTGTAGCTGACATTGGGTGCACGGTTGCCGTTGGGACACCACTCAACCAGCCAATTGCGCATGCAATACAGTTGACGTCCTGTACTCTTGCGTTCACTCTCTGGGCCTGGAGCATGTTTATGGTCTGCTGCCTGAGTCCCGATTGCCAGCTGGTCTCTAATGCCGACCAGGATTGAGCTGGCTCAGCCAACTGCGTTCGGGAAGTGCAGCAGAAACACTGACTCATTGCTCCTGGCCACACGCCGTGACGTCGGGGCTCCACAGCTGATTTCTGACAACACACACACGCACACACACACACACACACACACACACACACACACACACACACACACACACACACACACAAAGCCGGAGGAACTCAGCAGGTCAGGCAGCATCCGTGGAGAGGAATATGCAACCTTTGTCCTGACCCGCTTCGGGAGCATGTCTTACGTGGATAGGTTGGGCAAGCTAGAGGTTTTCTGCGAGGAGAAGAGGAGAATGAGAAGTGACTTCGGGGAGTTGTACAAGATGGCAGGAGACAGATCGAGTGGACAGCCGGAGACTTGTTCCCAGGGCCAAAAGGTCAAATACAAGAAGGCATAATTTTAAAGTGTAGGGGGATGTCAGAGGTAGTTAGTATTTTACACACAGAGTGGTGGGTGCATGGAACACCCTGCCAGGGGTGATGGAGGGGGCAGATACACTCCGGACATTTCAGAGACTCTTAGATAGCATATAGGTGATAGGAAGATGGAGGGCTATGTAGGAGGGAAGGTGTAGATTGATCTTAGAGTAGGTTAAAAGGTCGGCACAACATCATGGGCTGTGCTGTTTTATGTTCTCTGCTACGTCAGAGGAAAAGGGAGCGTTTCAAAACCTCAATATGTTTGTACACTATGGCCAAGCACGTTATGGTTTGATGCACATGTACAAAATGAAGCAGAAGACAACTTAAAGGAGCTATTGAAATTAAAGAATGTAATTGTGTGTGACACTGCCATCAGACTACAACAAATTGCAGTATTTTTTTAATTGTAGAAAGTGGAAAGATAATGCAGTGTCTGACGGCTTGGTGGCACAGCAGTTAGTGCAATGCTTTACAACGCCAGTGATAGGGGCTCAGTTCTTGCCACTGTCTGCAAGGAGTTTGTACATTCTCCCCATGACAGTGTGGGTTTCCTCTCATATTCCAAAGACATACCATGGTTAGTATGTTGGCGTGGGAAGAGCGGCAATACTTGCAGGCTGTCCCCAGCACGTCCTCAGACTGTGTTGGTCGCTGACTCAAATGATGCACATCAGTCTACGTTTCAATGTTTTAATGTACATGTGACAAATAAAAGTAATCTAATCTTTGTCTTGAACATTGCCCCAAACTGTCTTGCTCAGTGTCAGAATCAGAACTAGGTTTATTACCACGGACATCCACTCAATGGATATTTTATTAGATACACTTGTACATCAGATTGTTATATAATCAGCCAGTCATGTGGCAGCAACTCAATGCATTCAGACACAGTCAAGAGGTTCGGTTGTTGTTCCGACCAAACATCAGAATGGGGAAGGAATGTGATCTAAGTGACTTTGACCGTGGAATGATTGTTGGTGCCAGATGGGGTGGTTTGAGTATCTCAGAAACTGCTGATCTCCGGGGATTTTCACACACAACAGTCTTCAGAGTTTACAGAGAACGGTGTGGGGAAAAAACAACATTCAGTGAGTGGCAGTTCTGAGAGAGGTCAGAGGAGGATGGCCAGTCTGGTTCAGGCTGACAGGAAGATGACAGTAACTCAAATAACCACACGTTACAACAGTGGTGTGCAGAAGAGCATCTCTGAACACACAACGCGTTGCACCTTGAAGTGGAAGGGGTAGAGCAACAGAAGACCACACTGGGCTCCATGCCTGTACCCAAAAAAGTGGCTATGTTGTGAAATTTGCTTTGGGGCAGAAGTACAGAGCAGAACATAAGAATTACAGTAAGTTACAATAATGGCATATACTGGCGATATTAAACCCGATTAAACCTAATTCTGAATTCTGAAATATATATTTTAAAAAAGTAGTGCAACAAAAACAGCAAAAAGTGAGGTATTGTCCATAGGTTTCATGGCCCAAACACAGGAAACACATGTTATATTCTATATAATTTTCTTATATTTCAAGATGTGATTTTGTTGTGTACTCCTCAGCCTGTGATTGGTCAGAATACAGGTCGGTAAGATGGTAATTCTTTGGAGAGTTGGAATGTTCATTGCTATGTGAGATCAGTTACTGACTGCCTGGCCAAGTATAAAATTGGGAAACAAACTTCACAGATTAAAATAGGCGTGAACCGGGACCTGAAATTTGAGTGTGGAAATTTGAGGACCAGTAACTAAATATACCTTGAATGCTAAACTGCCAGGGAAAGCATAAGAATAAGGGGAGAATAGAAAGAGTAATATTTGTTTTTCTGTGGAGATCTGCCACTTACAACCCCCATCACTGTATTAATGAGTTTGGTTGTTCAACATCACCACTGTCACAGATATTTTAGTCCTTCTATCACATTTGCTAAACTCAGAATCCTTTCTTCCTAAAGAAGGCAAGACAGTGGCTATACAGATTGTCATTCGGAGTTTCAGGAGATTTGGTTTGTCACTGAAAACCCTCGGAAACTTCTGCAGACAGGCTGCATCACTGCCTGGTATGGGGGCGGGGTGCAACTGCACAGGACTGAAAGAAGCTACAGAAAGTTGCAAAATTAGTACTAGCCTCCGTAGTATCCAAGACATCTTCAAGGAGCAACGTCTCAGAAAGGTGGCTCCATTATTAAGGACCCCCATCACCCCAAACGCGCCCCCTGTTCATTGTTACCATCAGGAAGGAGGCACACACTAGGTGATTCAGGAACCGCTTCTTCCTCTCCGCTATCCAATTCCTAAATGGACATTCAACCCTCGAACACCACCTCACTTTTTTTATTATTTCTGTTTTTGCACTATTTTAAATTTAACTAGTTAATATACATATATACCTTACTGTTGTTTTTATTTATTTATTTCTACATTTATCATATATTGCATTGTGCTGCTGCCACAAAGACGACAAATTTCACAAAATTAAACTTGATTCTTATTCCGATTCCTTTGCATGGAAACCATTACCCTCGCGTAGATTACTGACACAGATGCATACGAGTCGATGTACTGCAACGTCAGAATCACAATCAGGTCTATTATCACCGACGTGGGCCGTGAAATTTGCTGCTCTACAAAGTACAAATGAATAAATCAATGGTGCAAAAGAGAAATATTGATCATGTTGATGGGTTCAGTGTCTGTTCAGAAATCTGATGGCAGAGGGGAAGAAGCTGATCCTGAATCATTGAGTGTGTGTCTCCAGGCTCCTGTACCTCCTCCCTGATGGGAGTAATGAGGAGAGGGGCATGTCACAGATGGTGAGGATCCTTAACGATGGATGCTGCCTCATTGACGCTTCACCTCTAGAAAATGCTGGTGGTGATGGGGAGGGTTGTGCCTGTGATGGGGCTGGTTGATACTGCAACCCTCAGCAACACTGGTGCCACCATACCAGGCTGTGAAGTAACCAGTCAGAATGCTCTCCATCGTTCACCTGTAAAAAATCGTTAGTCTTTGGTGACATAGCATTCGTTCGTTAAGTATCGTGTGGTGTGACATATCCATGACCGTGATTGATTGTTCTTGGCAAATTTTTCTACGGAAATGGTTTGCCATTGCCTTCTTCTGGGCAGGATCTTTACAAGACTGGTGACCCCAGCCATTATCAATACTGGTCAGAGATTGACTGTCTGGTGTCAGTGGTCACATAACCAGGACTTGTGATATGCACCGGCTACTCATACGGCCGTCCACTACCTGATCCCGTGATTGATATGACCCTGATCAAGGGGTGGGGGTGGGGGCGGGGTCTAAGCAGATGCTTCACCTTGCCCAAGGGTGACCTGCAGGCTTGCGGAGGGAGGGATGCCTTACCCCTCCTTTGGTAGGGACGTATCTCCACCCTGCCATCCAGGTGACATGTCAAATCTCCTTAAACTCCTAGAAGTGTAGAAGAGTTGGAGGTTTTGGTTGTCAGAATCAGAACCAAAATCACATTTGTTTTCACTGACATACGACAGGAAATCTGTTGTTTGTAGCAACAGTATCGGTGTTTCCCTAAAGTAGGGTGGGGGGGGTTTGATGTGATAGTGGAAACACCTGGGGCCTGGAGACTGGAGAATGGAGGGCTGCCCACATGTGTGAGTGAGTGGTAGGGAAGAATAGGGACTGTTTTGTTGCTTGTTGTGTCTGTGTTGTTCTGCCGAATATTCTGAGCGTGCTATGTAGGCGCCGGAATGTGTAGCGACTCTTGCGGGCTGTCCCCAGCACGTCCTTGGGCATGCTGGTTGCTAAAGCAAACAATGTGTTTCACTGTGCGTTTCGTCCGTGTGATAAATAAATCTGAGTGTGAACGGGCAGTTTACAGCTTGGTTTATACAGGGAGTACATTGCTAATTTGACGCAGCAAAGAGCTATTTTATTTCTTGCTGCTTTTGAATTGGAACGTGCAAGTCATTTTAAATTAGGGGAACACTTCGGAAACAGTGACTACAACATAATTACGCTCAATGTAAGAATAGCAAGGAACAAGAAAAGCGAGAGGCATGTTCATTTGACTGGAAATAGCTACTTATACTGAGAGATGAAAAAGGACCTTGTCTAGATTAAAGGGTGTGAACAATTGGCAAACAGGACTGTCCTTAACAGCAAAACTAAACAGAAAGCAGCAAGGGAAAAAGGAAAGATATTGACGATTAATCCCACACCACCAGGTTCAGCCCCCTGAGTGTGTGCCACACACCTGCCACTCGTCCCACTTTAATCCCATTTCGTTTCATCAACTTCCCACGTATATTATCGCTTATCTTCATTCCAGGGGCAGTTTACAGTGGAGCACCATTAGTCACCTGCAACCCCCTTTATTCTGATTCTTTGGCTCCTGCCAATCTTCTATCTATGCTGGTATGCTTCCTGTAGTATCAGAGGCTCTTATCTTGCTAAGCTGCCTCACGTGTGGCACCTTGTCAAAGACCTTCTGAAAATCCAAATAAACAACATTCACTGATTCTCCTTTGTCTACCCTGTCTGTTATTTCCTCAAAGAATTCCAACAGATTTGTCCTGAAGGAAACCATGTTGACTTTGGCTATTTTATCGTGCACTTCCAAGTACCCCGAAACCTCTTCCTTAATAATAGACTCCAACACCTTCCCAACTGGCTTATAATTTCCTTTCCTCTTCCTCCCTCCCTTCTGAAAGAATGGAGTGACATTTGCAAATTTCCAGTCCTCTGGAACCATTCCAGAGTCTAGTGATTCTTGAAAGATAATTACTAATGCCTCCACAATCTCTTCAGCCACCTCAGTTAGTACCCTGGGGTGTGGTCCATCTGGTCCCCGTGACTTCTCTACCTTCAGACCTTTCAACTTCCCAAGCAACTTCTCCTTGGTACTCACTTCTGCCCCCTGACACACTCAGATTTCTGGCACACTGCTAGTGTCTTTCACAGTGAAGAATGACACAAAATACTTGTTAAGTTCATCTGCCATTTCTTTGTCCCTCACCTTCCATGTGAGGCAGGGTATTTTTTGCATGGAGAGTGGTGGGTTCTGGAATGCATTGCTAGGGGAGGTTCTAGAAATGGGTACGATATAGCAGTGTTTAGAACATAGGACATTACATCACAGTATAGGC